>NC_139631.1:14220870-14238370 GCF_964638095.1 Poromitra crassiceps | reverse complement strand
TCTCTTTTTTCCCCCTTCTTTGTTCCCGTCCGCCGGACACACGCTGCACACTGCATGATGTGACGGTGTGGACACACGGTGCCTGCTGCTGCTGCACACTGCATGATGTGACTGTGTGGACACACGGTGCCTGCTGCTGCTGCACACTGCATGATGTGATTGTGTGGACACACGGTGCCTGCTGCTGCTGCACACTGCATGATGTGACTGCGTGGACACACGGTGCCTGCTGATGCAAGCTGCATGATGTGACAGTGTGGACACACGTTACCCCGCTAGCCAGGCGCTTCTCGCTCATACTGAGCATTAGCGCCCGGCGACCCACGACACATTTCCAATCAGACAATCGTGCCGCTCTCAAGTCTAGGTATAAAAACGAACCCTTACCTGAGCCAGAAACTTGAAGTGAAGACGCTATCCGATGGCCAACGTCCTCTACTTTTAAATACATATAGTTGCCGCTTCCAAGTTGCATAAAATCCACTTTTCTGGTATGGTATGGTATTGTAACTTGCTTGGCCCAAACGCAGAAATATAGTTGCAATACCAAGCCGGAAATGTGGGGGGCATTAGTGAGTAAACAGTGAATAAACAGTTAGTCGTATTTCCGGGTTGCTCCAGATGAAGGATTTTCGGTTTTTCAAAGACAGAAAAGTGGATTTTATGCAACAATTTGGAAGCGGCAACTATATGTATTTAAAAGTAGAGGATGTTGGCCATCGGATAGCGTCTTCACTTCAAGTTTCTGGCTCAGGTAAGGGTTCGTTTTGCCTAGACTTGAGAGCGGCATGATTGTCTGATTGGAAATGCGTCGTGGGTCGCCGGGCGCTAATGCTCAGTATGAGCGAGAAGCGCCCAGTTAGCGGGGTAAGGACACACGGTGCCTGCTGCTGCTGCACACTGCATGGTGCGACGGTGTGGGGGGACATCATGCTATTACTCATCCAGGGCTTTTCATCAGCCAGCTATGGAATGCTAAAGCTAGCTCTCCCTGTGAATGCAACTAACGGTGGTTAGCTGCCATGGTTATTCCATGTAGCTCGGCCTCGGAGCCAGTAGAACTTGTACTTCATAAGTCATTTTCATCTCAAATGACATTGTTAAACTGTAATCAATGCCTTGAAGATTTTTCCATTCGCACACTGCAGGAACATGAATGCAAATGCGGTGTGTAGACGTGACCTCCCTTCACACACACACACACACGCGCGCACACACACACACACACACACACACACACACACACACACACACACACACACACACACACACACACACACACACACACACACACACACACACACACACACACACACACACGTGTTTTATGTCTGAGTGAAAGAAACACATTAGCAGAAGGAAAGAGGTTTTTTCCTCTATTTCTCTGCGTTCATTGTGACATGATTCTAAACACCAGGGGAGAGATTTAGAGCGTTTGGATAGGCATCCAGCAGAGCGCTGGCAGTAACAGTGAGAGATGAAGTGAAAGTATTTTGGGGCGGGGGCAGTCAGGTCACAGGTGCATAAATCTCTCTAGATTTGTTAATTGTGCTTGGAAGCCATTGTATGACAGCACTGCTGGCTCAGACTTGGCCAGATGGGCTGGGCACTGTATGGGTGAATGGTAAGCAGAAAAAAAGAGATTTCCGCTCAGTGTTTGTTCATAACTCAGCGAATATGACGTATGGGCTGCTGAACCAAACCCAGGCTGAATGGGCCTTTTTCACAGCTGCCATTTTGTGTCTGAAAGGCAGGGTAAACACAGGTGCAACCAACTCACTAATTAGGACCCCAGCACTGGAACACCTAAATGGACTGGAAGTTGGAAACCCTAATTAATGTTTTGGTGCACCTGTGCTACTTCCTTCCTTTTAGACACAAAATGGCTGCTGTGAAAAAGGCCTATTGTTAAGGTCATGGCCTGGTTAAGGCAGGTGCATACTCAGGCTATAAAGGACCCTAACTATACCGTACATGCTACCTATTGCTAGCATAGATTCTTTGTGTACAGTCTGCCACGGTGCCCTAGTGTAACGGCGTTGTGTAGGCGGTACTTGCAGCAACCCATGTTAAGGGCTTGCCCAGGGGTGGATACGAACCGTCGGCCTTCGGCTAGGGAGTCAAACACGCTAACCACTGCACCAAGAGAGCTAGCTCCCTTGGCGCAGCAGATTAACGTGCCTTTATACTTGGGGAGTGAGTTTAACCAATCCACTCGCTACCACACTGGACTCACGAGGAATCGATGCTGATTCACTTCGGTTACACTAGTGGTTAGTTAAGTTATTATTATGAACTCAATGTGAAGAGGGCGGTTACCGAAGCAACCACCTGACAGACGACTAACACACGTAAAATACACTGAAGAACATCTATGGGGTTCGGCTCAGGGTTACACAGTCAATAGTTCATTAGCTAGGCCATTACAGTATCTTCGGTTTGGGGTCCAGCTTAACTCGGTGTCTGCTTGGGGTTCTGCCAAGCTCTCAAACGGCAAACGCCCCACTCTCACACTCACTTCCTGCTGGAAATGACCCCTGAGCGGTAGGTCAGCCCGCCCTCAACTCAGGCCTCAGCCAATCATCCGCTCAGACATTATGATAAACATGGTGCCTAACCAATCAACCCGTGACAAGTATTTGGCACACTGGTAACAACAACCTTTGATTTCCAGTGAGGTGTACGTAGCTATTGAGAAAAGAAGATACTTTTTTTAAATAGTAGAGGCGTAAGTGCACGTCTTCTGTAAAATGATGAATTACAATATCCATAAAGCAAACGCAGAGTTCCAATGACATTTGGCTGACTTGTTATGCATAGCTCAATATCTTCCAATAGCCTATAATGATTACGGATATTGGAACCAATAAAACATTTGTGGGCCAGAGATTGTGAAAGAATAAAATTAAATGATGAGTGTAACTTTGTTCTAACAGTTTATATCCCTCGGAGGCTCGTTCTGCTCTGCTTAAAAAACGGCGAGAATGTCAAAAGAGGTAAAAAAAGATGGCACCACAGTGTGTGCTCAGGGCGTAAGTTATGGCCATAACTTTCTCACTCTGTCAGACGCTTTAACCGTCTGTCCTGGAGGACACATTAACTCGGTATCCTTAAATAAAGTCCTTTAAATAAAGCTGGGGGAGTTAAATAATGAGAAAGCTGCTCCCACTGTCCTCTCTGCTTTTAAATGAACCTCTGCCTTTCTTATTAATGTCCCCTTATCGCTCATCACGGCCACTGACCCGCCACTGTAACCCCTTCCCCACTCAGCCACACGAGGAGCTCCGGCAAGTGGTCGCCGCAGAAGTAATTGAGGGCAATTTTCAAATTAAAATTTAAACCCCTCGTCCATCTTCATGCGGGAGGCGGGAGGCTAGCGGAGGAGAGAGGGGTTATGGGGCTGATGACTTGATCAGGTTTGGCGAGCCGGGCAGGTACTCTGGCTCTGCGAGGTGGGATGATGAACGAGGGACATTAATCTCCGTGACAGAGAGAGAGGAGTTAGCAGCGGCGATAGCAGCGCTAACGGCTTTAATTAGCATTTAATCAGACGCCTCGGGGCCGACGGAGGGGGAGAGAGGAGATCAAACTCCGAGCGGCCTTCTGTAAGAAGAGGAGGGGAGGAAGAGAGTCCCTGTGGTAGCCATGATGCTGCAGGGCAGGCTGTGTTGATGAACGCACAGGCCTATGATCCTTTTTTGTACTCTTGTTGTAATGATAGCGAGCTCCATGCACCACCAAGGCCCAGGACCTTTGCTGAGAGTGGTGGTGTAAGGAAGGAACCTAGACTGCATCTCACATCATAGGCCTGGCCTACTGTAAAGTGTGGTTTTCCCATGGCGCTGGCAGCAGGCCAGACCGGGGGGCAGAAGATGCCACTCACTCATGGATTAGTGAAGGGGGCGGGGCTAGGGAAGAGGGGCCGTAGCTAAGGATAGGAGGGTGCTAGAGAGTCGGGAATCGAGGGGTGGGTAGGGGGCGTGGCTAGGGGGATGGATGTGGGTGGTGGTGATAGGTGTAACCGAGGTGAATCAGCGCCGCGGATTCCTCGTGAGTCCAGTGTGGTAGCGAGTGGATTGGTTAAACTCACTCCCCAGTATAAAGGCATGTTAATCAGCTCCGCCAAGGGAGCTAGCTCTCTTGGTGGAGTGGTTGGTGTTGCTGCAAGTATACCACCTACACAACGCCGTTACATAGGCAGCATGGTGAGGGAAGGGGACAGTAAAAGGGGCCGTAGCTACGGATAGGAAGGTCGTAGAGAGTCAGGAATCACGGGGTGGCTGGGGGGTGTCTGGGTGTATGTGGGTGGTGCGAGAGAGTGTGGTTGGAAAAGGGGCGGGTCTAGGGAAAACGAGCATAGCTATTCACCTTATTCCTGGACCTACGTTTCCCATGATTCTCAGCGGTTGCCGGTTGTCGACTTCCTGTTTAAAAAAAATTCACTAGCAAGGAGGTGCGTGCCGCTGTCAAAGAGTGGGAATGTTTGGCTTATTTTATCCGAAATGGCTAAAAATAGTAACGTTGTGTGGTTGCATAGCGGCAATATTTTACAAAAACGAGGTGAATGTCAATTCACTCGTACTGTACGGGCTTATTTTAGCCAAAATGGCTAAAAATAGTATGTGGTTGCATAGCGGCCGCTTTTGTTTTGAAGGCTAAACGTCCAAACCGGAACTATTTGGTCATTGAACGTAGCTTTAGCGGTCTCTCTCTTTCAAGATTCAAGATATTGTCACTCCGTTGTATAATTACCGTATGCACGTGTGAAATTTTCCATGTTGAAAACAATTAGCCGGGTTGTTGAGGTACCCCCAAAACATTGCCTAAAATGCCATCAGGCTGAACGGCCATACCACTGAGCCTTGGGCTTCAAGGTATTGTTTGACAGTTGGACTCCACAAGTACTGAATCAATTGTGATTGGCAGATTTTGCCATTTTGTCCCTGTAGCCTAATGGAAGACGAAACTACATTCACCTTCCTCCATAACCTATTAGGCTACGTCTTATGCAGCACACAAAGAACTAAGAGGCGCTATGCTTTTAGTTTGACTTCAAAATACTGTAATAATCTGTAGGTAACATAGAGCAGAGGTTATCAAAGTGGGAGGCAGGTTTTCCCAGGGGGCTCCAAACAGGCTCAGTGAATGGAAATGAAAAAATATATAGCCTAAATACACATAGAATAGCCTAATGTGTGTGATTTGGTTAAATAGATAGTTCAGAGGTACACTAGTTTTTGGTGGACAATATTTGGTGCACTCTGAAGTATGTCGAACAGTAATATCAGGATAGCTCGGCTCAATTGTTGAATGTCTATCGGATCAAATAAGATGATTATGATCCCATAGGCATCCAGGAGTTGTGCAAAACTAAACAAGTAAACTAAGGAGGGGTGAGGGGGGCATCTGTTTCCAAGCATTAATTGTCTGAGGGGAGGCCCACAGTTTTAGACTTTGAAAACCTCTGACATAGACCATCTGCGGTTCTGCAAGAAAATGCCAAGGCTTCAGTGTGACGCAGTGTGTGTGTGTGTGTGAGAGAGAGGGAGAGTAAGAAAGAAACAGAGAAAGAGAGAGCGAGAGAGAGAGAGTAGTTTTGATGGTGATGGGGAGGAAGAGGGCTTTTGGCATGAAAGGGTCCGGCGTGTGATCATGATGTCATTAGGAGTATACAGTGAGACAGACCGGAGGAGGCTGCTGCACTGTGGAACACCCAGGGGACGTCATTACCACAGGTCACACACACACACACACACACAGGAAACACTCACACACAAACACACACACACAGTATGAGCAAGTGTACGTTTACTCACGAGTAATGCACATGCATGAGTGTTTTTGTACCCACACACACACACACACACACACACACACACACACACACACACACACACACACACACACACACACACACACACACACACACACACACACACAATTTATTGCAGGCAGGGATCCATCACATAACAAATGGACAGTCCTGTCTGGCGTCTTGACAGCAGACTAGTGCTTTTGTTGCTAAACCTGACGCATTCCTCAATATTTAAGTGGACACCTCTATGGACAAATGTGCCTCATTAAGGAGCGTGCACAGATGGACAGCATACAGACACACACACACACACACACACACACGTATGTGGATGGGTGGCTGCAGAGCTCGTGCTGCGCTAAGTTGCGGTGTGTATACCCGCTGTAGCAGTCTGTGCTTCATTACTGTTCACACACAGACAGTTGCAGTGTTTTTGTGTCAATGTTTAATGAGGGGCTGAGAGTCTGGGGACCTTACTGCTGTCAGCCTCTCCTGTAGTCTGGAGCTACCACCTGTTCCCATTCACTCCCTACAGGCCTTCACACACACACACACACACACACACACACACACACACACACACACACACACACACACACACAGTACATACAGATATATATACACACACACACAGTACATACACACACACACGCACGCACACACACACGCACACGCACACACACACACACACACACACACACACACACACACACACACACAGTACATACACACACACACACACGCACACACACACACAGTACATACAGATATACACACACAGAGGTATGTGGACAGGAAGCGACACAAAAATGCGTGTGTACACAAACCTGAACTAACACACACACACACACACACACATATTGTATGCACACAGCCACACACACATACAGTATACAGTATATACACAAACACACATGCAGGCGCACCTGACAAACTATGTGCGCTGATTTAGTCATCCTGTAGCAACGCTGTCAGTGTTGGAAGCATGTAAACAGGTGAATGTGGTTGGCTGAGCTTGGCTGCCTGACAGAAGCTACAAAGACCATATGGGAATATCAATTGATACATTTCATATTCCCCGTCGGCTGGCCTAGATGACAGCGTGAAAGCTGCTGCCAGTGAGTGATCCCTCTGTCTTTCTTCTGACACCGCTGTTTGATGGAGATCTGCACTGTCCTGACTGATAGGCACTCACTGATCTGTTCCTACGCCCACCAGCATACTGTATGTCGGCTGGCTCACATCCCATAATGATCCTCGACCGACTTACGTGAAACTCATGTGTGGCTGTGGATTATTTTTTGGATGCATGACGACATCGTAACGTCATCCATATTGGCCGTTAAAGGCTTCAAGATGAAATATCGGCATCGGCCCGAAACTAACATTTCTGCCTATATGACAGGCCGATATCATCCAAGCCTGTTTAAGTAGGATCAATCTTACAGTTTTGAAAGAAAATGTTACATAAATAAAACAATGTGGCATTATATAACCTAAGTTGACGTTGTTTTCTTATTTTGTCCAGTGAATGTGTACATTTTGAAAAACATTCTATTCACGTCTGCATCTGCCAGTGGGCCATCACGATAAGAGTAGGCATAATAAATGTGTTAATTCCACTACACAAGAGACTTGATGTTCTCTGAAATTAGATGGAAACAAATGTGTCCATGCAAATTCTATATCGGTATCGGCATCAGCAATCGGCCAAAAGCGTTGGAAAATATCAGTATATCGGATATCATAAAAAAAAAAATCCGATATCGTGCATCCCTAGAAAAACTGGTTGCTACAGTAGTTCTTTGTGTCAGTGTGTGTGTGTGTGTGTGTGTGTGTGAATGTGTGTAAGCAGCGTTGGAGAGAGGGTTTAAATATACATTTCAAAAAACTAACTTTTATTAAAACAAAAAGAAAAAAATCAATCATCGACTCATTAACAAGATTATAAAACAGTGATTTAGTTACATAAATAAATTGATATCGGTGTATCAAATCTTAATTTCATAAGCATGTATACATGGGTCATTGTAATAAATAAAATGGGAGAGCAGAAGATTCCTACACAAACAAAACAAACTCAAATAAAAAGAGCTAGAAAGACTCGGAGGAAATGGTTTCTGAAGAGGACGAGAGACACTGGACAACGTCGTTTCACCAGACACACGTGAGGAATTGCTTTGTTAAAGCACGAGTTACACAGCCATTCACTTACTAATTAAGGACACTAAAGCTGGGACCAAGGTGGGTTGTCTCTCACCTCTTGGAACGCGTTTGGTTGTTAGATAGATCTCCTGTTTGGTTACTTTAAAGCGTTAAGACAAGGCAAGAGAAAAGGCTGCTTTTATCTTTAATCAACACAAGATAGAAAAAAATGCACAGGGGGAAGAAATGCATGTAAAAAGAAGGTAAAAACAAACAGGCAAGTCATGATGGAACAGCTGAAGATTGCAGAAGAGACACTGGTCATTCTGTGGTGTTGGAAGAATAGGAGGATGGATGTAAGAGCGGTTAGCCCCTAAACATAGTTTTTAGGCTCTTTTCAACGCCCGGGAGCATATTTAAGTTGCTCATCAATCTTGTATTGTGTTTCCAAACTTATTGACAGATGGGCCTGCAGTGGCCTTCCTTCCTGGCCCTCTATGCTTTTAGGGGGCAGGAACGAAGTAAGACATTGTTTCTCTATACCGACATGGCCGACTTGACTCAACCTGTACTTATGAGCGGATCCAGCGTCTCTTGTGTCAACACACGCCTGGTGAGCCCCCACACACCCGTCAACAAGGTCATTCTTGTCCTCCTGATATGTTCTGTTTTTTAACAAAAGAAACGGACAAATAGAAGACAAAAAGAGAGAAAGAGAAGGAGAGAGAGAGAGAGAGCAAACTACAGCGGCTTCAAGTATTTCACATTACATAGAATACTCTGTATAAATTAGTTAACATATACTTTCAGATCCTCCATATTCAGACATATACTATGGCATATATACAGAGTACAATAAATGCTCGCTCATGTTGTGTCACGTTTTGTCTTTTCCTGTAGTCAGTCGTCCGTCCGCTCGTTCATTTGTTCCACCTTTGTTTCCTGTGTAGAGAAATCCCTGAGAACATTCTGCTGACAATTAGTGAAGGTTCCACACAACGAACTATAACAGTAGAAGTCTAATTTCTATGATTCACATGCACAGAGGGAAATGACACTGGCCTATTCTGAAGATACCATGACTGGTACAATGGTGACTATAGAAGAGATGGTGGAAAGTGACAGAATGACACATCTTCTCTGTGTGTGTGTGTGTGTGTGTGTGTGTGTGTGTGTGTGCTACAGCTAATTTCTGTTGTAAGTACCATTGCTGTCTTGTGAGGGCAGTGACGTACAGCAGAGCCGAATGCGGAAGCAGACTTATCTCCATATCGCCTCATATGCTTGGTCTCACTAGTGGATCTCCTCTGTTTAATTAACACTGTCAGCTATCACAGATATCACAAATATTCCGATAGCATTAACAAATTGGGAGCAGGTACAATACCATATCGTGAGGTAGCCTCCCTCCCCCCCCCCCCCCCCTCCTCCAGGTATAGTTTCTCTATCTCGACTATACAACACGTTTCTTGAAGATATTTAGTCAGATTTGGGCTGCACCTGGCCATAACACATTACATAAATGTCCCAATAATACTTATTATCTTTGCCTAATGTGCCATTACTGCAGAGCTTGCATACTGTCCTCAGTACAGGTACTCATTATGGAGGTGGGTGAAATTACAACAATAACAACAACAAGAGTTAGCTAAGAGCATTGTTGTGTGTAATGAAGCTAATGCCTGGGACCCTGGAGAAAACCAATGGCTGCTCAAGTGCTGCTGCTGCTGCTGCTGCTGTGTGGTGAGAAATGCTGACGGAGGCTTTCTGTCCGAGCCGAGCCGAGCTAAGCTGTGCAGTGCTGACCGGTGCCCAGCAGAGGGCACCGGACAAAGGGAGGTGCTCTGTGTGGTTTAAAGCCTTAAGTTTCTCTTTGAGGATGCCGAGACGTCGTTTTGTGTCTTTTTTGTTTTTACATGAGCGCTATTGTAGAAGGGCTTCAGCCACTTGACAACATATAACTCAGTATAAACTGAAAAAGGGGGAAAAAAACCAAGATGCTCAAAATCATTAAAAAAATAAAGAAACAAACAAAAAGCCATTTCACTTCTCTTTTTCCTCTCGCACACATGTAGAGAAATACACACAACATTCACAACGTGACAAATTTCCTCTCTTCTGAAAAATAAAAACACGTCTGTACACATAGTAGTAATAATAATAATAATTATTATTATTAATAATAATAATAGGAATAATGTTTATAACAATAACAACAGCAAGAACAATAATACCGCGTGTGGCTCTGTTGATTTTTTTGTCATCTTTTCCTTTCTCTTTTTGCTTCATCCTACAAGTCACATCCCTCTTTTTACTTGTCTATTCCATAAGTCCAAAGAAGTTCAAAAGGCAGACTCAAGTTAATAGAAAAGGACTAGAGTGTGTGAGCGGGCGCCTTTTGGCCAAAACCCCCCCAGCCCAGCCCAGCCTCAGCCAAACCTCTCCCTCACCAGCATCATGAGTTTCTTTTTGCCCTTGTAGATCTGTTTCAGGTTGTCTATGAACTGGGTGAACTGAATGTGTCCGTCGTGCGCCATCATGAACGTCTCCCGGGCTTTCCCCAGGAACTCGATGAACTCGCTGTAGTGCCGCGGGCTGATGTGCGTGAGGCGCGAGTGCGTGGTGTTGATGTAGGCCCCGATGGTGGCGTCCAGAAGCTGCCTTAGCGGCGCCTTGTCCAGGGACATCAGCTTCCCAGAGTTCCTCCGGCTGTGCAGCGCCGACACCATGCCCGGGGTCGTCAACGTACACCGCCGCAAAATGTCCGACAGCACGGTGGCGCACTTGACGCTTTTCACCACCAGGGGGATGACTGCCGCCAGCTCGTTCTTCCCCAGCGAGTGGCTGAGCGCGCAGGCCCATAGCACGTCGTTGATGGCCGGGTGCGTGTCCTGGTTGTAACTGAGGTTCAGGTGAGCCATGGCTAACGTGGCCAGCTTGTACGCCCTCATAGGGTAGCCGCGGTGTTCCATGTAGCGCGCGATGGTGAAGAGCTGCGTGTAGCTCATCCCCGTCGCCGCCGCGTCCAGTACAATCTGGTAGGCTGTCTCGAAGGCGATGTGGTCCTTTTCGCAGAGCGTGAGAGCGGAGAGGGCGCAGTTCTGGGGGTCCTTCATGGCACACTGCAGGGCCAGGGTCCGGGCGGAGGAGGCCAGGTTTTCCTGCTGGTGGCAGTCCAGGTGGAGGCGGACGATGGTGCTGTTGGACATGACGGTGGTGGCCACGATGCTGGTGGCCTCTGTGGGGGTGAAGAGGGTGAACCAGCTCTGCATGATGCTGTCCAATGCGTACACACCTGGCCAACACAGACGGAGAAATTCACAAGATCAAAAGCAGCCAAATTGATATATCTACTGTAGATCTTAAAACTAGGGTTGGGAATCGTTTGCATTTTAACGATTCTGATTCCGATTCTGCTTATCGATTCCGGTTCTTAACGATTCTCAATTACGATTCTTTGAGGGGCGGGGTCAAAGCAGGTCACATTCTTATTCCACAGAAGAAGAAATCATATTCATATTATTGCTTGTCGTTTATTTTTACTTTTGTAAACATCAACAGTTTCTCATTTTTGTATAACATTTTAAATTAACACTTTATGGAGCGATCCGTGTCCGCCACTTAATATGTTCGGGTGGGAACTCAGATTTCAAGTATGTTCTGCACGCAAAATTAGTTTAAGAATCAATAAGCAGAATCGATTCCTTTTCTATTCCTTTCGAGTTTTGATTCCTTTGGAATCAGAATGACCAGTTCTTGATGCCCAACTCTATTTAAAACAAACAAACAAAAACAGTTCAGTAGTCAACTGCCGATAACGGATGACATAGTGGATTCATTAATTTTGAAAGTCGGAAAAAGGCAAGACAACTTACCTACTTCAGTGGCACATGTGACTAACCAGCGTACCATCTCTCTCCTCCTCCAGTTTAATGTGGACAGAGTTATCCGCATCACCTGAGGCAGGTGAGGAAGAGAAGGAGAGGCAATGACAGGTGAAGGAGTTGGAGGATGTATTTGTTAGACAGGTGGTACTCAGTGGATCTAGTAACTAAAGGGAAACTACATAAACAGATCTAAGACTTTTAAACAAACTGCACAAAACTAACAACACTGGCACTATTCCAAGTCCATTTTGAATTTGTTCTTTTGTTAGCTAATTCAATCTTGGAACAAAAATATGTGACATTCTCAACAATCTCATCAATGTCAAATCAATAATAATTATTTCCCGTTGTTAGAGATACTCAGGCCTGCTTCGTTTCTCGTTCTTTATTTCTATTTTCACAATGGCTCATATCATGCATGCCACAGTTCTGAGGATGACGACGAGCCCTCAAGCAAGTCTTCCAGAGCAAAGCATGGGAAGATTTCAAGGAATGTGGTGGTAGACTGTAAAATCAACTTGGCTTACTACCACAGTAGTACAAGCTTCCTTGTCATGTCAATCCAGCCACACAATAATAGTGCTTCCAGTCATAATTTTCAAAGTAAAATTAATTTTGAAGAACATTGCATTGGTTTTTTTGAGTAATACAAAATTGCAGAATCAAAATAAAGAATATTATGTAACGAGTACTAAATGAAAACTACTGTCATCACTTCCACTACATGAAAAATAACCTTTGAACGCACGTTGAACCTCACTGATGGTTTTAGACGGACATTAAACAGGATAGTTTCTAAACGCCACAAAACTACAGCCACAAAAACTGAAGAGACACATCCGTGACCATCTCAACAAAAATATTATGTCATGAGTTTCACAAAGATGGTATTTATGGTAGGGCTGCCATTCGGAAAGCGCTTGTATCGAACACGACGCCACAAAGATGGAGAACCTGGTGTTCATCCTTCTTCCTACATCCAGACAGGTTGGAGAAAGCCAAAGCATGCCTTCAAGTCAACCTGCAATGTCCATTACATACTGTAATATTATGGGCAGCCATCTCATGGGACTCATTAGGGCCAATGATTGCTCTGCATGGTCGTATAACAGCCGAGGAAGATGAGGCCGTTTTACAGGACCAAATAAACCCTATGGTGCAAACAGTGTTCCCTCAGGATGTCCCCATAATCCAAGAAGATAATGTCTCTGTGGACACTGGTAACAAATACATTCAAGAGTGCTTTCATGAACATCTGAATGAAGTAAAACGCCTTGCATGGCCCTGCCAGTCGCCAGTTCGAAACATCACTGAATGAATCGTTATGGGGATGTCGATTTCATCCATCAAAGCTACAAGCTTTCCTTCCTGAAGAGAGATCCAACATCACTGTTATCTGTTTTCTTCTTGAGCTGATTAACTGATTAGTCCCCAGAATAATCATCAGAATAATTACCAAAGTAATCATTTGTTGCAGGTACAATATAACTTTTAATTTGATAATATAAAACAACTTTTTGCCCAAAATGACTGTTCACATCCTAAGTGCTCCAAGCTCTATATACGTACAGATTCTATCATGTTAAAGCACAGTCATTCCAAATCATACTTTATTTAATAAGAAAGATGCAATATATCCACACAACGTGGATGGTTTGGATCGACATTCTCCATTAAAATCAGCATATCCAGATGGTCATTTGGCTGGAGCTTTCAATATGTTCAGAATCAGTGCATGATGTACATTGTACACAAAGAATAAAACTCATTTTCATGATAACCCTATGAAAAAAGATCTGTGGCAGCCATCTTAGCCATGCCGTCAGAGACTGAATCAGTGATTCCAACAAGACAATGGTCTTTCTATAGGCTGCAGCTCTGTGGGTATATGCATTGTGCTGCTGTACATTAGGCAAGCCATGCAGTTTTGAGACAGGGCGTGTGAGAGTGTGTGTGTGTGTGTGTGTGTGTGTGTGTGTGTGTGTGCGCGTGCCTACCTGCAGTCCCAGCTCCAGGGACACTTTGAGAAGTGTGATGTCAGGCAAGCTGTCCATCAGAGTGGCGATCTTGAATGCATCCTGTGCCAGTTTGAAGATGTGAGACGAGGAGTGAATGTTCTTCTGGATGGACTCCAGGACTGTCTCCAGCCTGCGACTGTCACCTGGGTGAGACAGAGTAGAGCGGGGATGATTTAGAATAGGATAGCGATTATGGTTGCAGTTGTGTGTGTGTGTGTGTGTGTGTGTGTGTGTGTCTGTGTGTGTGTGTGTGTGTGTGTGTGTGTGTGCGTGCGTGCGTGCGAGCGCATGCGTGTGCATGTGCTCTGGCAATACTATCTGACTATCTTCAACTACATAGAACAAGTGGAGTATGCATACTATATGTGACAGTCTGGTGAAAGGGGCAACACGTAGGCAACCAAGTTTAGATGTTGAAGAACGCACTCAATATAACAATAGTTTTAGGATCACTAAATGCTTTGTAAATTTGTTAGCAAACTAGGCTTGTTCAGGGCAGACCATGTCATCTCCCACTTGGACTACTGCAACGTTCTTCTGGCTGGTCTACCTGCCTCTGCCATCCGACCGTTACAGCTCATTCAGAACGCTGCAGCCCGTCTGGTTCAACCAACCTAAATTCTCTTATGTTACTCCCCTCTTCTGGGACCTTCACTGGCTTTCCATCTCAGCACGCATCACATTCAAGACACCGGTACCTACAGGGCAGTGCACCAGACAGCTCCTCCCTATCTACAATCTATGGTCAGGCTCCAAACCTCACACCGCTCCCTCCGCGCCTCCACATTTGCAGATCGCTTCGCCCCTCCATCGCTACGTGGGCTCAAAAGTCGCTCATCCCGGTCGTGACTCTTCTCGTCCCTGGCGCCACAATGGTGGAACAAAGTCCCCCCTTCTGTCAGGACAGCTGAATCATCAGACTAAAAACACACTTCCTGAACTACCATCCTTTTCTTCTTCTTCTTCTTCTTAAAAATAAAATCCAACTAATGCTACTTATTCCTTCTTAAAACTACTTTCTACAAATGCTACTCTATTTCCTTAAAAGAAAAGTCTTAGTTGACACAGACTGTTTGCAGATGATTTCACTACTGTTGACAAAATGTGCTATTGTACGCCGCTGTGGATAAAAGCGTCTGCTAAATGACGTAATGACTGTTCACCAACTTTCAGGGCGATTTTCTCTGAATGATGCATTTAGGAGTAGCAACATTTAAATAAGCGTATCTTCTTCAACTATGCTCAGATTTCAATGTATGACACCATTTGAAAGCTTACAATCTGTACTTTCATAATTTGTAACAAAAACACCAACCCCTGCCCCTTTGTTTTTGCCTGTGTGTGCTTGTGCGTGTGTGTGTGTGTGTGTCTGTGTGTGCTTGTGTGTGTGTGTGCGTGTGCGTGCGTGCGTGTGCGTGTGTGCATGCGCGCGCGTGTGTGTGTGCGTGTGCATGCGTGCGTGTGTGTGTGCGTGCGCATGTGTGTGTGCGTTTGTGCGTGTGCGTGTGTGCGTGTGTGTGCGCATGTGTGTGTGCGTGCGTGCGTGTGTGTGTGTGTGCGTGCGCATGTGTGTGTCTCTGCACCTTTGGCAGCAGTGAGCATGGTGGAGGCGAGCTCACACTGCTGGGACTCGATGTGGCTGAGGGTGAACCAGCGTGGGTAGCGGTTGGGCACCACGGACACGATGTGGTGCGGTCGCGACAGGTCACCAGACGCCGCCGTCGACTCCAACACCGGCAACCTGACAGAGAGAGACAGACAGCAGCGCAGCGCGGTGAGTGACGAGAGGATCCTTCAAACTTTCATTTCCCATTTGCAAAATCACATTATTGAGTACATGAAGAGACGCCAAAATACACAGTGAATATACGCAGCAATAACTTGATACATATTATATGTGCAAAACAAGACATTGAATAATGTCTTTTTGCCAAGGATGACAAAAAGTTACACTGATCTCTATGTGAGGGAAAAACATTTTCCAAAGGAGATCAATGAAGCAGCATGTTTTATTGTTGTTATAATTAGAAACCAAACAGCTTGTTTCAATCAAAGAATTTCATTCATATAAAAATACATTTGACCACATCAACCGGAGATGTAGGGAGGGAAGAAATGAAGGGCAAAAGTATAAATAGAGAGAATGAGAACAAAGACAGTTCGTCAGAGAGAGGCAGACAGACAGAGACAGACAGACAGACAGAGACAGACAGACAGAGACAGACAGACAGACAGACAGACAGACAGACAGGAGACAGACAGACAGACAGACAGACAGGAGACAGACAGACAGACACCAGCAGTCCTGCTGGAATCATCAAAACCCTACATGTAATTGAAATCACTTCTTTCTCCATTCAGTGATAGACAGACAGACAGAAATGCAGACAGCGAAAAAGTAAGTCTTCATTATGAGTGGCCTGAAAGCATGACTTCAATGATCACAGGGGGATTATAGTTAGCATATCCCTGCAATTTACTTCCAACCTACTATTTAATCACCTAGAAACCAAGGTATAATTAGTATTTTCTTCACTCTAATTGGTCATAATGAAGTCAGAGCCATTGAACACCTGCTAGTAGTGGATGAAGGAGCTCCACTAGTTTCGTCTCTCTCTCTCTCTCATTACACCATCACTGACAGGGCCTAGTCTCCAGACTCTCCACCACCGCCACTGTGGCCAGCTCATCTCCAATTCTGCTTCACTTCTCTCTCCTTCTCTTCCACCTTCGTTTCAAAGGTCTGCTCTCCTTCAGAAGACAGCACAACCTGGCCTCCCCTCAGCCAATCACAAAGCTAATTGAGTCCACGGGGAAATTAAGGAATTCACCTTCCAGCCCCGTAAGGCTGGACACACATCAAACACATGCCGACACACATGAATGAAAGCGCCAACACACAAGCGCGAACACACACACACACACACACACACACCCACACACACACACACACACACACACACACACACACACACACACACACACACACAGACAGACGCAGACATGAGTAAGACACACATGCGCGCACACACCTGCCCTTCTGAAAACACATCAAAGCAACCTCGTAAAAGCAATGTGATGCTAAATGCCAGTTTGGATTTCAGAGCATAGTGCATGTGACACCTGAGCAAAGGCATGTTACAAATAATAATAAAACAAAAATAGCCTCTTCTAAAGTGGGTTTTGCTGGAGAGAGGGCACCAGTGGGAGTCATCGCTAGCCTCTTCTTCAATCAATCAATCAATCAGTTTAATACATGTCCCAGAAGGGCACTTTGGTTCACATCAGGCAGTAGTGGATAATTACAACATCATTACTAGTTTGAGATTAGTAATAAAGGCCCACTTCAGAATTGTAATACATTATTACTAGTTTAAAAAGTAATAAAGGCACACTTCAATATTATTATTCAGTGGGTTTTGCTGGAGAGAGGGCACCAGTGGGAGTCATCTCTTGGAGAGAGAAGGTGACAGGAAGCCAGGGCGAGATGTGCGAGTGTGAACACTGACACTTGGTGAGAAATGGAGATGTTTAGAAGCCCTAGCAACAGCCTGCTTCATTCCACACACATCTAAAGAGCTGCTAAAAGCCTTCCACCACACTGGGGCCTTCTGGAAGATTCCTGGGGTGTAGCA
>NC_139631.1:14208370-14215870 GCF_964638095.1 Poromitra crassiceps | reverse complement strand
CTGCTTTACAGTAACGTGAGACAATTTTCTGAAAATATCTTCTGAAGGCATGAATACTCATTCCCAAAACGTTGTCACATTATTGATATTGAGGCATTTGGTCTGAAATATGGTGATGTGAATATTTATATTGTTATGCATTGGGTTGTACTGTGTGTGTACGCAAACTACGCATAGTGAGTAGTCACCAGCATTGTTTATATTTATATTGTTATACATTGGGTTGTACTGTGTATGCATAGTGAGTAGTCATAGGGTTGTACTGTGTGTGTATGCGTAGTGAGTAGTCATAGGGTTGTACTGTGTGTGTATGCGTAGTGAGTAGTCATAGGGTTGTACTGTGTGTGTATGCGTAGTGAGCAGTCACCAGCAGTGTTTATATTTATATTGTTATACATTGGGTTGTACTGTGTATGCATAGTGAGTAGTCATTGGGTTGTACTGTGTGTGTATGCGTAGTGAGTAGTCATTGGGTTGTACTGTGTGTGTATGTGTAGTGAGTACCGTAGTCATTGGGTTGTACTGTGTGTGTATGTGTAGTGAGTAGTCATTGGGTTGTACTGTGTGTATGTGTAGTGAGTAGTCATTGGGTTGTACTGTGTGTGTATGTGTAGTGAGTAGTCATTGGGTTGTACTGTGTGTGTATGTGTAGTGAGTAGTCATTGGGTTGTACTGTGTGTGTATGTGTAGTGAGTAGTCATTGGGTTGTACTGTGTGTGTATGCGTAGTGAGTAGTCATTGGGTTGTACTGTGTGTGTATGCGTAGTGAGTAGTCATTGGGTTGACTGTGTGTGTATGCGTAGTGAGTAGTCATTGGGTTGTACTGTGTGTGTATGTGTAGTGAGTAGTCATTGGGTTGTACTGTGTGTGTATGTGTAGTGAGTAGTCATTGGGTTGTACTGTGTGTGTATAGTGAGTAGTCATTGGGTTGTACTGTGTGTGTATGTGTAGTGAGTAGTCATTGGGTTGTACTGTGTGTGTATGTGTAGTGAGTAGTCATTGGGTTGTACTGTGTGTGTATGTGTAGTGAGTAGTCATTGGGTTGTACTGTGTGTGTATGTGTAGTGAGTAGGCATTGGGTTGTACTGTTTGTGTATGTGTAGTGAGTAGTCATTGGGTTGTACTGTGTGTGTATGTGTAGTGAGTAGTCATTGGGTTGTACTGTTTGTGTATGTGTAGTGAGTAGTCATTGGGTTGTACTGTGTGTGTATGTGTAGTGAGTAGTCATTGGGTTGTATGTGTGTGTATGTGTAGTGAGTAGTCATTGGGTTGTACTGTTTGTGTATGTGTAGTGAGTAGTCATTGGGTTGTACTGTGTGTGTATGTGCACTGAGTAGTCATTGGGTTGTACTGTTTGTGTATGTGTAGTGAGTAGTCATTGGGTTGTACTGTGTGTGTATGTGTAGTGAGTAGTCATTGGGTTGTATGTGTGTGTATGTGTAGTGAGTAGTCATTGGGTTGTACTGTTTGTGTATGTGTAGTGAGTAGTCATTGGGTTGTACTGTTTGTGTATGTGTAGTGAGTAGTCATTGGGTTGTACTGTGTGTGTATGTGTAGTGAGTAGTCATTGGGTTGTACTGTGTGTGTATGTGTAGTGAGTAGTCATTGGGTTGTATGTGTGTGTATGTGTAGTGAGTAGTCATTGGGTTGTACTGTTTGTGTATGTGTAGTGAGTAGTCATTGGGTTGTACTGTTTGTGTATGTGTAGTGAGTAGTCACCAGCAGTGTCTGCCTTCCCCTCCCAGATCAGAAAAGGCAAAGGCCACGTGGCATAAAACAAACTGTGACGTCAGAAACCATATGGCGGCATGTGCAGACTTGGCTTGGCGCTCTCTCTCTCTCTCTGTCTCTCTCTCTCTCCCTCCCCCTCTTCCTGCCCTTCCCCTCGTCTCTGGTGGGTTATTTTAAACCCCAACAGGCTCCTAAAGCCACAGACCACATCAGACGCGGGCTCGGCTGCAGGCTCCCGGGGGCCCGCCGACCGAGGCCTCGAAAGCCTGGTGCTCTATTAGTGACGGAGCCAGAGGTGGGTGGTCGCGCCGGGCTGGGGCAGGCCTGGGGTTAGGGTGGAGACTGGAGGTTTGACTGGAGGATGTGCCGCCCCTCTCCCACTCCCATAACCAAACCCCAGCCCACGTCGCGTTTGGGCTCCAGCTCCGGTCCTGTGAAACGCACACACTGCATTTGTGCGCTGTGCGTGCGTGTGTGTGTGTGTGTGTGTGTGTGTGTGTGTGTGTGTGTGTGTGTGTGTGTGTGTGTGTGTGCGTGTGTGTGTGTGTGTGTGTGTGTGCTGACACAATACCCCTGGTGTTACTGTGTAAAGAGCTCATTTTGGTCTGGCCCAGGGCAGCCCCGCTTCTATTTGCACCGCAAAATGAAAGGATAATAAATAGCGAGACAGAGTCCAATGTGTTTTTTCCTGTTTCAGCAAGAACGTGGAGGCTCTTGGTGTGTGGGAGGCAAGGAGAGGGAGCTAAGAACAGTGTTGGGCAAGTTACTCAGGAAATGTATTAAGTTACTTGTTACTCCTTTAAAAAGTAATACAATTACTTTACTTATTATTAATTACGTCACTCATTACGTTACTATTTTACTTTTGCTACCCCCCCCCCCCCTCCCATTTAGCCAGCTCCTTTTACAACTGAATCCACTTTATTGGAACAATAATTAACCTTACAGGAGGAGTCAACAATCAGCCAAACGGCATACTTTTTGCTTATTTGCCTATAGGACAAAAAAAACGTATCGTGTTCTGGCAACACAGTAGTCTCGCATAGCCAGACCTATCTCCACACTTTGTTTTAGCACTGGCCTGGGTCAGTGCTGGAGAAAGTAACCCAGTAACTTGTTACTTGGATTAGTAACTGTAGCCTAATTACTACGGTATTTGGAAATTGTAATCCCTTACATTACTAGTTACTGGGCAAAGTAATAACATTACAGTAATGCATTACTTTACTTTACTGCCCGACACTGGAGAGAGAGAGAGAGAGAGAGAGAGAGAGTGGTTGGGAAGTTGGGGTGAGTGGGTGGAGGGTAGAGGTGAGGGGGGGTTAAAGGAAAGAGAGGGAGATTAATGGTAAATACTCCCCAGCGAGGTTAGCAATGAAAAATCTCTTTGTGTGTGTGTGTGTGTGTGTGTGTGTGTGTGTGTGTGTGTGCGTGTGTGTGTGTGTGTGTGTGTGTGTGCGTGCGTGCGCACATGCGCGCACGCGCGTATTAGATTCCTCACCCTCTAACAGAAAGACGGCTTGTTTACGGAAGATTTTGACCAGGGAGTCGTCCAGTTCCACTTCCTGCAGCTTGGCCAATAGCTGCTCCTCGTTGCGACACACCTTCTCCTGAGCGTACAGCCCGTCGGGCATCACCCTCTGCTGGCCTAAGCCAACCAGAGCCGTCTCCACTGCAAGCGCCACGTACGATTCGCCGTCACCTAGCAATCGCTGCACGGGCATTCGCTGGAGGTCGGCGCGGCTCACTACACTGGAGCAGTCTGTAGAGGAGAGAGAGAGAGAGAGAGAGAGAGAGAGAGAGAGAGAGAGAGAGAGAGAGAGAGAGAGAGAGAGAGAGAGAGAATAAAACGGAAGGAACCAAGTTTAAATAAGAGTGGTAGTCAGATGTCTATGTTGTTCTCTGAGGTTCTAGATGAGTCTGCTGTCTCCTATGGAAAACCACTGTGTCCGACACACAGCAGAGGTCTGGACCCAACAACCACCCAAAGTGCAGATGAACGCCTCAGGAGCATTCCTCTCTTCGCTGCTCTACCTCTGAGAAGGAGAGGGCTATTTCTGTGAGCAGAGGAGGGGATGATGGCTGGAGAACCGAAGAGGAAGCGCATTGAAAAAACACATGAAATAAAATGAAACTGGCTGAGGAAGAATCCCAGCTGAAACTATGCTTTCAAACATCAGAAGGATTATGACGGGATCGGAAAAGTGAGAGCTACTGTATAAAGCTGGGGAAGAGCGTGGAGCAGTGGCATATACAGGACATAGTCTATCTTTAGTACTGCAGTATTTCCAAATGATTCCTGCACTATAGCAATTTCAGTCAACAAGGCAAGGATGTCAGTATAAATTATAGATTTTCTCATGACAGTATACATAATCAGAACTATAAAAATGTCTAATATTTTCAGTCAACCCACCAGGGGAGTCGGTATAAAACCTGTGTGTGTATTAGAAAAAAACACACACATCTATACTATGAATTTTGTGTCAGCAGAAAATGTCTTTATTTTGTCATATTATGTTAGCATAGAATAGAATCAAATATATATTTATTTTTGTTTATTTATTTATTTTCCATCGGCCTGCTGGGTGTGTGAGTGGTACCTGAGAGGTCTAGGCAGATGTTGGAGCCATCTTCTCCCGCCCGTCCCGACTCGGTCAGGGTGCTGAACAGGGTGCCGATGGGGTCCAGGGGGTGTCCCACCCAGCCCTCCATGTTGGTCGTGGAGGTGTGGCCTTTATGGAGCAGCTCTGGGACAAAGCAGGGCAGATGTGGACACAGTTAAGCAGGGATGCTATGAACAAAAGGTATTGTAAAAACCTTGTATTTTTAAATTACCGGTATGTAATTCTGTAATTATTTTTATTTTTAGTGAAATTCTGAGCTGATATTATCCCATTGCAAGTATTTATACAATATATTGTATAAATAAATATATTTATATATATATAAAATATTCCATGACCACTGAAAATACAGTGTTAAAAATACAAAATACATAGCAGTCATTGGCCAAATAAATCTTTCTCAAATCATGAAAAGTCCATATTTGAAGGAAACCACAATCTGCTCTGGAGGACTTATTCTGATGGACACAAATATCAAAACTCACAGTTATAGTTCCTTGCTGTTTTCCTTCCTTCCTTGCTCGTTAATTATTCAATTTCCAACCAAAGGTAAATGAACCCGTATTTGTAAACCATGAAGAAAAACACATGAGCCTGACCTTTCTTGTGTCTGCGGAAGTGCTCCAGTTGCCTCTGCTGTTGCCGCCGTAACGTGTTCACCACAGCGATAGCCAATCGGAGTGCTTCTCTGGGGTAACCATGGGAACGCAGGGCATCCACCCTGGCACAGGCTGTCGGGACATGCTCTACAACAGGCAGAGATAAAAGGCTAAATGTTAACCTTGCTTCTGTAATTCGCATTCTGACCTCGTCCGCCATGGCCAATACTCCAGTCCACTATGATATGCAAATGTTGTCAGTCTGAACCCTGACCCACCCACTTCACCCCCAGCCACTCCCCCTACCCACCCCTCAAACCCCGACTCTCTACGACGTGCATATCCCGAGCTATGACCCATTTTCTGTAGCTCTGCCCCTTTCCTTGACCCGAATCAGACGAGATCCATGCCAAAATTGAATGGGTTCTTCCTTGGCCCATGCTACATCCAAGTTTTATGAAAATCTTTTTTTTTTTTTTTTTTTTTCCGTACTCCTGCTAACAAACAAACAAAAAACAAACAACAGACAGACACAGACAGACAGCTAACAACTAATCCGGCCGCATGGAAGGTTAAGAATAGAGATTTGACGAAGACACACACACACACACTCACCGTGCCACATGGGCCAGCCGCGCGAGTCGAACAGGGAGCCCTCCTGGTTGTCATGGTAACAGTAGTTGGCATAGAGGTCACTGGCTATAATGTGCTGCAGGTGTCTGTCCTGCCAGTGCAGGTCACAGGCCTCAATGGCTCGCGTAAACACCGTCCTGTGGGGACGCATCTCTGGACGAGGAGAAGAAAAGAGGAGCAGCGTAAGAAAGACTTTTAGGTGCCGTGTCCACAGAAAGCTTTTTTTTTTTTTAGCTGCCAGCGCCTTTCTGCAATTCATTTCTCAGATTTCTAATTTCTTTCTGCATTTCATTCTCTATGGTAAGGACGCGCTAGGAGCATTCCTCTTCCCAGCACCTCGCCTGGTGTTTCAGCGCTCTGGGTGGCCAGCGTTTTTTGGCGGAGTGCTCTGGATGCCTCAAGTAGAAAACGCTTCAACTTTTGTAGGAGCGCTGCTCATCAATGTCACTTTTTTTGACCGACCAAACAAAATTGAGATACAAGCAGGGCTAAAAAGATCAACAAACATGACGGAGGAGAGGCTCCGGGTAAGAATGATTAATTGTATTATGTTGTTGGCTTGCTTACCTTATATGCTAGCTAGCTGACGTTAGCTACTAACTGTCAAGAGTCAGCTCCGTGCGTTGTGTGCACATTGGCAACGCTCTGGACATTCATATTTTTGATATCCAAAGCATTCCGCCATGAAAAAAACGCTGTCTGTGGACATGGGGCCTAATGCGTGATCGCCTTCACATGGTGAGAGAGAGACAGGTTGCACTTATATGCTCATTTGATTGTTAAAAGGTGCTACATGTCGTGGCATTTTAACATCAATACATCATCACCACATTCATTTTGAGACATTAGTATAATTGCCGTAATTAAATGAGACCATCACTGCGATGTTTGGCAGCCTCTACTGGCCTCCATACTGCATTTTTATATTGGGTTCCATCAGGTCAGGTTTGGCTGGAAATCTGCTGGATTGCTTTGTGGCACAAAGCAGGAACTGCAGGGTTTATGGGGGATGTGGTCTTAGTGTGAGACAGAGGCAACCAATCTCCCTGCCCGTGATCTCATTTGTTGACGTTAATTACGCTGCCGTAACACAATTAATTTGACAATGAAACATCGACGTTTAAAAATGCTACATGCACCTTTAACTTCCCCTACCGTTTAGCACCGAGAGATTTACTATCCAATAAAAAAGTGTTGAGGTGTAATTGTAAACAAGATGCATGCTATCATCACAAAGAAACTATATTACAGAGACAAACAAACCCAACGGTTTACTTGTTTTGGCTTTTCACCTACCTCTGTACATATTATGATTATCTCTTGTAATCACATAGGTGTGTGTGTTGGTGTGTGTGTGTTAGTGTGTGTGTGTGTGTGTGTGTGTGTGTGTGTGTGTGTGTGTGTGTGTGTGTGTGTGTGTGTGTGTGTGTGTGTGTGTGTTGGTGTGTGTGTGTAATGCCTACCCCACACTACAGGATAATTTGCAAGATTATGGTCAAGATTCCCCCCTCCCGATTTTCTCGGGGGTGCTCCCGATTTGAAGCGCGTCGGGCAGATAATCTTCCCAAAAGATCCTGTAGTGTGTGGGGTTCAAAGATTCACAATCGGGAAGACTGCCTCTTCCCGATTGTGAATCGTGCATATCTAACATGTTAGATATTTACAACCCGACAGGCGATTGCATCTTGAGCAGAGAGCCAGTAGTAGCTGCGTTTCCATTACAGTTTTTCGCAAAATAATCTGGTCCGCCCGCAGCCCCGCACACGAGGAAATTGTCCTCGAGGTAAAATACCCGTGCGTCTTTGAACGGGACGGAAAACTAATGCTATACTGCAAAGCATGTAGCCTACACGGAAAAGTGAGTCAAATCAGCAGACGCCCCCTCCTCCACAAGGCACCTGTGCAGACGG
>NC_139631.1:14200870-14203370 GCF_964638095.1 Poromitra crassiceps | reverse complement strand
CAGCGTTGTGTCAAACAGGAAGTGTTTTGCTGTAGGTACATCTGTCAGAAGAACCATACAGCATCATGTCAAACAGGAAGTGTTTTGCTGTAGGTACATCTGTCAGAAGAACCATACAGCATCATGTCAAACAGGAAGTGTTTTGCTGTAGGTACATCTGTCAGAAGAACCATACAGCGTCATGTCAAACAGGAAGTGTTTTGCTGTAGGTACATCTGTCAGAAGAACCATACAGCGTCATGTCAAACAGGAAGTGTTTTGCTGTAGGTACATCTGTCAGAAGAACCATACAGCGTCATGTCAAACAGGAAGTGTTTTGCTCTAGGTACATCTGTCAGAAGAACCATACAGTGATGTGTCAAACAGGAAGTGTTTTGCTCTAGGTAGTAGGTACATCTGTCAGAAGAACCATACAGCGTTGTGTCAAACAGGAAGTGTTTTGCTGTAGGTACATCTGTCAGAAGAACTATACAGCGTTGTGTCAAACAGGAAGTGTTTTGCTGTAGGTACATCTGTCAGAAGAACCATACAGCGTTGTGTCAAACAGGAAGTGTTTTGCTGTAGGTACATCTGTCAGAAGAACCATACAGCATCATGTCAAACAGGAAGTGTTTTGCTGTAGGTACATCTGTCAGAAGAACCATACAGCGATGTGTCAAACAGGAAGTGTTTTGCTGTAGGTACATCTGTCAGAAGAACCATACAGCGACGTGTCAAACAGGAAGCGTTTTGCTGTAGCTACATCTGTCAGAAGAACCATACAGTGACGTGTTAAACAGGAAGTGTTTTGCTGTAGGTACATCTGTCAGAAGAACCATACAGCGATGTGTCAAACAGGAAGTGTTTTGCTGTAGGTACATCTGTCAGAAGAACCATACAGCGACGTGTCAAACAGGAAGCGTTTTGCTGTAGCTACATCTGTCAGAAGAACCATACAGTGACGTGTCAAACAGGAAGTGTTTTGCTGTAGGTACAGTACATCTGTCAGAAGAACTATACAGTGTTGTGTCAAACAGGAAGTGTTTTGCTGTAGGTACAAAAGAACTATACAGCGTCATGTCAAACAGGAAGTGTTTTGCTGTAGGTACAAAAGAACGATACAGCGTCGTGTCAAACGGGAAGTGTTTTGCTGTAGGTACAGTATGTCTGTCAAAAGAACGATACAGTGTTGTGTCAAACAGGAAATGTTTTGCTGTAGGTACAGTACGTCTGTCAAAAGAACGATACAGCGTCGTGTCAAACAGGAAGTGTTTTGCTGTAGGTACAGTACGTCTGTCAAAAGAACGATACAGTGTTGTGTCAAACAGGAAGTGTTTTGCTGTAGGTACAGTACGTCTGTCAAAAGAACGATACAGTGTTGTGTCAAACAGGAAGTGTTTTGCTGTAGGTACAGTACATCTGTCAAAAGAACGATACAGTGTTGTGTCAAACAGGAAGTGTTTTGCTGTAGGTACAGTACATCTGTCAAAAGAACGATACAGTGTTGTGTCAAACAGGAAGTGTTTTGCTGTAGGTACAGTACGTCTGTCAAAAGAACGATACAGTGTTGTGTCAAACGGGAAGTGTTTTGCTGTAGGTACAGTACGTCTGTCAAAAGAACAATACAGTGTTGTGTCAAACAGGAAGTGTTTTGCTGTAGGTACAGTACGTCTGTCAAAAGAACGATACAGTGTTGTGTCAAACAGGAAGTGTTTTGCTGTAGGTACAGTATGTCTGTCAAAAGAACGATACAGTGTTGTGTCAAACAGGAAGTGTTTTGCTGTAGGTACAGTACGTCTGTCAAAAGAACGATACAGTGTTGTGTCAAACAGGAAGTGTTTTGCTGTAGGTACAGTACATCTGTCAAAAGAACGATACAGTGTTGTGTCAAACAGGAAGTGTTTTGCTGTAGGTACAGTACGTCTGTCAAAAGAACGATACAGTGTTGTGTCAAACAGGAAGTGTTTTGCTGTAGGTACAGTACGTCTGTCAAAAGAACGATACAGTGTTGTGTCAAACAGGAAGTGTTTTGCTGTAGGTACAGTACATCTGTCAAAAGAACGATACAGTGTTGTGTCAAACAGGAAGTGTTTTGCTGTAGGTACAGTACGTCTGTCAAAAGAACCATACAGCGTTGTGTCAAACAGGAAGTGTTTTGCTGTAGGTACAGTACGTCTGTCAAAAGAACGATACAGTGTTGTGTCAAACAGGA
This sequence comes from Poromitra crassiceps, assembly GCF_964638095.1. Taxonomy (NCBI): domain Eukaryota; kingdom Metazoa; phylum Chordata; class Actinopteri; order Beryciformes; family Melamphaidae; genus Poromitra; species Poromitra crassiceps. The sequence goes on along the minus strand of NC_139631.1, from coordinate 14,201,179 downwards.
AGTGTTTTGCTGTAGGTACAGTACGTCTGTCAAAAGAACGATACAGTGTTGTGTCAAACGGGAAGTGTTTTGCTGTAGGTACAGTACGTCTGTCAAAAGAACGATACAGTGTTGTGTCAAACGGGAAGTGTTTTGCTGTAGGTACAGTACGTCTGTCAAAAGAACGATACAGTGTTGTGTCAAACAGGAAGTGTTTTGCTGTAGGTACAGTACGTCTGTCAAAAGAACGATACAGTGTTGTGTCAAACAGGAAGTGTTTTGCTGTAGGTACAGTACGTCTGTCAAAAGAACGATACAGTGTTGTGTCAA
>NC_139631.1:14180870-14198370 GCF_964638095.1 Poromitra crassiceps | reverse complement strand
TTACACACACAGACACATAGTGTAGACACATATGCAGACACTAGGGCTGGGTGACAAAATCAAATATCACAATATTTTTGACCAAATACCTCAATATCGATATTGCGACATATTGTAAGGATGACTATTGGTGCTTCCACGAAAGATTTGCAATATGAGATTTTTGATAAATAATCATCAGTAATGTGGATATAATGACTAAGTCTGAGGCAAATAATAGAACAGCTAGAACAGTCTCGTGAGTTCAGAACATTATATTACTTTACTGTAATGCAGCCTTTAAAACCAGGAATAGACAACACTTATGCCCGTATCACCATACAATATCCAAAATGTAAGACGATATCTAGTCTCGTATCACGATAAATATAATATTGATATATTGCCCAGCCCTAGCAGACACACATACATTATACACCCACACACACAGGACTACACAATGTGTGCACAAGGCCATGCCTACAGACACACAGGAATGTATAGGCACACACCCAATAGTTTTTCAAAACCAGAGAACATATATACAGACATGTAGACAAAACACAAAGATACATTGGACAACACACAGAAAAACAATAAACCCACCCACCCCCACGCGCACACACACACACACACACACACACACACACACACACACACACACACACACACACACACATGATCTTCAACATTTCCATCTCCTTGGCAGGGGAATGTGAACATTTATACACAAACACACACTGCGACAAACCCACAGGCACACCTACTGTACCTACACACAGATTAAGATGTATATATGTTAGGCACACATAGTGTACCTACACACAGATTAATAAGTTGTATATATTTGGCCGTTCTGTGTGTGTGTGTGTGTGTGTGTGTGTGTGTGTGTGTGTGTGTGTGTGTGTGTGTGTGTGTGTGTGTGTGTATGAAGGGATATAACAGGCATCAAAGAGCATAATGGCGAGAGGCGTTCTAAAAGCAGGGCAGGGTAGATAATGGCTTTGGCTAACAGTGTTTAGCTACATACATGTAGCACACACAATACATTAATGTGGGCCCGTCTCTCCCACTGTACCAGGCAACAGAAAGATGTCCTTCCATCCTCCAATTAGCCTTAAAGAGCATGGTGCAGGTAAAAAAAAAATGACAGTTAGGACTCAAGATTTGTTAGCCTGATATTCAGACTGCATTGTCAATTCATAAACTGTGGAGTGGGCGTCGCTTCGAAGGTCTGGAGCCAGGCTAAAGATTCTTATGAAAATACCCCCAAAAAACAAAAACAAAATTAAAACATGCCCCCAGGGCAGAAATATGGATTAAAAAGGTGGCATTATAATGCACATGCAAAAAAAGAAAAAAGCCTGCATCTAAAAAGGAGTCTAGATGCAGCTATGTGTGTGGGGGGAAAACAAAACAAAAGAGAATCCTAATTGCTACATAAAAGCCCTGCATATTAATGCAAAGGGGTCTCTAACCTGCAGCATGCTCTTTAACTAAAAGGCAGCATGCCTCCGCTAATGTATGCGCCAATGTATGGAAGTTGGTTTGTCAGGGGGAGCTTTGAACAGGGGAGAGCGCTTCTCATAAGGAGCTTTGAACAGGGGAGAGCTCTTCTCATAAGGAGCTTTGAACAGGGGACACCTCTTCTCATAAGGAGCTTTGAACAGGGGAGAGCTCTTCTCATAAGGGAGCTTTGAACAGGGGAGACCTCTTCTCATAAGGGAGCTTTGAACAGGGGAGACCTCTTCTCATAGGGGAGCTTTGAACAGGGGAGACCTCTTCTCATAGGAGAGCTTTGAACAGGGGAGACCTCTTCTCATAAGGAGCTTTGAACAGGGGACACCTCTTCTCATAAGGAGCTTTGAACAGGGGAGACCTCTTCTCATAAGGAGCTTTGAACAGGGGACACCTCTTCTCATAAGGGAATTGAGTGGAAGACAAGTGCACTAGAGGCAGAAAAGACTTATTAATGGAATGCAGAGGGATCGGTTGGTGAGTGTTTGTGTGTGTGTGTGTGTGTGTGTGTGTGTGTGTGTGTGTATGAGAGAGAATAGATAGAAGGGAAGCGGAGGGTGAGAGAAAGACAATACAAACAGAATGTGCTGTGTGTGTGTGCGTGTGCGCGTGCGTGTGTGTTTGTGTGGGCAGAACGTTCTGGGCTGTTATGTTCTGTATGTGAGCGACTGGGTGAATGTGTGTGTGTGTGTGTGTGTGTGCGTGTGTGTGTGTGTGTGTGTGTGTGTGAGTGTGTGTGTGTCTCTCTCTCTCTCTGTCTGACCTTGCTGAAGAGCAGGTTGAGCTGCTTGCCCGAGCCGTGGTATCCTCCCTGGGACAGGAAGAGCTTGACTTGCTCCTGAACCTGCTCCTCGTCCAGATGCCAGCAGTTCTCATCGTCCACACTGGCGCCTGCTGTGGGGTCCGGGGCCCCTGCATACACACACACACACACACGCAGGCACGCACGCACGCACACACACACACACACACGCGCACGCACACGCACGCTCATACACACACACACACACACACACACACACACACACACACACACACACACACTTGTATTACTATACTTGAAAGGATCTTCATTCTGGCCTACACAGTTACAAGGACAGTGACTGCAAGTCCAAGACAGCGAGTGGAACTGAGAAAAATGATCTTCAGCTGCATTGTTTGTCTTCTGTTCTGACAAAAGTATCCGTGGTCTGACTGCAACTAACTAAAAAAAAAATCATCAATTAATCCTAACTTAATATTGCTTTCCAGCAGACAAAAAATAGATATTTATGAAATGGAGAAACACATTTTGATAAATTACCAAAAACATGTCATTTGATGATTGTCATTTGATTCATTTTCTGTCCACAAAGCACTAGCACCTATGGGTCTTTTTTTATTATTAAAATGCAATCCAGTCACAATATTTAGCCTTTGTAAAAACACAACAAATAGTTGCCAGCAATTCCAACATGAATTGCTTAACCCCTAACCCGGGCTTTACTCACACTCATCACCACCATGCCTAATTGCTATGCCTTACCCTAACCTGATTATTTCTAAGCAAAACCCTCGAATTAAGCCAGAATGAGCCAACTTTGTAAATGTTCTTTATCTTTCTACCCTTGCAAGGCCATTTGGTCCTCATAAGTACAGACATACAAGAACATACAAATACACGTACACACACGGCATATATTTTTATTTTTATCTCTCAAAACGACTGTTGTTCTCTAGAGAGCAAAATGCTTTAAAACAGGGTGAAAAAGAAATTAAATGAAGACTGTTCTAAACACATAAATGTACACACACATGCACATACACATATTATCCCATGCAAACACACTGATTGAATAGGTGTAACTCAGTTAGATGCTTTAATCCAGATGACATGTTTTAGTTTTATAGAGGTATTGATGCAAGAGCTGGGAAATCAATAGGCCATCAAAAAAAACAGCAGCTGCACTGATAATGTGTTCTGTCTCTCTCGCTTTTCTGTCCTCCATCCTCAGAAGTTTCTCCATCCTTTCTTCAGCTCCATCTCTCTCCCCTTTAATCCACACCTCTGTCTTTTCCCCCTCTCTCTCCCTGTCCTCCACACCTCTACATGTATGTCTTTCCCCCCTCTCTCTCTCTGTCCTCCACACCTCTACATGTATGTCTTTCCCCCCTCTCTCTCTCTGTCCTCCACACCTCTATATGTATGTCTTTCCCCCCTCTCTCTCTCTGTCCTCCACACCTCTACATGTATGTCTTTCCCCCCTCTCTCTCTCTGTCCTCCACACCTCTACATGTATGTCTTTTCCCCCCTCTCTCTCTGTCCTCCACACCTCTACATGTATGTCTTTCCCCCTCTCTCTCTCTGTCCTCCACACCTCTACATGTATGTCTTCCCCCTCTCTCTCCCTGTCCTCCACACCTCTACATGTATGTCTTTTCCCCCTCTCTCTCTCTGTCCTCCACACCTCTACATGTATGTCTTTCCCCCCCCTCTCTCTCTGTCCTCCACACCTCTACATGTATGTCTTTTCCCCCCTCTCTCTCTGTCCTCCACACCTCTACATGTATGTCTTTCCCCCTCTCTCTCTCTGTCCTCCACACCTCTACATGTATGTATTTTCCCCCTCTCTCCCTCTGTCCTCCACACCTCTACATGTATGTCTTTCCCCCTCTCTCTCTCTGTCCTCCACACCTCTACATGTATGTCTTTTCCCCCCTCTCTCTCTCTGTCCTCCACACCTCTACATGTATGTCTTTCCCCCTCTCTCTCTCTGTCCTCCACACCTCTACATGTATGTCTTCCCCCTCTCTCTCCCTGTCCTCCACACCTCTACATGTATGTCTTTTCCCCCTCTCTCTCTCTGTCCTCCACACCTCTACATGTATGTCTTTTCCCCCTCTCTCTCTGTCCTCCACACTGTATGTCTTTCCCCCTCTCTCTCTCTGTCCTCCACACCTCTACATGTATGTCTTCCCCCTCTCTCTCCCTGTCCTCCACACCTCTACATGTATGTCTTTTCCCCCTCTCTCTCCCTGTCCTCCACACCTCTACATGTATGTCTTTTCCCCCTCTCTCTCTCTCTCTGTCCTCCACACCTCTACATGTATGTCTTTCCCCCCTCTCTCTCCCTGTCCTCCACACCTCTACATGTATGTCTTTCCCCCTCTCTCTCTCTGTCCTCCACACCTCTACATGTATGTCTTTTCCCCCTCTCTCTCCCTGTCGTCCACACCTCTACATGTATGTCTTTTCCCCCTCTCTCTCCCTGTCCTCCACACCTCTACATGTATGTATTTTCCCCCTCTCTCTCCCTGTCGTCCACACCTCTACATGTATGTCTTTTCCCCCTCTCTCTCTCTCTGTCCTCCACACCTCTACATGTATGTCTTTTCCCCTCTCTCTCCCTGTCCTCCACACCTCTACATGTATGTCTTTCCCCCTCTCTCTCTCTGTCCTCCACACCTCTACATGTATGTCTTTTCCCCCTCTCTCTCCCTGTCGTCCACACCTCTACATGTATGTATTTTCCCCCTCTCTCTCCCTGTCCTCCACACCTCTACATGTATGTCTTTTCCCCCTCTCTCTCCCTGTCGTCCACACCTCTACATGTATGTCTTTTCCCCCTCTCTCTCCCTGTCCTCCACACCTCTACATGTATGTCTTTCCCCCTCTCTCTCTCTGTCCTCCACACCTCTACATGTATGTCTTTTCCCCCTCTCTCTCCCTGTCGTCCACACCTCTACATGTATGTATTTTCCCCCTCTCTCTCCCTGTCCTCCACACCTCTACATGTATGTCTTTTCCCCCTCTCTCTCCCTGTCGTCCACACCTCTACATGTATGTCTTTCCCCCTCTCTCTCTCTGTCCTCCACACCTCTACATGTATGTCTTTTCCCCCTCTCTCTCCCTGTCCTCCACACCTCTACATGTATGTATTTTCCCCCTCTCTCTCCCTGTCGTCCACACCTCTACATGTATGTCTTTTCCCCCTCTCTCTCTCTCTGTCCTCCACACCTCTACATGTATGTCTTTTCCCCTCTCTCTCCCTGTCCTCCACACCTCTACATGTATGTCTTTCCCCCTCTCTCTCTCTGTCCTCCACACCTCTACATGTATGTCTTTTCCCCCTCTCTCTCCCTGTCGTCCACACCTCTACATGTATGTATTTTCCCCCTCTCTCTCCCTGTCCTCCACACCTCTACATGTATGTCTTTTCCCCCTCTCTCTCCCTGTCGTCCACACCTCTACATGTATGTCTTTCCCCCTCTCTCTCTCTGTCCTCCACACCTCTACATGTATGTCTTTTCCCCCTCTCTCTCCCTGTCCTCCACACCTCTACATGTATGTATTTTCCCCCTCTCTCTCCCTGTCGTCCACACCTCTACATGTATGTCTTTTCCCCCTCTCTCTCTCTCTGTCCTCCACACCTCTACATGTATGTCTTTTCCCCTCTCTCTCCCTGTCCTCCACACCTCTACATGTATGTCTTTCCCCCTCTCTCTCTCTGTCCTCCACACCTCTACATGTATGTCTTTCCCCCTCTCTCTCTCTGTCCTCCACACCTCTACATGTATGTCTTTTCCCCCTCTCTCTCCCTGTCGTCCACACCTCTACATGTATGTCTTTTCCCCCTCTCTCTCCCTGTCGTCCACACCTCTACATGTATGTCTTTTCCCCCTCTCTCTCCCTGTCGTCCACACCTCTACATGTATGTCTTTTCCCCCTCTCTCTCTCTGTCCTCCACACCTCTACATGTATGTATTTTCCCCCTCTCTCTCCCTGTCCTCCACACCTCTACATGTATGTATTTTCCCCCTCTCTCTCCCTGTCGTCCACACCTCTACATGTATGTATTTTCCCCCTCTCTCTCTCTGTCCTCCACACCTCTACATGTATGTATTTTCCCCCTCTCTCTCCCTGTCCTCCACACCTCTACATGTATGTATTTTCCCCCTCTCTCTCCCTGTCCTCCACACTGTATGTCTTCCCCCCCTCTCTCTCTGTCCTCCACACCTCTACATGTATGTCTTTCCCCCTCTCTCTCTCTGTCCTCCACACCTCTACATGTATGTCTTTCCCCCTCTCTCTCCCTGTCCTCCACACTGTATGTCTTTCCCCCTCTCTCTCTCTCTGTCCTCCACACCTCTACATGTATGTCTTCCCCCTCTCTCTCTCTGTCCTCCACACCTCTACATGTATGTCTTTCCCCCTCTCTCTCTCTCTGTCCTCCACACCTCTACATGTATGTCTTCCCCCTCTCTCTCTCTGTCCTCCACACCTCTACATGTATGTATTTTCCCCCTCTCTCTCCCTGTCCTCCACACCTCTACATGTATGTCTTTTACCCCTCTCTCTCTGTCCTCCACACCTCTACATGTATGTCTTTTCCCCCTCTCTCTCCCTGTCCTCCACACCTCTACATGTATGTCTTCATGTACATGTATGTCTCTGTCCTCCACACCTCTACATGTATGTCTTTCCCCCTCTCTCTCTCTCCCTGTCCTCCACACCTCTACATGTATGTCTTCATGTACATGTATGTCTCTCTGTCCTCCACACCTCTACATGTATGTCTTTCCCCCTCTCTCTCTCCCTGTCCTCCACACCTCTACATGTATGTCTTTCCCCCTCTCTCTCCCTGTCCTCCACACCTCTACATGTATGTCTTTCCCCCTCCCAAAGACTGTTCAAAAAGCTGTTCAAAACACGCACAAAACTGCCCAAGCAGTGCAGGACTATGGAAACAAGCTACCGTACTCTATCCACCTGCCCAAGCCCATTTTTCTCCGCACAATGCAACTCAAAAACAGCCCAATTGGTGGAAAACCGCCTAATCTGGCAACACTGTTCACCATACTTTTATCTCCTCTCTTTTAGTCTGTTTCTCTCTTGTCTTTCCACCTCTCTCTGTCTCTCATGTCATTGTTTCTCTCTTGTCTTTCCACCTCTCTCTGTCTCTCATTTCATTGTTTCTTGCTCTATCTATCCTCAGAAGTAAATAAAAAAGAAAAAGAGAAGAAAAAAGGACTTGATAAATAGACATTTGCTTTTCTGTGCCCCCGTGTCTCTTCCCCTTCCATTTCTCTTCCTCTGTCTCCTTACAGGTAAACAGCAAGTACACCATCCATAACAAGAGATATGAACCTCTCTTTCCCTCTCTCCTTACCTCTCTGTCTCTGTCTCTGTCTCCTTACCTCTCTGTCTCTGTCTCTCTCTCTCCTTACCTCTCTGTCTCTCTCTCTGTCTGTCTCTCTCTCTCCTTACCTCTCTGTCTCTGTCTCTGTCTCCGTCTGTCTCTCTCTCTCCTTACCTCTCTGTCTCTCTCTCCGTCTGTCTCTCTCTCTCTTATTACCTCTCTGTCTCTCTCTCCGTCTGTGTCTCTCTCTCTTATTACCTCTCCGTCTGTCTCTCTCTCTCCTTACCTCTCTGTCTCTCTCTCCGTCTGTCTCTCTCTCTCCTTACCTCTCTGTCTCTCTCTCCGTCTGTCTCTCTCTCTCCTTACCTCTCTGTCTCTGTCTCTCTCTCCGTCTGTCTCTCTCTCTCCTTACCTCTCTGTCTCTGTCTCTCTCTCCGTCTGTCTCTCTCTCTCCTTACCTCTCTGTCTCTGTCTCTCTCTCCGTCTGTCTCTCTCTCTCCTTACCTCTCCGTCTCTGTCTCTCTCTCCGTCTGTCTCTCTCTCTCATTACCTCTCCGTCTGTCTCTCTCTCTCTCTCTCTCTCTCTCTCTGTCTCTCTCTCAGAGGTAAATAACGGGTCTATAGTGTTGATTAGAGGCACACAGTCTCTCCTTTACTGCCTGGATCACACTTAATGAGCAGCATTGATCCTGCCAGACTTTACCTTTATCACACAGTCAATATACGCATGCACGTACAGGCAGGAACACACACACACACACACACACACACACACACACACACACACACAAACATACGCACATGCACACACACGCGCACACACACATGCCCGCATCCCCCGCCATCCACACCCCCACCCCCACCCCAAAATTCCCCCTGCTGTCCCGGTCGTTGCTCCACCCCCTTTCCCGATTTGGGGAGAGTTGTAGACTAGCACATGCTTCCTCCGATACGTGCACTCGCCAGCTCCTTCTTTTATCACCTGACAGCGAGGAGTTTCACCAGCAGGATGTAGCGCGTGGGAGGATCACATTATTCCCAGTTTCCCTCTCCACCGAACAGGCGCCCCGACCGACCAGAGGAGGCGTTAGTGCAGCGACCAGCACACATACCCTTCCCACCTGCAGACACGGCCAATTGTGCCTGTATGGACGCCCGACCAAGTCGGAGCGGAGGTAACACTGGGGCTCGAACCTGCAACCCTTGTGTTGGTAGGCACTGGGCAGGGAATCTACCACTGCACTACCCGGATGCCCTTCACACTCATTAACACAAACCCTCACCGTGGACCTGGTTGATCTCGGAGTTCTGCGACAGGATTTCGTCTGCAAGTTTCTGCGCGGTGGGCAGCACCTCGGTGTGGTGGACCGATATCAGGTACTGGACGAACTTCTGCAGCTGGTCCCTGCTCATCTGGAAAAGAGTCTCCGAGATGGGCAGGTGGAGTTTGACCTGCTCGGGTTTCCGTACGCGATAGAGGGACAGCGCCACCACGTGGGCGCAGTAGAAGATGTCTTTGTTGCCGCAGGTGCACGTCACCGCCGTGATCTTGCAGCGGTCGAAGCTGACGCTGACGCTGCAGACGAGCTCCGGGGACGAGGGCGTGGCCGGATCCGTCACCGTGCCGCTAAGGTGGAAACCTGACAGAGACAGAGAGGAAAAGAGTTTTAAAACTTATGTAGAGGCAATGAGGCATGCTTCCTGCCTCGGCAGAATAAAATGTTGGCGGCATTTTACATGTGTAAAAACCACGATATATGTACAATATCTATCTATCTATATATAAAATTTAGTATGTGGGCACTGTCTGTTTCAAGTTCTGTGTTCGGCCACAGCTATGCCGTTTTACGTGCGATCGGGCTGAAACCTTCAGGGTGTGTAAAGGGCACCCGTTTTTAAATTAGGCTAATGATGTGATGTCATCAGTGATGTCATCAGTGATGATGTCATCAGTGATGATGTCAAAAGTGATGTCATAAGGGCACGCACGCACGCACACAAACACACACACACACACACACACAGGAGGCATTGTGACAAGACTGATCAGTGATGTCACACACACAAGGAGGCATTGTGACAAGACTGATCAGTGATGTCATAGAGAGGCACACACACACACACACACACACACACACACACACACACAGATGATGTCATCAGTGATATAATGGGGCACACACACACATTGCATTGTTATTGCATTGTGACAGCACTGATGCAATAACATTTAGTGAGCACCCCACCTATTTAACCTCCTCCCATCAGGCAGGAGATACAGGAGTATGAAGAGTAGAACATCTCGCTTCAGAGATAGCACCTACCTCCAAGCCATAAGGCACTTGAATTTGCACTGACACATTACCGTTGTCACTTTAAACTGTATGCACCTTAAACTGTATGCACTTTCTACTGTATATGCTGTAGCTGACAACTGTTCCTGTATGTTCCTGTCGCTGGCTGCTATGTTTTTTGTTTGTCTCTGAGAGTGAACCAAGACAAATTCCTATCAACTTTTGTTGACATGGCAATAAATCTTTTGAATCTTGAACACACACACACCCGCACGTGCCAACAGGGCAGGCGAGGCCACGCAGCAGCCGAGCTACGGGCGAGGCCACGCAGCCTACCTAGTGACTGTACATTTGAAACAAAACGTTAGCAAAATAAGCTTAAAACGTTTTTATGTTCATCATTTTATTATAGCATTTTATGTCTACAATCTCACCACATGACATTTAATTCTGGCGACTCGGCTGGTCTCCCCTTGCTTCGTTCCTTTTGGCTCTTTTCTGTGTCATTTAGCCATTAAGTAATTTAGCCATTTTCAGTCATGAGGTTTTGCCCAGAACATCAGATTGTTGCAGAAAGATCAGATAATGAACCAATAGTTATTAATAGGTAAGTCATTAAGAGTGTATACAAAGTTCAGGCTAAACATCTATTGAGTGGAAAAATGAGAACTAGATGACTTGATCAACTCATTGAATGTGGCCCATTAGTAAATTACATAATGGAAGCTATCTCTTTGAAAGAGGAGGCAGTGAAGTTGGTGCCAGATATGTGAAGGAGATTCGGTTAGCCACAATTGCCGGCCAAAGGCTGCCTGTCATGAGAGTGTGATCAGGAGCAGCTACAGGCCACGAGCCCGACACGCATCTAGAGACAACAAGTTAGTCAGCAGCCCACTGCTACAGGCCACGAGCCCGACACGCATCTAGAGACAACAAGTTAGCCAGCAGACCACTCCTACAGGCCACGAGCCTGACACGCATCTAGAGACAACAAGTTAGCCAGCAGCCCACTACTACAGGCCACGAGCCTGACACGCATCTAGAGACAACAAGTTAGCTAGCAGCCCACTGCTACAGGCCACGAGCCTGACACGCATCTAGAGACAACAAGTTAGCCAGCAGCCCACTGCTACAGGCCACGAGCCTGACACGCATCTAGAGACAACAAGTTAGCTAGCAGCCCACTGCTACAGGCCACGGGCCTGACACGCATCTAGAGACAACAAGTTAGCCAGCAGCCCACTGCTACAGGCCACGAGCCTGACATGCATCTAGAGACAACAAGTTAGCCAGCAGCCCACTGCTACAGGCCACGAGCCTGACACGCATCTAGAGACAACAAGTTAGCCAGCAGCCCACTACTACAGGCCATGAGCCTGACACGCATCTAGAGACAACAAGTTAGCTAGCAGCCCACTGCTACAGGCCACAAGCCTGACACGCATCTAGAGACAACAAGTTAGCTAGCAGCCCACTGCTACAGGCCACAAGCCTGACACGCATCTAGAGACAACAAGTTAGCTAGCAGCCCACTGCTACAGGCCACGAGCCTGACATGCATCTAGAGACAACAAGTTAGCCAGCAGCCCACTGCTACAGGCCACGAGCCTGACATGCATCTAGAGACAACAAGTTAGCCAGCAGCCCACTGCTACAGGCCACGAGCCTGACACGCATCTAGAGACAACAAGTTAGCTAGCAGCCCACTGCTACAGGCCACAAGCCTGACACGCATCTAGAGACAACAAGTTAGCTAGCAGCCCACTGCTACAGGCCACGGGCCTGACACGCATCTAGAGACAACAAGTTAGCCAGCAGCCCACTGCTACAGGCCACGAGCCTGACATGCATCTAGAGACAACAAGTTAGCCAGCAGCCCACTGCTACAGGCCACGAGCCTGACACGCATCTAGAGACAACAAGTTAGCTAGCAGCCCACTGCTACAGGCCACAAGCCTGACACGCATCTAGAGACAACAAATTAGCCAGCAGCCCACTCCTACAGGCCACGAGCCTGACACGCATCTAGAGACAACAAGTTAGCTAGCAGCCCACTGCTACAGGCCACAAGCCTGACACGCATCTAGAGACAACAAGTTAGCTAGCAGCCCACTGCTACAGGCCACGAGCCGACACGCATCTAGAGACAACAAGTTAGCCAGCAGCCCACTGCTACAGGCCACGAGCCTGACATGCATCTAGAGACAACAAGTTAGCCAGCAGCCCACTGCTACAGGCCACGAGCCTGACACGCATCTAGAGACAACAAGTTAGCTAGCAGCCCACTGCTACAGGCCACAAGCCTGACACGCATCTAGAGACAACAAGTTAGCTAGCAGCCCACTGCTACAGGCCACGAGCCTGACACGCATCTAGAGACAACAAGTTAGCTAGCAGCCCACTGCTACAGGCTATGAGCCCGACACGCATCTAGAGACAACAAGTTAGCTAGCAGCCCACTCCTACAGGCCACGGGCCCGACACGCATCTAGAGACAACAAGTTAGCCAGCAGCCCACTGCTACAGGCCACGAGCCTGACACGCATCTAGAGACAACAAGTTAGCTAGCAGCCCACTGCTACAGGCCACAAGCCTGACACGCATCTAGAGACAACAAGTTAGCTAGCAGCCCACTCCTACAGGCCACGAGCCTGACACGCATCTAGAGACAACAAGTTAGCTAGCAGCCCACTGCTACAGGCCACGAGCCTGACACGCATCTAGAGACAACAAGTTAGCTAGCAGCCCACTGCTACAGGCCATGAGCCCGACACGCATCTAGAGACAACAAGTTAGCTAGCAGCCCACTGCTACAGGCCACGAGCCTGACACGCATCTAGAGACAACAAGTTAGCTAGCAGCCCACTGCTACAGGCCACGAGCCTGACACGCATCTAGAGACAACAAGTTAGCTAGCAGCCCACTGCTACAGGCCACGAGCCTGACACGCATCTAGAGACAACAAGTTAGCTAGCAGCCCACTGCTACAGGCCACGAGCCTGACACGCATCTAGAGACAACAAGTTAGCTAGCAGCCCACTGCTACAGGCCACGAGCCTGACACGCATCTAGAGACAACAAGTTAGCTAGCAGCCCACTGCTACAGGCCACGAGCCTGACACGCATCTAGAGACAACAAGTTAGCCAGCAGCCCACTGCTACAGGCCACGAGCCTGACACGCATCTAGAGACAACAAGTTAGTCAGCAGCCCACTGCTACAGGCCACGAGCCCGACACGCATCTAGAGACAACCAGTTAGCTAGCAGCCCACTGCTACAGGCCATGAGCCCGACACGCATCTAGAGACAACAAGTTAGCTAGCAGCCCACTGCTACAGGCCATGAGCCCGACACGCATCTAGAGACAACCAGTTAGCTAGCAGCCCACTCCTACAGGCCACGAGCCTGACACGCATCTAGAGACAACAAGTTAGCCAGCAGCCCACTGCTACAGGCCACGAGCCTGACACGCATCTAGAGACAACAAGTTAGCTAGCAGCCCACTGCTACAGGCCATGAGCCCGACACGCATCTAGAGACAACAAGTTAGCCAGCAGCCCACTGCTACAGGCCACGAGCCTGACACGCATCTAGAGACAACAAGTTAGCTAGCAGCCCACTGCTACAGGCCACGAGCCTGACACGCATCTAGAGACAACAAGTTAGCTAGCAGCCCACTGCTACAGGCCACGAGCCTGACACGCATCTAGAGACAACAAGTTAGCTAGCAGCCCACTGCTACAGGCCACGAGCCTGACACGCATCTAGAGACAACAAGTTAGCCAGCAGCCCACTGCTACAGGCCACGAGCCTGACACGCATCTAGAGACAACAAGTTAGTCAGCAGCCCACTGCTACAGGCCACGAGCCCGACACGCATCTAGAGACAACCAGTTAGCTAGCAGCCCACTGCTACAGGCCATGAGCCCGACACGCATCTAGAGACAACAAGTTAGCTAGCAGCCCACTGCTACAGGCCATGAGCCCGACACGCATCTAGAGACAACCAGTTAGCTAGCAGCCCACTCCTACAGGCCACGAGCCTGACACGCATCTAGAGACAACAAGTTAGCCAGCAGCCCACTGCTACAGGCCACGAGCCTGACACGCATCTAGAGACAACAAGTTAGCTAGCAGCCCACTGCTACAGGCCATGAGCCCGACACGCATCTAGAGACAACAAGTTAGCCAGCAGCCCACTGCTACAGGCCACGAGCCTGACACGCATCTAGAGGCTACAAACGCCACACCATTTCCTCATTTAACAGTGCTTGTCGCTTTTGAAATGGAGGGACAATCAAATGTCCCCCCACCGACATGATTGCAAGTTCTGTAAACAACACGATAGCGTCATTGTGTAATGGACATGAGTGCACCGGCACAAGCCACCTAGTGTTTCGGAGGTGTACTGCAGCCAACACGCCGAGTTACATTGGAGTATGTACTGTTGCCGCTAGTTGGCGGCAAGGCTCCAAGTCGAGGCTGCGCAGAACCCTGTCAGCGCCTTAACAGCTCCCTTAGCCCCAGGCTAAGAGAATCTTTGAATATAACAATGCTTTTCCCAGTGGATGCTTGAAGCTTTAACCCTGTTAAACTCGCGTGGTTTTGGTTCTTAGCGCCACAAGATCTCTTAAACATCTGTAAACATGAATATATATTTCTTCAAATCGGGACCTTGTGTATCGGAAATCGTGTCGAATCGGGAAATCGGCGTCACGATACCCAGCAGCCCTAAGAGAGAGGGGGAAGTGAGAGGAAAGCGTGGCTGTTGCGGTATCAATAATAAAGCCGTTCATTTGAATATAGCGTTTGATCTCTCTGACTGCGTGTATCCAGAGGCGCGGACGGTCATTATTATGCGGCGATGAATATTCATTCACGAGCGGGGCGGGGTCCCCGGCAGTGGCCCTAAAACACACACGGACGAGCATAAAGAGAGACGCGTGTACGCACACACACACACACACACAGAGTCGACTCGCAGCGTGAGATCATGCATTTATTAATGGTGGGGGAGTGGTTAGCAGAGACAGAGAGCAGCTTATGAATGCATTGATGTGCT
The DNA here is from genome assembly GCF_964638095.1 of Poromitra crassiceps. NCBI lineage: Eukaryota > Metazoa > Chordata > Actinopteri > Beryciformes > Melamphaidae > Poromitra > Poromitra crassiceps. Next base: position 14,183,398 of record NC_139631.1, on the reverse strand, counting down.
CAGGAGGAGAGGGCCTGTGAGATGCATGTGTGGACCAGGCAAAGACATACATCCCCCAAATCTGTTTATCAAAGGGCTGAGCGCAGAGCAGCAGCGCGTGCTATCAAGCATGTTTTACACAAATATCAAAGCCTTTTGCACATCTCTACATGGGAGCCTAGATTGGGAAGGAAGGAGGAGGGGGCGGGGCGGGGCGGGGGAGTTGAATATTTCATAGCGTATATACTATAGATGGGAATGGGATGAGGGGTGCACTACGCAAGCTGAACACAGGTCAGTCAACGTATAGCTGTTCCTTCTCCTTGACGGTTAAGGGCCGGACTACTGCAGCTGAATAAGAAGAAAACCAAGAAAGAGATATACATATTTATAGGAATTGATTGGCTTATTTATTGTATTTACTTTTTCTTACATTTACTCATGTGAATTGTAAATCTAAGTTACACTATTTGAATTTGTCGACCGCGCTTTGGCAATACAGTATGTACTTTTGTATTTCATGCCAATAAAGCACCTTGAATTGAATTGAATTGAATTGAATTGAAAGAGAGAGGAGAAGGGGGAGGGATCAAGTAGGGTCACAACCTTTGAATGTAACCTTGGCTATGTCCTTAGGCTGCATTCAAAAGCAAAATAGGTGGCAGTGATGGTGCTTGTTCTCTTCAAGTGATCATCTTGGTTGAGCTAGGCTACATTCACTTTCTCCTTTGTGTTGTGAAGCTCCCAGGAGCAGTTTGAATGGTCCAATAGAGAGACGGAGAGATGGTCAGCCAAGCCATTCAAATATTCTCTGTAAGACCTAGCCCCAGGCCACTGATTGAAAGACTTTGTCCAGCATTTGCATCTATTAAAATTCAATTGAAAGTGTTTTTTTTTATTATATTAGCACGGAGGTTGAAAGAGTTCAAAATATCGCCAAAGCGTAAAAACAGAAATAACCATGTTTCGCCATGTGTGCCCTTTTGCTCAGCCTTATCTCTCCAGAACTGAGAAGTGTTGGCTGCAAATATCCAACGTGCCGCTCTCCAGAACATTGCCATGGAGATTATGCTTTTCCATTCTAAAAGCCAGCTGGCAGAGGAAATACATATTCGTTAAAAATAAATATCCACGGAAGAGGGGTGTGGACCTAATACGGCAGCCAGTCGCAACTGCAGTGATGGAGGCCGACATGTCTCCAGCTGACAGAGAGCCAATCAGAGGCCCTCTGTAAACGAGACAAAAAGCTTTACACACCGCAGCTGGTTGCAGGATTCAAATATGAGAGGTGGCTCACTTAGCTCTGTGAAAACACACAGATGATGAGCAACGGCTTTCAATACCTGCTGATACATGGTGTGTGTGTGTGTCTGTGTGCGTGTGTGTGTGTGCGTGTGTGTGTGTGTGTGTGTGTGTGTGTGTGTGTGCGCGTGCGTGTGTGTGCGTGTGTGCGCGTGCGTGTGTGTGCGTGCGTGTTTCAGAGTAGCCCCTAGTCCAGAGAGGGGAGAGCAAAAAAGAGAACATCAAAAACATGTGGGGCTCAGAGGGCTCAAAGAAAAATCAACCTCTGATACACGCATGCACGGCGCACGGACGCACGCACGCACACACACACACACACAGAAGCGCGCGCACGCACACACACATCAGCCTGTCGTAAAAACAGCTGCACTCTCTTTTGCATTTTTTTCTTCTGTTTCCCACAGGGAAAATTAACACAGAGATATTTTGTAGATTCAAAACACATGGAGTATGGAAAAACAAAATACTGATAAAAGACTTATCCCCATGTTCTAAACCCAAAGTCTGTTTGTGAAACTGTTGCCCTGGCTTGAATGGACACTCTCTCCTTCCAACCAACCCCCCCACACACTCATTTCATCCCCCCCTCCCTCCCTCCACATTCCCACAGCCCTCTCTCTGACAGATGGGTAGGTAATGAGTTTCGCCTTTCCCCGTCCAATCGTCTGGGCACCAAAAACTGCCCCCCACGCCAAAAAATGCCCTTTTAATTTAGCCAAGCGCTGAGTACAGGGATATTACTGTTTAGGTACACGCACACATGCGCGCGCGCACGCACGCATGCACGCACGCGCACACACACACACACACACACACACACACACACACACACACACACACACACACACACACACACACACACACACACACACACACACACACACACACACACACACACACACACACACACACACACACACACACACACACACACACACCACCCAGGACTGGTTGGGTGGGTATGAAGCCTTCAATGTCTCATGTGCTAGCTATTAGAGAGCCTGGTTTCCCCTCAACCCCGTCGCCTCCCCCCCCCCCCCCCGGTGCTCCTCAGGGCTCTCTCTGTGTGCATGTTGGAGAGGCCAGGGCAGCCTTTCAAAGGAACCATGGCGGCCATTTTTAGAACAAGGCCTCAGTGAGGTTGCCCTAGAAACCCCTCCTGACCGCCCTGGTGAAATCACACTTGGCTGGAAGAAGCGCTGTGCGAGAGAGCGAGAGAAGAAACTGTGTGTGAAAGAGTGAGCGAG
>NC_139631.1:14170870-14173370 GCF_964638095.1 Poromitra crassiceps | reverse complement strand
GCAGAGAGGCACAGCAGACACACACAGTCCACTCCACCACGCAGGGAGGGACGCAGAGAGGCACAGCAGACACACACAGTCCACTCCACCACGCAGGGAGGGACGCAGAGAGGAGGCAACCAGCTCCTCTCACATGTAATAGCACTTGACACGCGTCATCCAGCATCTCTCACACACACAGCCAGCCACGGTCCCATCCAAGACACACACACACACACACACGCACGTGCACATACACACACACACACACGCACGTGCACATACACACACGCACACGCACACACACATGCACATACACACACAAATATCAAACAAAGACAAAACAAAGACAAATATGGCAGCCACCTGGTGGCGTGATGGATGGGATACTGCAGAGAGGATGGGAATATGGGGGATGAAGACGAGTGAGAGAGGGGAGAGAGGGAGAGGAAGGGAGTGAGAGAAAGGTTGAATACGTCTCTGTTGAATCTGGTGGTCGATTCTCTTGCCTGCGGGCAATTCCTGTAAATATTGACGTTGATGTTAGGACCACTCTCTTAAGGATAAGCTATAAAGCGAGGGGGGTTTAGATGTACTCTGTGCAAACTGTGAGCATCTGAGGTCACATGCTAGGCGAGTGGGCGTGACCCTCTCTGAGTGCGTTGAGGGGAAAAAGGCGAGGGACTTTCACAGGGCGAGGAGCTGCACCCACATGAGGGAACTGAGCTCTCTCAGTAGCTTTATAGCTAGCTGCTCTCTCTCTCTCTCTCTCTCTCTATCTATCTCTCTCTCTCTCTCTCTCTCTCTCTCTCTCTGTGTGTGTGTGTGTGTGTCTCTCTCTCTCTCTGGTTTAAGTTTCCACTCTCAAGCTAAAAGCAGGCAGCTGACATCAAAACCTTCAGAGAGACCCCTATTTCCCAGAAACAGCTCTCATTTCATGTAAATAGCTGCCTTTCATGGCTACATTGAGATAAATCGCACCCTGCTGGACAAGAGGAAGACGACGTTCACCCTGGAGCCTCTTTTGTTGACATCTGTACGTGTTGCCATGACAACAACAATGTCTACCCGCTTATGAGTGTGAGCGTGTGTGTGTGTGTGTGTGTGTGTGTGTGTGTGTGTGCGTGTGTGTGTGTGTGTGTGTGCTCTGTTTGTGGGGCACACGCCACCCATGCATGTGGGCAAACAGACAAAGCAGGCAGGTCCACATGCATGGAAACACTAAACACAAATCTCTCTCTCTCTCTCTCTCCCTTGCTCTCTCTCTCACACACACACACACACACACCCACGGCTGCACGAAAGCTTGCAAATGGCTAGCCTCTTACTAACACGAGTGTGACCAAAACATTGAATGAGGTTTAGCCTAGCTTCCTCGCACCATGTCCCCGCGGGAGGCTGCAGGCAGAGCAGTCGATTACTGAGCATTCCCACATTAACACAAGGCAAAGCGAATCTATCTGCTGATCTTATGACCGACTCCTTTCCCAAAACCCTCCGACTGTGCCTGGTGATCATTTCAAAGTTCACCACACACAGACGGGACATACCAGCCAGCACCGAGCAGCAAGGCTGGGCTTCAAGTCACTATAAGAAGGTTCAAAATGACAAAGTTCCAGGGGATCTATAGTGTTAAGGTCATAGTAACTTTCACAGTCATGTGGAAATCTATCGATGCATACACACAGCGTAGGACAAATATAATCACTATGCATGCATCGCCTTTGTCTAAGGATTACGATGATTGCCTGCACACTCAGAGTGTCGCCATATTGCTTTTGTTTGCTCAGATTTGCATTTTCATTGGTGACAGGGGAATAATCACGTCCATATGCAATTATGCTGATGATGTGGCTTCAGAGAGTTGTGAAGTGAAGGAGCGTTACCTCGGAGACCAGATGAAACAAAGGCAAGCTGCCCGTCGTTTCATCTTGTGTTACGCGTCTGCTCTTTGAGATCCTCGTCATGACGCTCATGTGAGACGCTGCACAGTGCCAACGCAGGCAAGGACAGCGCTCTGCAGGGGGGACAGGGAGGTTAGGGCTAAACTAAGGGGGCATATGCCAGGTCCAGTGCCACAGCAACTGCAAAGGAGGTTGAGTGTGTGTGTGCATGTGCGTGCGTGTGTGTGTGTGTGTGTGTGTGTGTGTGTGTGTGTGTGTGTGTGTGTGTGTGTGTGTGTGCGTGCATGTGTGTGGATCCCCTCCTGTGGGCAAGTCAGCATCCACCCATGAAGTAGGTCAGTGAAATTTGCCCAAATTAGGTCAGTGGCAGTCAATGGTGCCATGCTGGACAAGAGAAAGAATGAAAGAGAGAGAGAGAGAGAAATAGAATGAGAGATACTGACAGAGACTGAGGGAGAGAGAGAGAGAGAGAGAGAGAGAGAGAGAGAGAGAGAGAGTCTAGTCTATACACACATCAAGGTTAGGAGCGCAGAACCAAGCAGCTTACTTCAGCCTAGCTTTCACACTCGGTTAATTACTGTTGTGCAGGTCAATACAGAACACACACACACACACAC
>NC_139631.1:14129694-14159694 GCF_964638095.1 Poromitra crassiceps | reverse complement strand
CAGCCATAGAGAAGCGAGAGGAGAGGAGACAAAGGAGACACATGAGGAGTCAAAGAGCCTTTCAGAAAGCGGAGAGCCAAAACCACCAAATGTACACGCCGAACAAACGTGGCCACAGCCGGTTACACCGACTAACACTAAAGAGCCAGAGAGAGAGAGAGAGAGCTGGGAGAGAGAGAGAGAGAGAGAGAGAGAGAGAGAGAGAGAGACAGAGAGAGAGAGAGAGAGAGAATTCTACTAGCCAGAAAGAGAGAGAGAGAGAGGGAGAGAGGCTAATGCTACTAGCCAGACAGAGAGAGAGAGAGAGAGAGGGAGAGAGAGAGAGAGAATGCTACTAGCCAGAGAGAGAGAGAGAGGGAGAGAGAGAGAATGCTACTAGCCAGAGAGAGAGAGAGGGAGAGGCTAACAATACTAGCCACAGAGAGAGGGGGGGGGCTAATGGTACTAGCCAAAGAGAGAGAGAGGGAGAGGCTGACCCTACTAGCCAGAGAGAGAGAGAGGGCGAGGCTGACGCTACTAGCCAGAGAGAGAGAGAGAGAGGGAGAGGCTAACTACAGTATACTAGCCAGAGAGAGAGAGAGGGAGAGGCTAACTACAGTATACTAGCCAGAGAGAGAGAGAGGGAGAGGCTAACTACAGTATACTAGCCAGAGAGAGAGAGAGGGAGAGGCTAACTACAGTATACTAGCCAGAGAGAGAGAGAGGGGGAGAGGCTAACTACAGTATACTAGCCAGAGAGAGAGAGAGGGAGAGGCTAACTACAGTATACTAGCCAGAGAGAGAGAGAGGGAGAGGCTAACTACAGTATACTAGCCAGAGAGAGAGAGAGGGAGAGGCTAACTACAGTATACTAGCCAGAGAGAGAGAGGGGGGGGGGGGGCTAATGGTACTAGCCAAAGAGAGCGAGATGGAGAGGCTGACGATACTAGCCAGAGAGAGAGGAAGAGAGGCCTGGCTACAGAGATTTGGTATAGGAGCCAGAGAACTGAACTGCAGCCAACCTGGAAGAGGCTTCGGTCCAGAGAAGTTGGGACAGTACCAGGGGCCCAGCAACAGACCATAGTCAGAGAGAGAGAGAGAGGAGAGAGAGAGTGAGGAGAGAGAGAGAAGAGAGAGAGAGAGAGTGAGAGAGAGTGGATGAGAGAGAGAGAGAGAGAGAGAGAGGGGTTTTAAGGCTTTTCAGCAGAGGATAGAGGGGGATGGTTGGAGAGAGAGAGAAGCACTGAGGCTCAGAGGCAGGGCCAGGGCTGAGAGAGGAGCCAGGGCAAGAGGCCAGGGGCAGGAGAGAGAGAGGCAGGCAGGGAGGGGGCAGAGCTGGGCTGGGGCCGGGGCCAGAGCCAGAGCCAGAGCCAGGGGCCCCCGAGCTTTTAGATTTAGTCAGCTGTTCCCCTGGCCAGCAGCTGGAAAGGCCGGGCAGAGGGAGGGAGTGAGCGGGACGTGGGGAGAGAGACTCTTAACGGGGGAAACCAAAAGTAGAGAGGAGGAGAGGGAGGGAGGAAAGAAGGAGAAAAAACAGCATGGAGATAGAGAGGGAGGGGATAACAGAGAGAGAGAGGAGAGAGAGGGAGAGGGAGAGGAGAGAGGGAGAGGGAGAGAGAGGGAGAGGGAGAGAGGGGTGGTGTGGTGTGGAGGTTTGGAAGGCGGGCAGTGAAAAGCCATTAGATTCCTATGAGAGCAAAAGCAGCGCTGAGAGCAGACAGACTGACAGAAGGTGGTTAAGGCTCACTGGCTTCGCAACCGCTCTTCCTTTCCTTGCTGCACTCTTCCTCCTGCTCCCTCCTTCCATCCCTCCATCCCTCCATCCTCCTCCTCTCCTTCCATCACTGCTGTATTATTCTCTGGTGAACTCCGTCTCGGCCAGTTGTGGCTCGGCAACAGCCCTGCTATTCATTACACACGACCTGCAGGCATGACCCTAAACACGGCACTGAGATCCCAAACAGGTGCCCCCTCACACGCACACACACATGCTGCACACACACACACACACACACACACACACACACACACACACACACACACACACACACACACACACACACACACACACACACACACAGCAAAGTGATCACACATGACTGAAAGGGGGAAGCTACACGCAGGGAGTAAGAGTGTAGACAGAAGGGGAGAGAGAGAGAGAGAGAGAGAGAGAGGGGCCTGAGAGCCACTGCAGGAGGAACACTAGGCTTGGTTTAAAAATATATATCGGTATCGAATTGATATTAGTTTGAAGGAACCGATATCGATTCATAAATCCCATATCGATCTTATGATATAATGCCTTTTCCTGTGGATGTTTGAAGCTTTAACCCCGTTAGACTCACATGGTTTAGTTCTTAGCGCAACGAGATCTCATAAACATCTGTAAACAATAATATTTTTAATAATTCACCAGGTTAGAGGGTTCCTTTACCAGCATTAGTTCTTTGAGGATCTCTTTCATATCCAAGCAAAATTTGTATTGTAACCGGAATATCGATATCGTATCGTATCGCATTGGGACCTTGTGTATTGGAATCGTATCAAATCAGGAAATCACTGCCGACACCCAGCCCTGAGGAACACACGTGGAAGGAGGAATGGAGAGAGAGGGGGGGAAACACTGGAAGGAGGGATGGAGAGAGGGAAGGAGGGATGGAGAGAGGGGGGAAAACACTGGAAGGAGGGATGGAGAGAGAGAGGGGAAAACACTGGAAGGAAGAGAGAGAGAGGGAAGGAGGGATGGAGAGAGGGGGGGAAAACACTGGAAGGAAGAGAGAGAGAGAGGAAGGAGGGATGGAGAGAGGGAAGGAGGGATGGAGAGAGGGGGGGAAACACTGGAAGGAAGAGAGAGAGAGGAAGGAGGGATGGAGATAGGGAAGGAGGGATGGAGAGAGGGATGGAGAGAGAGAAGGAGGGATGGAGAGAGGGAAGGAGGGATGGAGAGAGAGAAGGAGGGATGGAGAGAGGGAAGGAGGGATGGAGAGAGGGGGGAAAACACTGGAAGGAGGGATGGAGAGAGGGGAGAAAACACTGGAAGGAAGAGAGAGAGAGGAAGGAGGGATGGAGAGAGGGAAGGAGGGATGGATAGAGGGGGGGAAACACTGGAAGGAAGAGAGAGAGAGGAAGGAGGGATGGAGAGAGGGAAGGAGGGATGGAGAGAGGGGGGAAACACTGGAAGGAAGAGAGAGAGGAAGGAGGGATGGAGAGAGGGAAGGAGGGATGGAGAGAGGGAAGGAGGGATGGAGAGAGGGAAGGAGGGATGGAGAGAGAGAAGGAGGGATGGAGAGAGGGAAGGAGGGATGGAGAGAGGGAAGGAGGGATGGAGAGAGGGGGGAAAACACTGGAAGGAAGAGAGAGAGAGAGAAAACGGTGTAATTAAAGCAGAGCACATATACGTGCTTTGTTTCCATAAAAGTGGCCAAATGAGATTTGGAGTGGAGAGAGAGAGAGAGAGAGAGAGAGAGAGAGAGAGAGAGAGAGAGAGAGAGAGAGAGAGAGAGAGAGAGAGAGAGGGGTGAGGGTTTGCCACAGGGCGAGCTAGCAAAGCACTTTATGGCCTATTATATTCCATTGAGATGGGCCAGGCGTCTGGGATAAAAGCATTTAGTCTGTGCGTTAGACAGTGACTCAGCGTTCTGAGGCTTCGCAGGTGGACGCCCTCATAACGACACACTGCATGTCAATGAAGTGGCCCCCTCATTGCATATGGACTCCTCCTCCTCCACCTCCTCCTCCTCCACCTCCTTTCTCCTCAACCTCACACCTCCTTGTAAACCACTGCACCTCTCTGTTTACTGTTTATTCTCTCTTGGGTTGGAAGTGGAGTGGAATAGAATTAACTATTTTTTAGAATCGATTAATCGTTTAGAATAATTTTTAAGAAAAGAATCAAATAAAAATAATCTGGTCCCATTTATTAAATGTGAATATTTTCTGGTTCGTTTAGTCTTCTATGATAGTAAACTGAATATCTTTGGGTTGTGGACTGTTGGTCAGGAGGACAAAACAAGACATTTGAGGATGTCATCTCATTCTTTGGGGGAAAAAGTGATTGACATTTTTCACCATCTTGTGACATTTTACAGACCAGACAACAAACCGATCAGTCGACAAAACAATCAACAGATTAATCGATAATGAAATTGTCGGCCCTAGTGCCCCCTGCTCTGAAGAAGCCTCCACTCGCACTTCTCTGCCTTGTCCGTTCGTGTCTCCTCCTAAATTAACTCTTCATCTCTTCTTCCCACCTCTGAAATAGCGGACCCTCCTCTTCTCCTCCCTATCGCCCTCTCAGACACCCCCCTCCCTCGCTCGCTCTCTCCATCACTCTCTCTGCCACTCTCCCTCCACCCATCTGCCCTTTCCTCCTCTCTCTACCTCGCTGTCTCTCCGTCCGCTCCTCTCCTCTCCTCTCCTCTCTCTCGGTGGTGCTTAATGGCAGAGGGATCCAGTGTGGAATATAGATCAGTGTGAGATGGATGGGGCACCAGGAGCTCCGGCCAGTCCCGCAGGTCCCAGACCAAAGATTAACTAAATATTAGCTGACAGGAAGAGAGAGAGAGAGAGGCAGGGCCACAGCTGGCGCTGCCGGGACGACAAACGACACAGACTGCTTTTAACCTCCCTTTTGCTCTCGGGAGGAGAGACACGCCATAAACATACAGAGAGAGATGCACAAAGTACACACAACACATAGGGTATACATACATACTGCCGCGCGCACACGTACGCTCACGCTGCACACACACACACACGCATGACCAGGGGCACCCTGGGAGAAGAAGTCCGCTAATCACATTCTCTCCTCCCCCTCTCGGCCCTGCCCGAGCGGACGGAGAGAGGGGGAGAAAAAGGAATAAATCTTTATTAGGAGATGTGTCCCTGCTTTATCGATCGCTTCGCTCCTTCCCTCCCTCCCCCCCCTCTCTCCTTTTGTTATTTTAGGCGTGTGTCAGCCATCCAGTCCAATCGAGTAAGGCTGTACATCAGAGAGGGCCATTACCCATGTCTCTCTGGGCCGGCCTGTCGCTGGCTGTGAGGGGGGGTAGAAGGTAAGGTGACGTAGCCGCCCAGGAGGGCCAGCCAGCCAGCCAGCTAGCCAGACAGACAGATAGTCAGCTAGCGAATCAAATAGTCAGCTACCCAAAAAGACAGATAGTCAGCTAGCCAAAAAGACAGATAGTCAGCTAGCGAATCAAATAGTCAGCTACCCAAAAAGACAGATAGTCAGCTAGCCAAAAAGACAGATAGTCAGCTAGCGAATCAAATAGTCAGCTACCCAAAAAGACAGATAGTCAGCTAGCCAAAAAGACAGATAGTCAGCTAGCCAAAAAGACAGATAGTCAGCTAGCTAAAAAGACAGATAGTCAGCTACCCAAAAAGACAGATAGTCAGCTAGCCAAAAAGACAGATAGTCAGCTAGCCAAAAAGACAGATAGTCAGCTAGCCAAAAAAATGGATAGTCAGCTAGCGAATCAAATAGTCAGCTACCCAAAAAGACAGATAGTCAGCTAGAACAAAAAGACAGATAGTCAGCTAGCCAAAAAGACAGATAGTCAGCTAGCCAAAAAGACAGATAGTCAGCTAGCCAAAAAGACAGATAGTCAGCTAGCCAAAAAAATGGATAGTCAGCTAGCCAGACAGACAGTCAGCTAGCTAATCAGGTAGTCAGCTAGCAAAAAAAACAGATAGTCAGCTAGCCAAAAAGATGGATAGTCAGCTAGCCAGACAGACAGATAGTCAGCTAGCTAATCAGATAGTCAGCTAGCTAATCAGATAGTCAGCTAGCCAAAAAGATGGATAGTCAGCTAGCCAGACAGACAGATAGTCAGCTAGCCAGACAGACAGATAGTCAGCTAGCCAGACAGACAGATAGTCAGCTAGCTAATCAGATAGTCAGCTAGCAAAAAAGACAGTCAGCTAGCCAAAAAGATGGATAGTCTGCTAGCCAGACAGACAGTCAGCTAGCTAATCAGATAGTCAGCTAGTCAAAAAGCCAGATAGTCAGCTAGCCAAAAAGACAAATAGTCAGCTAGCCAAAAAGATGGATAGTCAGCTAGCCAGACAGACAGTCAGCTAGCTAATCAGATAGTCAGCTAGTCAAAAAGCCAGATAGTCAGCTAGCCAAAAAGATGGATAGTCAGCTAGCCAAAAAGACAGATAGTCAGTTAGCCAAAAAGACAGATAGTCAGCTAGCCAAAAAGACAGATAGTCAGCTAGCCAAAAAAGACAGATAGTCAGCTAGCCAAAAAGACAGATAGTCAGCTAGCCAAAAAAATGGATAGTCAGCTAGCCAGACAGACAGTCAGCTAGCTAATCAGGTAGTCAGCTAGCAAAAAAAACAGATAGTCAGCTAGCCAAAAAGATGGATAGTCAGCTAGCCAGACAGACAGATAGTCAGCTAGCTAATCAGATAGTCAGCTAGCTAATCAGATAGTCAGCTAGCCAAAAAGATGGATAGTCAGCTAGCCAGACAGACAGATAGTCAGCTAGCCAGACAGACAGATAGTCAGCTAGCCAGACAGACAGATAGTCAGCTAGCTAATCAGATAGTCAGCTAGCAAAAAAGACAGTCAGCTAGCCAAAAAGATGGATAGTCTGCTAGCCAGACAGACAGTCAGCTAGCTAATCAGATAGTCAGCTAGTCAAAAAGCCAGATAGTCAGCTAGCCAAAAAGACAAATAGTCAGCTAGCCAAAAAGATGGATAGTCAGCTAGCCAGACAGACAGACGTCAGCTAGCCAGACAGACAGATAGTCAGCTAGCCAGCCAGCTAGATAGTCAGCTAGCCAGACAGCCAGCCATCCAGCTAGCCAGCCAGCCAGCCAGACAGACAGATAGGCAGCCAGGGATGTGGACAAGAATGCAGGCAGACAGGGTGGAACTAACACAGTGACAGACAACTCTGGAAAACTTTTATAATGTGAAAAATCATGTGGGAGGATTCAACAACACCAAACAAAACAATACAGAACAATGGTAGATCAATACTTGACCCATATCCGAGTCCTGTATAGATCTATGAGTATTCACCTTATGTTCCAACACAGGGGTCAGCCAGTTACTTCCTATTGTGTTTACACTTCCTGTGACAGTACAGTACTAGTGAGCAGGTAAAACAGACCTGTTTTGAACAGGAAGTCATAATACAACTGGCTCAAGTGGGCAGGGCTACATAAGGTGATATACCAACTATGACCATTATATGCATTTGATCTATCCTATACTAGGTACCTAAAACCTAATGCTAAAATGTATGCACTCGTGCTGTAGTAGAGCAGGGGTTTTCAAAGTCTGAGACTGTGGGCCTCCCCCCAGACAAAGCTTGGAATAAGGCACCCCGCCCTCACTCAATTTTTTGATGCTTATAGGATCATGATTATGTTATGCTGTTTGACATACTTGACAGACTACACCAAATACATAAAAAAAATGTGTGAAGGTATTTATTAGTTTATTTATTATTTATTCTATGTGATCTGCTTTTGATAACTAATGTAATAACTAATATTTTTTTCACTTCCATTCACTGAGCCTCCCCTGAAACTGCTTGGAGCCCCCCTGGGGAAGGGAGCAAAATCAAATGCATCCAACAAAACTGCTGGGCAGCAGGCAAGCCTAGTGCTTACACAGTCAATCCCAACAACTACAGCTCTGCAACACAGCAGCAGCAACAACAACAACAACAACAACAACAACAACAACAACAACAACAACAACAACAACAACAACAACAACAACAACAACAATATTTCAGTTAATGTGATTTGAATTATGATGAGAAGCATATGAATTGACATCTTACATTCTAGTTACAAGGCTGAAAGTGCAGATTTGGGGGCCTGGTAGTAATTACAATGACTATATTACCAAAATCAAAATCACTGAAACCATTTACGGTAGGCCTTTTACTGTCACTGGATAAAGCATGTCACTGGATAAAGCAAGGAAAAACACACCTGTCAAAGACATGAACAATTTTTTTTTTACTTAAATAGTTCAATAACTGCACAATCAAATAAATGCAATATTATTTGTAATTTAGTAATTACCATTTATCATTTTAAAAAGCATCATCAAGTATTGCATCTGAGGTTAAATTGCATGCGTTTTTTTTTAGGTGTTTATTGTCCAACATTTTTTGCATAGTAGGCTAAGTTCGTAATGTATCTGCTCTCCTGAATCCAGTTAAATACTTTTATATACCGAAACCAACACAGTTACCAACAGGCTGCTTCTCCTCCATTCTTATCGTTGTACCACCACTGGCTCTCTGGCTATTGATTGGCCACATTCTACTGACATTTGGTCATCTAAAGCACACACCATGTAGGTTAGCTTTTAAGCCCTTAAAAAAGTGAGCATCTCGGTGACTGGTGAATTATTTTTTAACAGCAAGGCTTCTTTTGTTCATTTCTGTGATTTCAACACGGATTTCGTTGTTCACAATGTGGAGAGAGGGAAGGAGACAGAGAGAGAGGGAAGGAGACAGAGAGAGAGGGAGCAAGCGAGAGAGAGAGAGAGAGAGAGAGAGAGAGAGAGAGAGAGAGAGAGAGAGAGAGAGAGAGAGAGAGAGAGAGAGAGAGAGTGAGAGAGCAAGTGGAGCAATTAGGGGCTGAGTGAATCAATGTGCTATACATACATGCAGTTCGACAATTAAAGAGTGAGGAAAATATATTGTGGTGGACGTGGTCAGTGCTGATATTGTGGTGGGCCACCACAAATGTTTCTACGTGTGGGAACTGGGAAACACTGGGTCACCAACTGGTATGATGTCTAATTGTTGGCCAACAAGTCAACATCAGCTAATGAAGATCAATCTAACAATTGAAATAAAGCACGTGAAATAAAATTATTTAAAAAATGTCACATTTAGTTTATTAGTTTAGTTATACAGGGAGGGACAATGCACATCATTCAAAATGGCTGCAAATGTGCCAGTTTTGGGGTAGCTAATTTTCAACTGCAGTCCCCGGGCAAGGTGTTGATTGCCGGATAAAAGCACAATAAAAAAAAAGCAGTAAAAACAAACAATTAGTAAGAATAACAGTATGGTACACACAGTAAAAATGCAACATCAAACACATTACAATATAAAGTTAAGTTTCAGGCAGGCAAGCAGACAGACAGACAGACACAGACAGACAATGCAGACACACACACAGACAGACAATGTAGCCATGCAGACACACACACACAGACAGACAGACAATGTAGCCATGCAGATATACACAGACAATGTAGCCATGCTGAAGCCCTACCTGCACATTCAGAGCACCAGCTAAACAACACACATTCAAAGGTAATGACACCACAGCAGAGCATGGGAAAGACTGAGAAGGTTCCAGGTGGCTCCTGCCTGGATGGGCCACACCAAGAAAACCTCAAAGCATCGTTAAAGAAGTTCTGAGAATAGACGGCACAGCAAATAGGCCAAGTGGTGTTCCTCTCCTAATTCTCGACAGCGGTAAACAGAAAGCTTCTAAATGTAGAAACAGTGATAGCCCCTGAGGTCTGGATGCAGTCTGCTAGTGCTAGCACACACACACAGCACAGCACAGCACAGCACAGCATACATACAGCAGCAGCAGCAGCTAGCTAGCCGGCTAGCTTTCCTCTGGGAGTTTAGACACAGGAAGCACTATGGAAACATGCTGTATCTAGATAGGGGCCGTGTAAATAAGATATGAGTTTCTATTGCCTGGCTTGGGAATGAAGCTGGAAAATTGAGAAGGGGGAAAAAGCGGGGGAGAAAGAAGGATTGTGAGAGCTTATAAACAGAGGGAAGGAATGCATGAAAGGAGAGGGAGAACAGAGGGCCCAGGTACAGAGAGAGGACTGAGAGTGAGAATGAGAACAGAGATGAAGCAAGCACAAAGTAAAGCCAGCAAACGAACAAGCTACAAAGAGTAAAAGAAAGCAAGAGAAAGAACAAGCCCCTTCAAGACAGAACTGTTGAGAAGGGCAAACTACATTCCATAGTCTGTTGAAAGCGTTCCTCTCTCTCCTGCCTCTATTCTCTTCCTTTGTGTGTGTCTCTCTCTCTCATGCCCGGAGAGAGCTCTATTCAGGCTCGCCCTGCCACAGAGAAGTGAATGCATGTCTCACATGCCACACAGCCACGACATCCTGCAAACAGGCACAGCCAGAGGCACCTCACACCCTCACTAGGACCCCCTCCTCCTCCTCCTCCTCCTCCTCCTCCTCCGCATAGCTCACACTCCAGCCTGCCGGGCAAGAGGGAGTGGGTATGCTCCTGGAGTCTGGACTGTTCTATAGAGCAGTGGTTCTCAAAGTGGGGTCTGGGGACCCCCAGGGGTCCTTGAGAGGGTTCAAGGAGGTCCCCAACAAAAAGGGGGATCATTTATTTTCACTATAATTCCATCCATAAGTAACACAATGACAGAATATATGACTATTTGGTTACATGGGTTTCATAGTTTCATACACTTTCTGTAATAAAACAGAAATCAGCAAAAAATATGATCAAATGGGGGGTCCGTGGTCTAATTTAAGTCAGTTTAGGGGTCCTTGATGTGAAAAGGTTTGAGAGCCACTGCTATAGAGAAACCTGGGCATGTGCCTCAGCCTCCTTCTCTCTCCCTCTCTCTCTCTCTCTCTCTCTCTCTCTCTCTCTCTCTCTCTCTCTCTCTCTCTCTCTCTGCTAGTATTGATCTGTCAGGTGAGAAATGGCTTATTGGAACACACACACACACACACACACACACACACACACACACACACACACACACACACACGCAAACAAGCAGTCTCCTTTGGTCAGGTGGTGTTTATTGGAAAACAATAGTGTGAGGATGGGCCGGCCTTTCAAGCAGAGCAATCGGCCACTGATGGGACAGTTTGACCAGATTGACCTCTGACCCCAGTCAATCCCTGGGGGTCAAGTGAGGAGGTCAGCATGAGGCCAGCTCAGTGCTGGGGGGAGGGGCCAGTCGATGAGTGAAACACCTCCAGCGGTGGTGTGTGTGTGTGTGTGTGTGTGACAGGGGTCAGTGGCAGGTAAACCCTCATCCTCTGTCGTTGTTTATTCTAAGGCGCCAAGTCACTGGCGCCCTAGCGCTATGAGACAAGCGTGCATCTTAATGTGTGTGTGTGTGTGTGTGTGTGTGTGTGTGTGTGTGTGTGTGTGTGTGTGTGTGTGTGTGTGTGTGTATGTGCATGCATACGTGTGTCTGCGTGCACGAATGGAAACGAGATAGGGTGGGAACGATGACGGACCGGAATGTCATCCGCCCTCTTATCATTAACATGCCTCACCTTTATTCGCCGTGACACACAAAGCTATAAACACACTCGCCGGGCCGCAAACGCACACACACACACACACACACACACACACACACACACACACACACACACACACACACACACACACACACACACACACACACACACACACACACACACACACACTCGCACACACACACACACACTCGCACACGCTCCTATTCACGCTCAGAAAGGCGAGGGCGGAACAAATGTCTTTTTCTACCTTTGCTTTATAACCCCATCCAAGAAAACAGCCACTGTGAAGGTGTTTCTCGATGTGGTCGTCCTTGTAAATTGGCAAAAGAGTTGTGTTTTTGTCTCAGAAAGCAGCCTGTGTTGGTAATTCCACTTTTGGGTGCGGTTTAATTTTGACCTAACAATCGTTTACATTAATCATAATAATATGAATGAAAGTCTATTTGTATGCCAGACCTCAAGGAAAAGCTCAAAAATAGTCTACTGCCTGATTTCTGAAAATGTGGGTTTGACTCACAACTATGGCAAAAGTTACAATGGTTTAATGAACCTGGATCAGTGTAGGAAATGTAAAAAATATTTTTGGGGGCAACTTTTGCCCCCACTGTCTAAAAACTGGGGATATTTACAACATTTTGGGGGCACTTCATCGTCGTCTTCTGGCAACCAGCTTGCAGGTGCTGAGTGTGTGTTAGAGATGGAAATTAAATGATTTGAATGAAAATGAAATTATCAAAATATTGGGGCAATTTTTTACCGCTGGACAATGTGGTTTTTAGGGGCATTCTGAGATTTCTTGGGGGCAATTTTGCCCTTGCCCCTGGCTAAATTCCTACACTGACCTGGATTGTAGGTTAAAGGCAAAATTCCTCATAGATGTGGTGAAAGAATGTAGGTACGAAATATTTAAAAACTTCAGATGAGCTTGAGAATGCTATGCTATGCTATGCTGCATTCAGATCAGATCTGCACTCACTCTGCAGAAGACAATTTGGTTCTGGGACAGATCAAAAGGTTTGCTCTGTGTGGCAACAGCAGGTACCCATCTACCTCGTATACAGTGATTATCACACACTCACTCAGACACACACACACACACACACACACACACACACACACACACACACACACACACTCACTCAGACACACACACACACACACACACACACACACACACACACACACACACACTCACTCAGACAGACACACACACACACACACACACACACACACACTCACTCAGACAGACACACACACACACACACACACACACACACACACACACGTGCATGGAAAGGGGAGAAACAGCTGTTGATCAAACAACATGGAGTCTGTTCTGTGGCAGCAATGAAAGCATGTGTAGTCAACATGCATGCATGTAAATGCACAGATACATATTATACAGAACATAAACATACATGGGACAGATCAAAAGGTTTGCTCTGTGTGGCAACAGCAGGTACCCATCTACCTCGTATACAGTGATTATCACACACTCACTCAGACACACACACACACACACACACACACACACACACACACACACACACACTCACTCAGACACACACACACACACACACACACACACACACACTCACTCAGACAGACACACACACACACACACACACACACACACTCACTCAGACAGACACACACACACACACACACACACACACACACACACACACACACACACGTGCATGGAAAGGGGAGAAACAGCTGTTGATCAAACAACATGGAGTCTGTTCTGTGGCAGCAATGAAAGCATGTGTAGTCAACATGCATGCATGTAAATGCACAGATACATATTATACAGAACATAAACATACATCGATACATTGGACCACACTGCAGTAAGCAGACTTGGACGGCGTTGTGCTTATTTCAGCAGCCCATTGGTGCAAAGAGGAATTCATTAAAAAGGGGGAAAAAAGAAAAGTGAAAAGGAGCATCAGATAGAGGAGAATGCTGAGCGCGGCATTCCCCCTGTTGTTATTATTGCCAAATCGAACAGAGAAGGCCGGCTAGTAGTAATAAAAGTCATTAAATGGAATAGAAAAAAGCCTTTTAATAGGGCCTTGTCATGGTGGATTTAGTAGCCCTTCTATCGCCTGCTTTCTTCCCTGCTCCGGTCCTTCTGTTCAGAGGAGAGGGGTGAAGGAGCGTGGTGGACGGAGGAGGACTAGATTCCTAGACAGAGTCAGCCAGCCGAGGAGGAGCTGTGCCGACACACACACACACACACACACACACACACACACACACACACACACACACACACACACACACACACACACACACACACACACACACACACACACACACACACACACACACACACACACACACACACACACACACACACACACACACACACACACACACCCAGCAGCCACAGTCTGGGCCCGCAGACAACTGGGACTGGGGCAGACATTAAGAGAACTCATACTGGAACTTTATGACTTTAGCTGGTTTGTTTTAATAGGGGCAACGCACATTGATCAGTATCTCTGTAAAAATGTGCCAGGATTTAGCCGGCTGGGTCATTTTCAACTGTGGTCCCCGCCGGGCAACTGGGAGCGGGCCTGGGAGAGAGAGGGAGGCAGGATGAGGTGGCTAGGGCTGGAAGTGGGAACGGTGATTAAAGAAGGACAGGGAGGAGACAGCTATGTCTGGGAGGACCGGGGGTGGGAGGGAGGGAGGGAGGCTGGCTGGAGTCAGGGCGAGGGACGGGGACAGGAGGGGACAGACGCGAGCTCTGGCTGGCTAGAGATGGGAGAGGGCTGTCCAGACGTTGGTCTGGTCCGGGCTATACGGTCTTGGGAATGTGAAGAGCAGGGTGGGTGTGGAGAAGTGGAAGGGAGCTGCCTAAGAGTAACTTATGGTCTGTGGTGGGAATAATCCGTCTGGGGGCACATCTGGGTCTGGGAATGGGGTTGGTTGAAGTTGAGAGTTGGGACTGTGGCGAGCGTTTGGGATCGGAGCCTACTGGAAAGAGTCGATGTGCTGGGAACGTGACAGAACAGAACCCGGCTAGTGTTGCTGTATCACCCGGTGGATAGAGCAATGGGTTTTGGGTTATGGGTTTGATCCTCAGTGGGGCCACACATACTGAGAATCTATGCACTCAGCATGCTGTAAAGTACTTTGTAAATGCATACACTGATGGCAAATACCATATGCGGTTTGTTCCGGTCGGGGGCTGTGGGTCTCTTCTTGGGCCGGCTAGTGCTAACTGTGAGAGCTAGTGCTAACTGTGAGAGCTAGTGCTAACTGTGAGAGCTAGTGCTAACTGTGAGAGCTAGTGCTAACTGTGAGAGTGTCCCAACACTGAAATCGGGCTCATAATGAGTAGAAAGAAACCGATTATCACATAAACAGAAATGGGATGCGCAGCGCTTTATAGTAAAATGCTATCTATTCCACGCAAAGGCTGGTAGACAATTAGTTTTTTCAAATTGGCAGATTTGTAAACCCAGATGAGATAATAATATTATCTAAGTAATATTGTATGACATAGGAGGAGAGTGATATTACACAGAAAATATTTAAGCAGCTAATGTCCACAAACACGCATGTGCACAGCCAAATGTGCACGCACGCACGCACTCACACACACACACACACACACACACACACACACACACACACACACACACACACACACACACACGCGTACACAAAGAAGCTAAGCTAATGTGCTTCCATTACAAGACAGCTGAAATGTATCCTATCTTCTTTCCATTCAACCATCATAATAAGATGAAGGCATGGAATCTCAGAGAGAGAGAGAGAGAGAGAGAGAGAGAGAGAGAGACAGAGAGAGAGAGAGAGAGAGAGAGAGACACAGAGAGAGAGAGAGCGAGAGAGAGAGAGAGAGACAGAGAGAGAGAGAGAGAGAGAGAGAGAGAGAGAGAGAGAGAGAGAGAGAGCACTTTCTGTAAAGACTCGATGTCTCTTCACATGGATGCGGTTGCTGCCCCTCTCTCTCCCTCTTGGAAGGCCAACTGTTTACACTAGCTCTAGGCTCAGCCATGTTTCCATGACGATGCGATCCCAGGGTTAGTCACATGGCAAAGGGGAGACCTGAGGCACCGGATCCAGGATCACTCACTGCTCCTAAAAACTCTCTCACCTTCATCCCAATTCAATCCCAATCTCAATCTGACTATGCCGTTTGCTTTTGCATCTTCTTCTTCAAAAAAAGGACTGCTCTCAAGGTATAAACAAGGTAAAAAAAAACAAGAAGAAGAAAGGCTTCCTGTCTGAGTGACCTTTTTTTTTTGTTTAAGTCCCATGTCACATAGTGTCAGCGCTTTTCGTGCATTGTGCCCACTTTAACAACATATTTGTTTTAGACAAACAAGTGAACATAGTCTCTCTGGTGGGTAGGCAAATTGGCTGCTTCTCAACAGGCAGGCATTGTAAAAAGATAAAGGAAGTCTCGGGCGAACCTAAGTAACTGCAAAATAAAACCAGATACACCCACATGAAAAGAAACAGCCCACACACACACACACACACACAGGCAGAGAGAATACGCCTCGCTCACCCTCCCAGAGCCGGCTAGGCCAGATAGCGCCTCGCGGACGACATGCTCATGCAAGATTTAAGTTCCCGATCTTACATTCTGCACCTTTGTGGACAAAATGCTTGAAATGTTAAAGTGGGTCCTTGAAAAGGCCTTTTGAAAGGCCCCGTGAATTCTTAGTCAAAGAAAAAGTCCGGCGCAAAAAAGGAGTGTGTGTGTGCGTGTGCGTGCGTGTGTGTGTGTGCGTGTGTGTGTTTGCGCGCGTGTGTGTGTACCTGAATGCGTTCTTGCACAAACACGCTCAATGTCACTCCACCTCTCTAAGTGGCACAGATTTCTCCTTGGCATGTAGCTCAGTGCATTCTCACACAACAAATAGCCTCCTGGTGTGTGTGTGTGTGTGTGTGTGTGTGTGTGTGTGTGTGTGTGTGTGTGTGTGTGTGTGTGTGTGTGTGCGTGCGCGTGTGCGTGTGCGTGTGTGTGTGTGTGTGTGCATATATTCTTTATATTCTTTGTTGTTTTAGCAGGCCCCTTGTTTTGTTTTGTGTACATTGTGGGAGTGTGCAGTGCATGATGATATGGCGATGATGGCTGTAGCCATGACCAACGGCTCCGCGTTCGACAGTTTGGATGTTAAATAAACGTGATTTACAGTCAATATGAAAGCACCAGTGACTAGACTGACAACGTAGCAACACAGGGCCTGTCCTCGCACAGCGAGAGCTCAGCACAGGGTGTATGGAGAGAGAGAGAGCATGTTGTGTTATGATTTCTACCATCTGTGTTTCAAAAAGGAACAGGTTCAAAAGGGGGAAGCACCGGCCTGCTTGTTATTTCACTCTTTCATTGACATCATGATAAAAAGGAGGGTGAGGGGAGGAGATGACGCAGAAACCTAATTAAGACTCTCCAGAGCGTGAACAAATTAACCTGAGTTATGAGCATGCAGGAGCACACACGCACACACACACACACATACACACACACACACACACACACACATACACACGTCTCTCTCTCTCTCTCTCTCTCACACACACACACACACACACACACACACACACACACACACACACACACACACACACACACACACACACACAGCACACACAGGTCTCCGAAATAGGTGGAGTAGAGTAGGATGACATTCACACTCAAAGAGGCATGACAGCCACAGACATTCGGTGATATTTTCAGCAGGGGAGGAAGGGCAAAAATATGATAGGCTGGTTAGCCCGACAACACCGCCATGGAAAATACACCAAAATAGTCTGGAGAATGTGCATTTCTACCTTCGCTCTCGTCGAGGAGAAAAAACACACGCGCAACAACAATCTGATTCTGCACCAAGCGGCGTCCTCGAGTCGTCATCGCGCAGATTTGGGGCAGGCAGGCGCACGATGACACGACATGTACAGATTCACGTGGACACGAATTAGACGAGAGTGGGCCAAATAGGCTGTGTAGTGTGTAGCATGTATGTAGCCGCCGCTACGCTAATGACATTGCAGAGAGAGACATATGCCAGGCATCAGCGTGTCACTCCTCGGGGACATGGGGCTTACGGTAACAGGATAGTAAGGAAAGGGGGTTGGGAGAGTGGGGGGTTGTGTATGTGTGTGTGTGTGCGTGTGTGTGTATATCTGTCAGGGGGTTTTACCTCCTGGCACAGAGCCCCAGAGGCAGACAGGGGGGGTGGCTGTGTGTGTGTGTGTGAGGGACAGGGAGGAGGAGAGGTCAAGGGGAGGGGCTGGGGGACAGTACACGTCATAAATGAATGAGAGGAGAGTGCGGATGAACTTGACCCAGACTGGAGGACTAAAGCAGGAAGGGGGCTAATGAAGTGCAAACATGCTTTGTCATGCCATGTTTAAAGCCATAGGATTAGGATGCTATAATTAGAGGAGGGGGCTAGCATAATGCTAGCATAATGCTAGCCTTGCTTTCAGCGTGATGAGCTGACAGGAGCCGGAGTTACACGAGGAGGAGGAGGGGCCCGACGACAACAGATGCTGCAGCTAGACGGACGTTTCCTACAGCAAGCTTTGACCATGTGCAAAGCTGAAGCAACATCGGGCACACCGTTTGAGAGATCGTCTTATAACAACACAATTACAACACAATTATTACAAATGCAAATTGGTATGATGGGACTATTCTCCTGCTCCTAAGTAACGCGCACAATTTATTTTCTTCATTTGTCGTTTTTTTTTTATTGTGCACGCAGAGAACATCTTTGGATAAATGTGTTCCACTACCTGATGAACGGATCAGAAGGCGTGAGTGCGAGTGGGCTGTTGCAGCACTGGCTGAGGGGCAGTGGACTGCTGGATAATAACAGTGCACTTTGTATTCACATATGAATATTTATCCGCTAGGCTGGCATTGGAACAGACGAGCTCGCATGGGAGAATGAGCAACCCATCCATCTCGCTCGCTCTCGTTCTCCGCGCGTCGTACTCTCATACGTCCCTTTCTCTCGCCATCACCATTTCAATGCTTCTCTTTTGCATTTTCCACCCACTTTTCCCCCTAGGCTTCTCCTCTATGTTTCTTGATATCACCCGATCTATCGCTCTCTTCCCCTTAAACGGCATCCCCCTATCCCTCCCCGACCAAGCATTGATGTATGGCAAGAGAGAGGGAGCAAAAAGAAAGAGCGCGTGATTAATGTCTTTGAGAAAAAGATAAATAATCACAGGAGACTGGGGGCTGGTAGTTGGCCTTAGGGGAGTAAATATGGAGAGTTTTATAGCTGCTCACTTGGGAGAGAGAGAGAGAGGGAGAGGAGGAGGAGGAGGAGGAGATGAGAGGGGGAGGAGAGGAACCCAGCGACAGCAGATCCATTCAAGTATATTAGCTTTTCCCCCCCGTACACAATAACCTTCGCATCTCTTCTATTGCTCTGCTGTCTTTCATCATCAACGCCGGATCCCATCCGACTGACAGACAGACACACATTGACACACATGTACACACACACACACACACACACACACACACACACACGTGCACACACACACACGTGCACACACACACACACAGAAGTCACACACCCTGTATTTTTTTCTTCAAGCCAGACCCAGTGTGTGTGTGTGTGTGTGTGTGTGTGTGTGTGTGTGCGTTTGATGGGCCAATACATGCGGTCTGTGATGTGGCTGACAGCCCCCTCCCGCCTTGCCCTGCTTTTAAGCCCTCATCCTCCAGTGGCTGCCTGCCTGTCCCCTGGAGAAGATTGCATCTTTTATTTATCACGTTCTCTTCCTTGCCTTTATTTTACCAGCAAAAAAAAAAAAAAAAATCTGGGGCGAAAATTGCAATCAGCATAACATGGCCTCCTCCTGCTGTGCACACTCGCCTGTCATCCTCGGCTCTCTGTGAGCATGCAGGATGAGACTGACAGCCCGTGCAGACCAAGACA
This sequence comes from Poromitra crassiceps, assembly GCF_964638095.1. Lineage (NCBI taxonomy): Eukaryota > Metazoa > Chordata > Actinopteri > Beryciformes > Melamphaidae > Poromitra > Poromitra crassiceps. The sequence goes on along the minus strand of NC_139631.1, from coordinate 14,140,496 downwards.
CGCGCACACACACACACAACTCCCCTCTGTTTATCAACCCCCCCCCCCCCCCTCCCTCCCTCCCCCCACACACACACAGTGACACACATACTACTGTACTTCCCCCTCTCTCACACACACACAGAAATGTGTGGCCACAGAAAACGCCCCCTTTCTTTTCTCCATCAAGCTCCTGACAGACTGTCTTTCCAAACACACACACACACACACACACACACACACACACACACACACACACACACACACCCTCAATGAAGGAGCCTCTTACTTTCCATTTTACCCAGAACTGACAGTGTTCAGCTTCCTAAAGCCCCAGAAGAGCCAGCACATAAATGAGTGTAATGCTGGGGAATCTGGTAAACAGGCCAGAGAGGGAGAGACTCCAGAGAGAGCTGCCTGCCTGTCTGCCTGCTCCATGGCTACTATTGTGCACTGCACATTCTCTGAGCCCACAAGAGCTGAAGCCATCTCCACAGATTCTTTGGAGGGATAGTGAGCCAAGGAAAGAGATGAGGGAGAGAGGGGGAGAGGAGAGAGGGAGGGAGGAGGAGGAAGATCATGCATAAAATCTTGTTTGCAGAATGCATTAAGATTCAGATGAACTGGGGAGGGTAATGGGATTAGGATCCTGAACCGTTTCCAAGGGTGGGGAGCCGGATTGACAGCTGAGCCTATTGCACTGACGAATGCAGTGAAATATTGTGGCTCTCTGGCAAAGGCAGCCAGCCAGCCAGCCAGCCAGCCAGCCAGAGAGCCAGGCAGGCAGGCAGGGGGGCTGCGGAGCCCACAGCACCTCTGTTTACTCCCTGCTCTACCACAAATTGTGCAGCTGGGAGAAAAATGCATCTTCGCCTGTAACAGCCTCCTATAGCTTTGGGCTTTCATAGGATATATCGGGGAGGCGGCAGAAAAGCTTCAATCTGTCTCACAAAAGGTGTTTGGCAAACAAAATAGAAGCACTGTGGCTTTAAATCGCCCTCCCTCCCACCCTTTCTAAATATCTTCTATTTAGCCAGCGGTGAAAAGATATAGGGGGCTTTTGTCTGCGTACCCATTGGTGGGGGCATGGAGAGCTGGAAAGACACAAAAATAGGAACAAAGTGCTAAGCCTCCAATTGGGATGGCTCAGGGCAATTCAATGCGCGCAGCTCGCTGGGCAAAAACAAGGAGAAGTAGGCTACTATTACGAGCGTCTCTGAAAATAGGCTATTCTCACACAGCTATAGGGTAGACTGGTTTAGAAATAGCCTATGGTGGATCATAGACAAGACCACGGAAGGCAAACACAAGCCCTTTAAAAGCCTGGCACGGTTCCATGGAAAAAGCCAAACACTGTGGGTTAGATGTTGTATGTGTTATACTCCGTTCCCCTGCGTTATAAGCCGCTTATTGTAGCCCACTCACCGACTTGCAATACGTTGTCCACCCAGCCACCCTCCAGGAGAGTGACACCCCGTAGGAAAGGCAGCTGGGTCTCGTCATTATTGTCCCCGCTAGTCCCACTCTCCTCTCCTCCTCCGGCGTTGAAAGAGGAGTACATACAGATCTCCTTCTCGCTCCTCGGGAATGACCAGTATACGATCCTCCGCTGGACGGGCTCCGGGATCCTCTCGAAGCGCTCCTCCACCCGCTGGAACGGCCACTTCTCCGCCACTCTGCGCGCCGCGATGTCGAGCAGCGACTCGGGGTTGTGCGTTTTTCCCGACCCTCCCGGAGCGGACCCCGCGCCGCCACACAGGACTCCTCCAGCCCGCTGCCCCTGCCTGCACGCCGGGTTGTAGCCGGGCCGGCAGCAGAGCCGCTTGGCCGGGGGCTGCTGGACTCGCTCGGCCATGATCGCACCGCTTCCAACGCCAACCTGAAGCGCAGTTCCTCTCCGATCATATAAACGGGATAAGGAAGAGAAAAGGGCAATCTCGCACCGATTGTTTGCCGTACATGGAGAGGCTGCCCTTATTTGGAAAAGGAGGCGGCGCCTGCGAGTTCCGTGAAGTCCTTTGTGTTGTCAAAGTAACCGGGAGGGGCGGGGTCCTGGAGCGCTGCCAGCGCACGAGTGGCGCTATAAAAGGAACTGGAGGCGGAATTCCCGAACGTCGGCAAATCCTTTGTGAAGCCGTTCGGGAGCGCGAGGGCGGGGCCCCGGCGGCCGACGGCCTTTGAAGTTTCCTTCTTATTTGAGTTTAAAGGCGGGGACTTAATCCAGGGGCGGTCTCGCAGTTTCCCACAGGGGCAAGAGGGGGCAAGAGAGTTGATTTTCTTTTTCTTTTGGAGTCTGTGTGCCTCCACCGCGGGCTCTGCCTTCCTCAATAACATCGGCAGGGTTGTTTTCAAGGCCTAAAGTCCAAAGGCCTCTCAGCTGTCAGAGAGAGAAAGGGCGTGGGAGGAGGAACATGAAGATATAGGGCCATTGCACATGCCTGCCTTTCGTAGTCATTTCAATCTCACTCATTGTGGTCAGCTGTTAGGTAGCTATATGACTGGCTCACTAGCTGCCTGCAGCCTATAGGCAATTCATAACACACACACTTTAAAAGACATGCTCTCATTCTGTCCCCCACATGGAGGATTTATCGCTATTTTAAGAGGCCACTTTCATGCCTCACATTAATCTATCACTCAAGTACTTTAGTCTAGCACCCTTGCTGCAAAAAAAGGCAAAATCAAAGGATGTCAGAAATTCTTTGAGGTCTGGCCAGACTAGTGGTTTGACTTAACCATCATGACACACACACATAGCACTGTTGGAGCTGGTTAACAACTGGTGCAGTGCAGCCGTTTTTAGGACCCCCTCTGTTATAATGTTAGTTTCATAGCTGTGTCATGAAAGGGGGCCCCGCTATTACTTCTGGAGGAGTAAAATAGTCATCAGGGGCCAGGGTGCGGCTGCATTGCCCACCCCCTGGATCTATGCCTGTGTGACAGACACACACACACACACACACACACTGATACATACAGCAGAAGCTAATAATTATAATCATATAGCAAGAAAGGCTTCAGATTGGGGGAGTTTTACTCCACTATTTTGCTCCTATCGCATTTACTCCACTATTTTGCTCCTATCACATTTAATACTGTTTACCCCATGCTATGTTGTGTTCTTTCTTCTTCTTATTCTGCTTATTTTACTATCGCATTACTACTGTGTATTTTATTTTATGCTATGTGTGTTATGTGAGCGAGCTACTGTAACTTGTCCCAATTTCCCCCCGGGGATCATTAAAGTCTTTCTGATTCTGATTCTGATTTTCCAAAATTGTCAATTAAATCTGGCCAAAACTATGTTGGTAGACTAGAGTGTGTTTGCTTGTCTGTCTGTCCTCTGCATGTGTTCCCAGCTGCCCCTCTCCTTCCTCTGTGAGTAAAAAGCTGGCCTTTGAACTACACTGAAAGTGATCCATGCCGTATGGACAGAGCAGATGTGGCCTAACCTGATTTGGTTTCAATACTTCCCCACAGGAAGTTCACAGAGCCAGCAGGTCCTCCTTTGTTATGTTAGTCATGTTTCTCTCAGAAGGCCAGTACAGTTTTTAGCTTTTCTTTTTAAAGAGTGAAGTTATTGCATTATCCTTCACTTTGCTCTTCCGGCATGAGCAATCCGACACATGATCAGAAGTCTCTGCCTCAGCTAGAAGGTGTCAGCTTTCTCTTTGTCTATTCACAAAGACGACTAGTAACGCTAATGTTTTAAAAAGAAGATCCTGCGTTACTCATGAAATATTTAGCTCAATGGCTTATTGAGCATGTACATTTTTATTCATAAATTAGAATAGTTACATAGTACTGGAAGATGCCCAGTACAGCTACTTGTGCTTTGCTCTAGGCCCCTGGGCATCCTGACAGTAATTGCTGATGGAGAGGAGAGTACTATTCATCCTTTGTCCAGCATTTTCAAGTCCATCATGGTGATCTGATCTCCAACATTTACAGAATACCTCCCCTCAGAAATTACAGTTATTTAGGATACCTTCAAGGACATCAGTTCGTGGAAACATATCTAATTTAATTTAATTGAAAAAGTAATCAAAATGTATCAATCTTATAGGCTTTGATATAACATTTGCAGTAAGGTTCCTCACTTATCATCACCATCATTATTGTTAGTATAGTAGTTTTTATTCTAACCTGACGCTGCCAGATGGTGTGTGATCTGATCATGATCTCGTGTGAATCCAGCTGCCTTGCAAGGTTAGTAGTAGCACACTAATAATTACATTGTAATTGCAACACCGCACCTTTGTACTGTATTTATTACTGAATTTATTTATTACTGACACTCTTGCCCCATCTCTTCCCCACATCTATTTTTACTGCATTTGATTGTATGTTCTTAAGACTGCTATTCATTTGCGCTTAATGCTATTTTATTTATTTTACAGAGATGCCAAAGGCACATTTCCACAAACAATAAACAATAAAGCTACACAAATGAATGTGAAAAGAAAAAAGCAAAACCAGCAAAACACATAAGAATTAATTTATAATTCACATGAAGTCAAATTTTGTAATATGACAGCCTAAAAGTATGGGTCAGTCAGTCCTGACTCCTGACTAGGCCTACTAGAAAATCCTTCACAGTCATTAGTCAAGTGAAGAGAGATAAGCTCTGTAGCTTGAAAATAATTTCCAATGTGTTTGGTTCTGCAGCACCAAACACATTGGAACTTATTTTTTCCTAAATTTTTAATGTTTTCTGTATGGGTTTCCAGTTTAAAGGACTACAATTCCCATCTCTTGAGGCGGACGTCATAACCAATCGCGAGTGACCAGTTCCTGGAAGAGGCAGTGCCAGTCAGAGAGGGGGAGCTGGGGCGCAGGCTTGATATAACAAAATTGCTCCATTTGGTGAGTAACTTTGCTATTTAATATCAAAATCTAGACCGTAGACGTTCAAAGATACTCTCGTTGCGCTCTTTAGACTACGTTAGCGTTAGTGGGTTGGCTTGTTTCTGAGTTGGGCCGTTGTGGATGGGCGGTTTAGCTAGCAATGCAAATCTTTCATCCTCATCTCATGATCTCATCCTAACGACGGGCATAGGGATGTTAGCTTAGCTTGTTTGCTAGGAAGCTATCGCCAGAGCAGAGGGAGTGTAACGTTAGCTAAATCAGACGGTATGCCACGTTAGCTAAATCAGACGGTATGCCACAAGTAATGTTTCAGTCCCTGAATAGTTAACGTTACGTTTCGGGGCTAACGTTATTGTACTACTAGCTAGCTACTATGTACGGTTTCAGCGCTTACGTTAGATGTCACGAAGCCATCTTAACGTAATGCTTTGAATTACCGTGGTTAGAGATACCAGTGGACACAGATTGTGATAATTGTGATGACATGAAATCATGTTACAACATGTAGCCTAATGCTAGCTTGCTATTTAGAATGCTATCTAGAGGTAACGCTAGTGCATCTGCTACTGGTAACGGTAATGCATTTCATGTGTGTTTGCTAATCACCATTCTCTTCCTGTCGCCCTGCCCAGGTCTGATCGCTGTCATTGGTGACCAGGATGATTGACGTGCGGGCGTGGGCAGAGTATGTGGTGGAATGGGCTGCCAAAGACCCCTACGGTTTCCTGACGACTGTCATACTGGCTCTCACACCTCTCTTCATCGCCAGCGCGCTGTTGTCGTGGAAACTGGCCAAGATGATTGAGGCGCGTGACCGTGAACAGAAGAAAAAGCAGAAACGTCAGGAAAATATAGCCAAGGCCAAGAGGGTCAAGAAAGACTGAGCCACAGAGGGTGGGGTGAAGGGATGGGGGCAAGGAATAGGACGGACAGCACCTGAGGCTCTCCTCACTCCAAAGGTGCACCGCCATCAGCACAGGCCTGCTATCCCTCTGTCTGTGGGAGGCGGGGGGACACTGGCCCTATAGCTGAACAGTACTGCGGAGAGAAGGCTCATCCCAATGGGACTCTTGTCAGCAAGAGCACAGTGGTCATCTGTATAATCTGTTCCTATGCAGAGATCCACCGGTATATTGTTGTGCAGCTGTTGCAACACCTTGCATTCCATTTTTAGCACCCGCCGTTTTGCTGATTTGATAATGTAATGAGTATACTGGAATTTTTCTTCCAATTCACTAGCAAAATGTCCAAATGATTTACTTTCTAATCAATAAAGGTCTCATGGTTGATAAGAAAATATAATTGCCTTTGTGGATTTAATGTTGGACTGATGAAAAAGCAATCACTGCAAAGTGGGTTTATTTAATGTTAAATAAAATTGAATACCTCCTGAGAGAGTAAGCAGATAAAGAAAATAAACGGTAACGCTTTGGAATACAGCCCGCAAATAAGCATGTAACTAGAGGGTAACAAGATCTGTACTTATAGTAGAACTACAGGGTACCACACTGTAGTTACCCCGTAGTTATACTATAAGTACAGATCTTGTTACCCTCTAGTTACATGCTTATTTGCAGGCTGTATTCTAAAGCATTACCAAATAAACATACAATTCTAAATACTGCACACTGTGCACAGTATACAAATGGTTTCTGGCCAGCTGCAAATCTATTTCCCTTTTCTTAGAAAACTTGACTTGTTACTGATTTCAGTGTGCGGTTATCTCTTGAGTGCAGTGCATGGCTGGCCTGGCATAGTGAGTTGGGAGGTCGTCTTTCAACCAGAGGATCCAGGTTGAAACTTGTGCTGCGGAGTGTCCGCTCTGCTGAAGTCTCCTTGAACAAGACACTAAATACCTTTCCGCTCCAAGGGTGCTGTGCTGGAGGCTGGAGCTAAACCTCCCTGTGGAGGAGGCCAAGTGAAATAGAACTTCCCAATGGGCATCAACACAGGATCACATTATTCATTATTTGAGATGTGATTCACATCCACTGGACACCACCACCTCCACATGATGAATGGAAACATTGACACAGAAATTATTTATTATAAACTACCGCATTGCACCACTTTGCTCCATCATGAACCAACCTCAGTTTTAATTTGCAGTCCACACAAAAAAAGTATATACATATAAACAATTCGCACAGCATTAAATACAAGGTTTGCCACATCCTTCCATAACAAGTAATACCTCTCATCGTTACACTGAAAAATATTTATCTTTACTTTGGTTATAGTTGAATACCTCAGCCTGTCCTACTTTAGCTTGAATTTGAAACATATTTTATGTTTGGCTCTGGAAAAGAATCTGGTAAAGAGTTAGATTGATTTCAACTGAGGTAATCACAATTTGGGAAGCGATCCAGTCCGCTTGATACAGTACATTTCTTGTTTTGGTGAATTCAGGCACATAATTTCAGTTTGCTTTATTAGATCAAACCTCCCTTTACAACTACCTTTACATTGTCGATTGCTCACTTATGGAGTCTATTCAGCTTCCAGATGACTGATGGAAATATCTTGTATAGGTGTGAATATATATATCTTTATAAATGTTTATTTCTTGGGGTTGGGCATCCAGGAGCCAGGCTGGAATGTGTTTGCAGTGCTGGTGGGCTCCTGGCTGATTTGCTCCTTGCCGAAGCTGGTGGAGGCTGCATGACCCGTGGCCACGGTCTGCGAGGGCGCAGCCACTAGACCCTCCTCGTGCTCCTTAGCCCGCAGGAGCAAATCTCTCTCCTCCACCTCTCTGGCCTTCAGCTTGATCTGCTCGCTGTACAGCTTGTTCTTCAGCAGCTCCTATATATGTAAAATACAGGTGGAACATATACGCATACATTAGACCAGTGCAGTCTGTGACACCCACCTGTACAATAGTTTATCATCTGCCACGGTCTGGTGGTGGTGTTGGAAATGTTTAGGTGGTAGATGCCTGTCGATTAGAGAAGTTAAGTCTGTTATAACATACAGAAAAACTGTTTATCTTTTTATTTCCCGTCCGTAACACAACTACCATTGTTTTGTCGTTGATCAAGGCACACCATAACCCCAACTGATCACGAGTGAAAAGCAGAAGACATGCCGTTGCACTGGGCAGCTTCCAGGAACAAATGTGTGTAACTGCTGAGTCTGAAGTAGAGCATTTACTGGAAAAGACAGGAAAAAAAAAAGAGTGAGCTTGCTTTAGTTAACCTGCACTGGTCCAATAAACCCGGGTTAAAATGTAGTGCTTGGAAAGGATTGCTAAGCACTGACATGACAGGAGGCATTTGAAGTTTCAAACAACCATTCCAACTCATGGAAACAATTAACAAACCTGAACGCAGCCCACTAGTGGAACCGTTAGCCAGTGGAGCTGCAGCTCGTGTCCAGTGATGTTAGCCTCTCCCTCGCACAGAGAGCCAGAAAGGAAGGGAGGACTGGGCATAACACGGTTGGCAGTACTAAAGGACTGGAAAAGAGGGGGGGGGGGGGGAGAAGGGGGCCGTGGCCAAAAAGGCCCCGCTTTGGGGACGCAGGCAAACATAGTGAGCTGCTTTTCCAGCCTGTTAATGACAGGATTTAATCCAATCAATTTATGTCGGCTTGGAGCGGGAAGAGAGGGAGCGTGACAAGGGCCGGGGTAATGTGCTGGGAGTGAAGTCTTGGCCACAGCAACACTGTCCAGCTGTCGATGGCCGCTATTGGGCAGGCACAAGGCAGAAAATTGGAATAGAATGTCCTGGCAATAGAAAGAGGGGATGGCATTGGCCACTGGCAGAGAGAGAGGACGGAGCGATAGAGAGAGAGAGTGAGAGCGCTGCCTGGGTATTGGCCTTCCCAGGGATTTCCTACAGACCCACATTTCACCGGCCAAATAATCTGCAGCATTCTCACATGTAAAAGAGCAATAAACCCAGTGAGAGGTACTGAGGGGAAAAACTGCACCGCTTCGCCCTTCCCATCTCAGAGACTGCCAGAAATACAACACAAACACAGAGAGGCAGGCTTCTGCTGGCAAAACTAAGGCAAGCAAACTAGGACATGGTGTCAGCGAGGCCCTCGTTCAGAGGCTGTCTTTGCTCGCCGTCGCCGTCGATGCACTTCAGCAGCAGCAGCTTATTTTAACACCTGTCCCCCGAAAGTTCCTGGATTTTTGTTTGGAAACTGCGAGAGAAATGAAATCAAAGCATTTCGTTGCATCTTTGCTTCTTCCCTCCCTTGTAAGCAGCCGCCCCCCCAGAGTCCAACCATCAGCGCAGCAGGGAGGGCTGGGGGGACGGGGGAGACATACCTCGATGGAGGGGGGCTCCTTCCGTCTGCCTCGGATCCAAGCTGGAGGAGAGAGAGAGAGAGAGTGAGGAAAGAAGAGTGAGAAGAACACCTACATAAACATACGCTGCACAAACAAAAGCTGCAGGCATATTTAAAGGTTGTAGCGATGATACCACCACTCCGTTTCGGGGACCTAACAGTCAAGTCGCTTGGTGTTAACTACAGAGTAACCACGTTGGGGACTGGATACAGGATTTTCACTTTGTTTTGTTTCGTTACACTTCATGAACTAAATTTATACGTAAAAGATGCACAATGGTAAAACATGCAAGCCGTACACATGAGAAACTAAAGAACTATAATCTATAGTCTCTAGGCACTAGGCAGTGCAGGGCCACTGAGGAGCCGCGTCCCCGGTGAGAAAATGCACATCTCTTCTCCTCAGATCTTTGAATTTAAAGAGTCATTCTTTATCAATACCTCTGTCCTGCTTCCTTCTCCTAATAACGGTTTTCCCTGAGCAGAACTCTGTGTCTCTCTCTCTCTCTCTCTCGCTGTGTATCCATCTCTCTCTCTCTCTCTGTGTCTCTCCATCTCTCTCCATCTCTCTCTCCGTCATCCTCTGCCTCTTCTTAAGAAGCTGTGTTTTGGCTGAGCTAGCTGCACAGCAGGGCAGGTTAAGGGGAGCCAGAAAGAGAGAGAGAGAGAGAGAGATTTTCTAACTCTTCCTCCAGCTAGCGAGCGCAGGGATTCTGGGCCTCTTTCATCCCTCCCTTATTTGCATCCTGATGAAAATGCATGAGGGACGGGAGGAGCAGGATGAGGGCTTTAAGGTGGATAAAGCCAGCCGGAGACACAGAGGGAACAGTTTGCAATCCAGTCGGAAAGGCATTTGCAACACTATTTTCTATGTTACGCTGCTATAACACCGGCAGAAGGCGTCTTTGATAAACTCATGAATATGCTTACCCCAACCCCCATCTCGCAGTGTGAAAAACAAAATCAATGGATTAGCCCAGGCCCCAATGGATGCAGCAACAAATTTGTTATTCTATTTTATTTGTGCCGCACTTTGTGTACTCTCTACTGTTAACATGTCATTATCCATGTGAGTGACAGTCAAAGTATGGAATCACAGCGTTCCATCCGTACATACAATCCCACTCCAGTGGAATGCTGCCTTCCATATAGTCACATTCTGCAGGATTGGCCGCCACGACTAGCCGCTTGGCACGGACCGTCCTTCCTGGGAAGCGAAACAAACGAGAGAGAGACAACAGTGAGAGAGAGAGAGAGAGAGAGAGGAAGAGAGATGCTGAACAATGATGCATACAAAACACAAAGGAATACAAAGACACACATACACACACACACACACACACACACACACACACACACACACACACACACACACACACACACACACACACACAGAGTACTCTGTCTCTCTGACACACACAAACACACACACACACACAGATACAGACAGACACACAAATACACAGAGGGATGACAGCGCGGTGACAGGCCATGGATGATTACCTCGTGGCCCTCGGGCCCTTCTCCTCAGATCTCTCTGAGTGGCTCCAAATCTGGGCTAAGCCTTTATGCAAATCAGCCCCCCCCCCCCCGCCTTTAACCCACCAACCACAGCCCCCCTCACTGACAGCCTCGTCCAATCGCAGCGCGCGGGCTAA
>NC_139631.1:13967194-14124694 GCF_964638095.1 Poromitra crassiceps | reverse complement strand
GGGGGGGGGGTCTATTAATTTGTTGTTTTCCGTCTGTTGGCATGACCAGCTGTCCGTCATTGCTCTTCTCCAAAATAATCATTTTGAGGGAGGTGGAAAGAATCAACTTAATCCCCCCCCCCCCACATTTTCTCCCCAATTATACTTGGCCAATTTATCCCCATGCCACCCTATTGGCTGCCCCGGTTACTACTCCAGCCTCTGCCGATCTGGGGAGAGCCGAGACTAGCACCATGCTTCCTCCGACACATGTACAGTTGCCAGCCGCTTCTTTTCACCTGACCTGACCTAAAAGGACGGCAATGGAAACAAGCTGTCAGCTTTATTGCGTTCATCCTTTTGATAATGGTGGGCCTATGCACTGTATGTATGTATGACATGTATGTGTTCATTGTCAATAAAGTCTTCAATCAATCAGAAACAGAGGGAGCTTCACAGGCAGGATGTAGCACGTGGGAGCATCACACTATTCCCACCAGTTCCCTTCCACCCCGACCAGACGCCCCGACTGACCAGAGGAGGCGCTAGTGCAGTGACCAGCACACATAACCCCAATCCGGCTTCCCACCCTCAGGCACAGCCATTGAATCGTGCCTGTATCGACGGCCGCCCGACCGAGCCGGAGGTAACACGTGGATACGAACCTGCCACCCTCGTGTTGGTAGGCAGGGAATCTACCGCTACACTACAAGCCTCAATCACCTTCATTTAAAACATAGTCAGTCCTGCAGTGGGCGGAGTCAGGAGGAGTGTATTTGGGAATAGCACTGTTTAATAGCCCTGTTAAATACCTAGGCCACTGCTTACTGCAGCTAGCCACCTTGCTAATGTTCTTCCATAAGAAATAAATGTGCCTGCCCTCCCATATTCTGCCTCTATCATTTGAAATGCCTTTTTAATGAAGTAGTGAAGGCACGCCGTGATGTTTCACCACATACACATCCATGCACTTGGCACCCGGCGCACAGAGAGATGAGCTAAACACACTTGGCGTTTCCTATAATGATGAAACAACCTTCATTTTAAAGCCCATGCATGGCAAAGCCGCTGATCAATTAAGATGATTTAGTGGAGCAGCTCTGGACACACAGCGCTCCTGTCCCTCTGTAGGGTAGACCTGCCTTCATTGCACCCCGGGGATGACTTGTGGCAGAATAAACAGCCATTTGGACCCGCGTCTCTCTCTTCTCCTCTGTGACTCTTTCCGTGGAAATATGCGGCTTGAATCAACGCTCTGATGACACACAGCCATCTGTTGTTGTGTTAAGTGTGTTAGGGCATGAAGTGGAGAGAAAACAGACAATCTCAGGTTTAAAAATAAATAAATACAAAAACACAGAACAGACACAAACGCACCACGCATAACGGAGTGCACGTAGTTAGCATGCCCCAACAGCATGCATGCACGTACGGCGTGCACGCACGCACACACACACACACACACACACACACACACACACACACACACACACACACACACACACACACACACACACACACACACACACACACACACACACACACACACACACACAGTCAGTCCCTGGAGTCGCCGTACTGAAAAGGCAGAACTGAGGCCTTTTCAGTTTTCACTTCATAGAACAGAGCTGGTGGGGAATCAAATAAATAATAGACAAAGAAGAGAGCAGGATAGTGATAGTACCACACAAGTCAATGCCTCCTTTCTCTGCAGCACCTCTGAATCCCCTCCATTCTCCACACGGCGGAGTAGAGAGGGCCGATAGATTAAAACTGCATGGCATACAGCGCTTAAATGAAGCGCTAAAAATACATCCTTTTCAGCGCAACATGAAAGCAAACTGCCTTTCCCCCTGTCCAGTATTGAGCGGCCATTGATTCCAAGACAAAGGCTACACCTCCTCAAAGAGGTAAGAAAAAAGAGCAATCATACAGGCAATTATTTTCACATGCGCCTGCAGCGGCCGATAATGTCAGCGCGCCTCTCTTCCTAAATAAAAGGAGGCGAGGCGGGCGTCAGAGCTGCAGGCCCGCCGCCCAAGACGAATGAGCCCATCTCCCAGAATGCTCGGCTTTTCATCTGGGCAGCACGACATGGCGCCCCCCATGCAGCGTGAGGCGGAGCCGGGCCTGGGGGACAGACACACAGAAACAGAGAAGAATGTACTGTAGGTCCTCTATTCAGCTCTATGGACCCACCAACACCAAGGCAAAGGGCTTCTAAAGACCAGTGGCCATATTGCCACTGGCTTTCTCTTGCATCCTGGCCATAGACAACAACCACTGTGGCTCCATAGCCTATAGCACATTTCTCTGCATGGGGCAGCAGCACACAGCAGGCCTCTAAAGCTGGACCCTTTCTAAAGGCACAGGCAGAGATTTTCCCTCACTTGTGCATCATCAGACCCAAGCCTATTCATTTTGATGTGCAGACGCCAGAGCATCAGCATCTCAGAGGAGGTGGAGAGAATGCTGCCTGCTGGGTCTAGGCTCTCCACACTGCTGAGCTACTCTGATGATCTACTCTGTAATCTTCACTGACTGGACTACTCTTATCTGTTCTGAATAGAAATCTTCACTGGACTACTCCGATCTATTCTGTTCTGAATCTGAATAGGAATCCTCACTGGCCTACTCTCATCTACTCTGTTCTGAGTAGGAATCTTCACTGGACAGGCTTCAAAGGGGGGAGATGGCAGCAATGAAGGGGCGGGGTGAGGGAAGGAAGGAAGGAGGACTTACTGGAGCGAAAGGTAAATAAAGAGGTCAACCTAGGGTGAGCTACAGAGACCAGAGACCAGAGGCCTGGGCAGCTACAGAGACCAGAGGCCTGGACAGCTACAGAGACCAGAGGCCTGGACAGCTACAGAGACCAGAGGCCTGGACAGCTACAGAGACCAGAGGCCTGGACAGCTACAGAGACCAGAGGCCTGGACAGCTACAGAGAGACCAGAGGCCTGGGCAGCTACAGAGACCAGAGGCCTGGACAGCTACAGAGAGACCAGAGGCCTGGGCAGCTACAGAGACCAGAGACCTGGACAGCTACAGAGACCAGAGACCTGGGCAGCTACAGAGACCAGAGGCCTGGACAGCTACAGAGACCAGAGGCCTGGACAGCTACAGAAACCAGAGACCTGGGCAGCTACAGAGACCAGAGGCCTGGACAGTTACAGAGACCAGAGGCCTGGACAGCTACAGAGAGACCAGAGGCCTGGACAGCTACAGAGAGACCAGAGGCCTGGGCAGCTACAGAGACCAGAGGCCTGGACAGCTACAGAGAGACCAGAGGCCTGGACAGCTACAGAGACCAGAGACCTGGGCAGCTACAGAGACCAGAGGCCTGGACAGCTACAGAGACCAGAGGCCTGGACAGCTACAGAGAGACCAGAGGCCTGGACAGCTACAGAGACCAGAGGCCTGGACAGCTACAGAGACCAGAGGCCTGGGCAGCTACAGAGACCAGAGGCCTGGACAGCTACAGAGAGACCAGAGGCCTGGACAGCTACAGAGAGACCAGAGGCCTGGACAGCTACAGAGAGACCAGAGGCCTGGACAGCTACAGAGAGACCAGAGGCCTGGACAGCTACAGAGAGACCAGAGGCCTGGACAGCTACAGAGACCAGAGGCCTGGACAGCTACAGAGACCAGAGGCCTGGGCAGCTACAGAGACCAGAGACCTGGGCAGCTACAGAGACCAGAGGCCTGGACAGCTACAGAGACCAGAGGCCTGGACAGCTACAGAGACCAGAGGCCTGGACAGCGACAGAGACCAGAGGCCTGGACAGCTACAGAGACCAGAGGCCTGGACAGCTACAGAGACCAGAGGCCTGGACAGCTACAGAGACCAGAGGCCTGGACAGCGACAGACCACTAAGTCACAGTGTTGAAATCAGATGGGGCACAACCAAGTCAAACAGGCAGGGAGTCACTTCCCATTTTGCTTTTGTCTTAACTACTTCCAAGCTCAACAACCCAGCCAGCCCACCACACACACACACACACACACACACACACACACACACACAGGCACACACACACACACACACACACACACACACACACAATCACTTACGCTCCAGTTTCCTAAAGTGAACAGATGAAGAGAGGTAGAAAATGGGAGCAGCAGAAAGAGGTAGAGAGAGAGGGATGGACCGAGCACTAAGGCTGGACAAACGAATAGAAGAACTAAGCAGAGAGGAGAGTCTCTTCTTTCATCCACCACTCATGTGCTGCAGTGGAAAGCCCTGCGGTCCATGCCTTAGGCCCTGAGCCCACGCTTGGCCTATCAGTTTAAGATCAAAAAGAGTCCGCTTTAGCAAGACATATGGACTGAATAATGCATCCACTTTATTTCCACAAGGTTGGACGGACAGAGTGGTAGAAAAAAAAAGAGCTGAATGTGTGAGCGTCGTATGCTTGTTTATCACACGTGTGTGTGTGTACATGTATGTGTGTTTGCGTGTGCCTGTCTGTGTGTGGCATATGTGACTGTATTTGTTCTAAACCGACATTTCCATAGGTCGACTAGCCTCTGCATAGTGGCGTTCCCTGTGATTGGACAGTGGGTACGATAGCCTTTAGCGTGCTAGAAATGGGCTTCTGTTCTGTGATGTCTCATTTGAATAGTCTGACAGCCAGCGGCTGAGGAGCAGCCTTGAACTGAATTATGAATACGAGGTGGGCTCAAGCCTCCCTGCAAAGTGCTGAGAAAAGGTGAAGCGCAAAGTCAAGTCCAGTCAGAAACACAGCAGTCTTATATCGCGCCAGAGGTCGGTCACACACTCCAGCAAAACAACAGTTTGGTTATGTCCTGAAAGAAGAGAACTGCACGTTATCGATTTAGCCAATGGTAGGTATGGTGTAGCCTGTGTAAAGTGGCGTCAAGAGAGGGAGACAGAAATCAAGTGTTCTGTCGTTGGATAGGCTGATTCCCAGATTAATGCTGTGTGTAGCTTCCAGATTAGACAAATAGCTGGAATAACACAGAGCTCTGTGATCAAGCCTTTTGATTCAGGTAAATATCATGAAGCACTGCCCCCCTGTTACAATGAGCTATCCCATAAGCCTATGTCAGCTTAACTAGCAGTATCATGTCTGGGGCAGGCAAAGGCCCTGCTCTTTGACCTGTGACCACTGACCTACGGCCTATAGTCTGGGTAAGGCCCTGCCATTCACATAATGATTTAAGGAGGAAAAGGGACTCCTACCAGAAGAAGAGAAATAGGAATCATGACATTTAGGGATGGGAATTGATAAGACGTTATTGATACCATTGCCGTTATCAATTCTGCTTATCGGTCTGATTCTTTATCGATTACAGATTAATTTTCTGTGTGGAAAAAAGCAGGCCTTCACAGGTTCTCAGTGTCACATCATGCCTAATGGCATTACAGTGTCTCACTTATCAGCTGCGTTTCTCTAAAGCAGCTTATTGGTTGATCTTTTATTGTTATATTGGTGCATTATAACATTAGAAAAAAGAACAGGACAAGTGGACGGAGTTAGAACATACATGACAGACATTAGGACAAAACAGTTTACATTGACCCGGGAAGATGAGTTTAAGGTGGGGTGAGGAGACGTAGGATTGAGGCATGTGTGGATTAACAGGGACAGCTACTGACTAACGATAAAGGAGGTAAAGGAGTAAGTAATGATGTAATGGAGGGTGTGGGTGAATTTAGTCTAGTGGAGTTTCTAGTGGGGTTTTGGGGTTTGTTGCCCCCCCCCCCCCCCCCTCCCCCCAGGGTGTGTTGTCAAGATTCAAGATTCAAGATTTTTATTGTCACTCCATGGTACAAGTATCACATGTGAAATTCTTGTGCTGTGGACTCCGTTTACAACATAGTACAAATATAACAGGGCATATGAGTGCAAAAACAACAAGAGACACGACAAGCAATAAGGCAGTATAGTGATAAGACAAGTCAGAGACAGTGGCATATTCACTGACTAGAGGCAACGAAATTATAAACAAAACGAAATTACTCTAAAAAAAAGACCTATTTCCTACGAAGTTCACGGAGCTCGCTCAGCTGGTCGCCTCCTCTCCTGGCGCCCACTCACACCTCTGGTAAACAAATAAAAGTAAAATAATAAATAAAAAATAAAAATGCACTAGTCATCACGTCCCAATGTCAGTTATGTCAATTCCCAATTCCCAACAGCCTCTGTGCCTAGTTACTGAAGACCACCTGCAAATCATCCATCTCTCGCACTCAGCTGGATCCTTATTAAGGGGGACTACACCTCTCTCAACATATTCATTTCATAGACATCCTCCTTTAAAAATATATATGCAAATGACAGTGCAGTTAGGCATCTGGAAGAGAGGACTCACAGTACGACAGGCATTCATATTCAGTGTGCAAGGCCAGCGAGCGTGTCCTTGGCCTTCTAACAGTCAGAGGCGGCGTGAAGGACACCACTGGCGTCCCACCATGGATTAGCCTGATGACACAGTTCTGCTACTTGGCTTATGCATTACATACTGTACCACCACTGCCATGTCTCAGTGGGGAGATATGACCTCCTTCTAAAATCCCCATCATGAAGTAGTAACGTTAATCATTTCAACAGTGGGGGAGACTCTCCTCTTTGCAAGTCAGTGACAGTGGAACTGTGTGACCGAAGTCTGCTTCCATAATTAGGAAATCTTAAGTGCTGCAGCGAATTGCATTTAAATACAGACTGAGAAATCCTAACAATAACCTCTGAAATGGCAATTCTCAATTGTTATTGAGCCGCGCGCACCATCTAGTGGCAGCATCATATACTGCAAGGGCAAAGGCACACTATCCACAGTGTAGTGACAGTCTATCCGGTGTGACACGAACAGCAACATATTTTAGTAGGAGAGCAGTGACTCATCATGCGGCCATTATATTATAGGCCTGCATATCTAGTCGAGGCGATACTTTTGAGCTAGAGACAGAGATAGGCTATACAGTCAGCACATGGAGCGATGACAACACGTTACGGTGTTATGGTGACTACGCGTGAGTGTGTCTCTGGGTATATTGATTATGAAGTCATGGACAGAAGAATGCATACACAATAAACAAGCAACGTTAATAATCAACGTATAGTCACTGCTGGTACGTATGACTTGGCTAACAGTGAGTGTCTAGAGGTCAGAGTAGTTTGAGTTCACGAACGAAGACTCACCTGTCCAAGTCTTCTGTTCAGGGATTACGTAATATTTATTTCCTAAATGATCTGTGCCAACGTGCTCACGTATAATTCCAAATGTCCGTCGTAAAACGCCAGCGAACCTGCTCATTTTTACGGGATAACTGTAGCGTTAACTGTCTATATATTAATTTGTCTGCGACAGCAGGGTTGTTTGTTTATGCAATGGTTTACGAGTTCAGTGGGAATGAATAACCTTTTCTGTGACTGGACGGCTGGACTTGACCAGCCAATGATTGCATTTGTTATAGAATGAACGCAATACGTAACAACATGGCCGCTCATTACGTTGGATTGGCGAAGCTAAATAAATGAAAGTGATTTAACGTTAAATTAGATTAGATTTTATGCTCCAATAGTAAGTTAATAGGATCCAAATTGTCACGGAACCAGAGGCACATAGAATATGATTTATTGGATACAAAACGTTTATGGTCGGATTGACCGTTCACTTCACGATAGAAAACATGCTAGCCTGTAAGCTAGTTAGCTAACTCAATCAACGTTAGTTAAAACCCAAACAACAACCGTTTCTTTCCAAGCAATGTTGGGATTTCTCTCAGCAAGACAGGCTGGTCTCGATGACCCGCTCCGTCTGAGACGCGTAGAGTCAACGAGAAGGTGAGAGAGAACGGAGCTATACACTTAAAATACAAACGCAGCACTTGATTTTGCTCCCATTTTTCCACATGTTGAAATAAAAGACTTTCTATCCCCACAAAAGTCTTATTTCTCCCAAAATTTGTTCACAGATTTGTTTAAATGTGTTAAAGGGGTAGTCCAGATTTTTGGAACCCTATTTACCAATGATGATGATTGGTACTAGGTAGATTCCTTTCTCAGCACAAGCCATGCATGAGAAAGGAATCTACCAATCAACATCACCATTGCTAAGTAGCAAATAAGACTAGCGTTCCAGAAATCAGAAGTATCCCTTTAATGAGCACTTCTACTTTGCCAAGATAATTCATCCACCTGACAGGTGTGGCATATTGAGATAATAATAATAATAGATGATATGCAGATTAAACAGCAGGGTTATTGCACAGGTGTGACTTGGGCTGGCCAGTCTGAGGGAGCGTGCAATTGTCATGCTGACTGCAGGGATGTCCACCAGAGCTGTTGCCCATGCATTGAATCTTTCATTTCACTACCATAATAAGGCATTTGCGATGTGTTATGCTGCATTCAAATGGAACTTGTGTGCTTGTGGTTGCGACATTGGATGTCGTGGACATGGTAGGGATGCAGCGGTTAACTGATTTTCTTTTAACCACGGTTTAAAACGTCATGGTTTTGTAACCGTAAGGGCTCAGCGACACTGCGATTATGGACATTATGGTACTGTAGAAGTTAAAGGGACATTATGGTACCGTGGAAGTTAAAGGGACATTATGGTACTCATAGATGGGCAGTATTTTAAATACATGTATTTAAAATACGTATTTCAAATACATTTGTGTATTTTGTAATTTGTATTTGGCTGGACCGAGAAAAATAAAATGTAATTTGTATCAAGATACTTTCCAACCTTGTATTTTGTGTATTTTAAATACATAAAATACTTTTTTCTTTAATTTTATGTTATTTTATTCTCAAATTGACACATTCTTACCATTGACACAGATTTAAACTGTGGAGGAAAGAAATGTGACATGTCACTTCTACTCTACCTCTGATTGGCTTACCCTCAGAACAAACTCAACGACAAATCAGAGGCAGAGTAGGGTCTTGAGTCAGACTTCACATCACTTCTGCGTCTAGTATGAAGCCTTGTGTTGGTGGAAATTCCCCCAGAGATAAATTACTAATATAAATTGATGATTAGATATTGCATGCACTGGCCTATCTGCAAATGAAACGGTTTACTGCATATTCAAACCAGTGTATCATATTGTAAGTATCAAGACACAACTCATTATCTTCTTAATTAAAATTGGCAAAGTGGGTGGCAGTGTGTGTGGCGGCAGTGTGGGTCATGATTGTGATGTCATCAGTGATGTCATCAGTGATGTCACTCGATCAATTGTGATGTCATCAGTGATGTCACTCGAGCCACTGATTGCTCAACTGTGATGTTACTCAGGCAGTTGTGATGTCATCAGTGATATCACTCGAGCAACTCTGATGTAGTATGAGCCGATGGCGCACGATGGCACCAAGGTGGGTGGGCGGTGTCTGTCAGTCATGATTTTGGGAGCCCGTGGAGCCGGCGATTTCCATAACTGCAGCCATGGCGCATCATCTCCAGGGATACTGTTATGATGTCAGATATCTAGGGCTAACATGGTCAAAGTTCCAAAGCTTGAGGTTAACATGTAGAAATGCTGCCTGTAAGTCAAAAGCCCTCACAGAAGGTGATTAACAGCTGAAGTGAGGGAGAAATTAGCTGTGCTGAAAAACAGCTAAAACTGAAATGAAAGAACTGTAATGTGTTAGAGGGTACACAATAGGGTTGTGCGATGTCACCTAAATAACCATCGCGATGGTTCCACAGTGAAACATCGCGATGGACGTTGGCATCGTCGTTGACGGGGGGTGGGGTTAATTAATGATTTATGAAGTCCATGTGGTGCCGTTTGGCTGGGCCACTGCAATGTACGTTCACGGTTACAACAGGACAGCTGAGCTCTACATGTCATGAGAGACCAGTGGGCTTGGATAGGCTGCTACTACTACAGCACAGAGCCAGGCGATTCAAACAGTAGGCTATCACTACCAGCAATATTGAAAGGCGCAAAACAATCAAACGTTAACGTTACAGATCGTGACCAACAACGTGTGTGTGTTTAATTTAACTAGCTGGCAGAAAAGGGGCAGAATTATTGGTGGCTAAGGTTAGATTTGTGTGGGCTCCGTTTTGAACCTAACATTGGGTTACGTTAACTTAAGGAGAGATAGAAAAACACAGCAGCAGGCAGCCTACATAGTATGTAATGGAGAGAGTTCCTGGAAACAGGCGAGTTGAATTCACAGTTGAAGACTTGTAACATTACTTACATTGGGTTGAAAACAGGAAAGAACGTGATGTTTCTTCTTTCTTAACATTTTCACAACACGACTTCTGCTTATCTTATCTTCCTCTCCGCTTTACCACTTCTCTGAACTGGGGATAAGGTACGCTTTCGATGGGGGTCGGCCCATCGACGATGGTCGATGCCATCGTCCATGGTGCCAACCCTAGTACACAAAGGAGAATACTGTCACAGAGGACTAAGAGATGATTTACCATCTAAGGAAACGAGAAAATTTCACATTTGATAAGCTGGAATCAGAGAATTAGGACATTTTCCTTACAGAAATGGCTCAAAATGATGAACAGATGATCAAAATAGGCAATTAATGTAATATTTGGCAATGAATTGATGGATTGACTAATTGTTGCAGCTCTTTATCAGTTTTTATAAAATGTATTTTTATGTATTTTCAAAATACAAAATACGTATTTGTATCTCAAATACATTTTTCAGACGAGTATTTTGTATTTGTATTGTGATACATTTTTTGAGCAAGTATTTGTAATTTGTATCAAAATACTTTATGATGTATTTTCGCCCATCTCTTAAAGGGACATTATGGTACTGTGGAAGTTAAAGGGACATTATGGTACTGTGGAAGTTAAAGGGACATTATGGTACTTTATTCACCTGACAGGTGTGGCATATCAAGATGCTGATTAAACAGCACGATTATAGCACAGGTGTGTCATGGGCTGGTCACAATAATGTTGCCTTCAAATAGGGCCGTGTTTACCGTGTTCACAAGAACAGTCCAGTCCTGTTGTATTCATGACTTCGGAAGGGGATTTTTCTCTCTCGAAAACTTGAGTTCGGCATATCGTGGACACCAGAGGTTTTCAAAGTGGGAGGTGGGATGCTCCAAGCAGATTCAGGGGGGCTCAGTGAATGTCAGAAAATATTACTACATTAGTATCAAACGGAGAACACATAGAATAATTTGTGTGATTTGGTTATAGTTCAGAGATACAGTAGTTTGGGGAATTTGACTGTTTTTCCCAAGTTCCCAGAGTCAAAAACAAATAAATGCACAGGACATATGAAAACCTGCACCACCCGTACAACAGTTCTAAATCTACAGTACATGGTTAAATTGAACATTTTGATATACGCTTTAAAGTGCACGCCCTCACACATGTCACACAGACACTTGATGACCATTCTTATTCATAGTCTATTTTACTTTGCTCTATCCTTTAGCTGTTTTTCTGCTTCAATTAACCAATTTCCTCACGTGGATTATTTAAATGTTATCAAATGTTTTGTTGGCTGTTTATTTAACATTAGGCTTTTAAAGTCTGACTCCCAGTTATGGATTATGCTCAGAAATGTCCAGTGTTACAAACCTCTTTCTCCTTCTCTCCCTCCAAAGGGTCCTCAGTCTGAAGTTGAATCATGACCGAGATGTGGACAGAATCCATGGCAACGGCATTAACACCATAGACATTGAAGTGGTAGAGGGCAGATAGTAAGTGTGCCTCCACAATTTAGCACTATTGTCCTGCGAATATTATTGTTCTCACTGAAGCTACAGCATGCTTTTTCCTGCCAAATGTAGCAGTCAGCCACTGCAGGTCTATCTTATATCATATTAATATGTATTGGCTAAATAGTAAATACTGTAGAATGTGAGAACTCGTGCTGCAGCAAGACTTGCAAGTATGGGTTATTGCAGCGTTCTGAAGCCAAACACTCTCTGTTGTTCAGCATGTTGTCTGGAGGTGCAGACGGGGTGATCGTCATCTATGACCTGGAGAACAGCAGTGGGAAACCCCAGTACAGCTGCAAGGCAATCTGCACAGTAGGCAGGTGACGTTTCTCCCATTCACTCACTCCATCCACTAGAGGGTAGCATTGCATTGTAACCCTGCACAAACTGTGTCTTTCTCCAGAAATAGGACATATTACTATGTTCAGTAACGCTATATTAGCAGTATTGATACAGTATTGGATTTTGAACATTATTGGTGGAGGCAGACCATGAAACCTGTGATATGAGAGTCTGCCGGAAGTTTTCTTCTTCTTCTTTTTGTCTTTATGTGGACATGGTGACATAAGGGTGTGTGCGTTTGTGTGTGTGTGTGTGTACCTGTTATTTGTTTAGGTCAAGTCGATATGTCCACAAATTCAGTGTGGAGACGGTCCAGTGGTATCCTCATGACACAGGCATATTTGTCTCCAGTTCCTTTGACAAGACCATGAAGGTGTGGGACACAGAGACACTGAAGGTAAAGATTATTATATTCCTCTCATCTGTAATGCTATGTGTCATATTTAGCCTATTAGAGATTGTTTGATTTAATGACCGTCCGGATGACTTGACATTGGTTTCCTTTTCCTTATAGCTCCAATTAAACAAACCGTTTCACTCACCTCACCATCTCTTCCCTGTCTGTCTCTCTTATTATCTGCTTCATGCTTCCTACCTTTCTGTGCCACACGGCCCCATATGGCAGGCTCTCTGCTCTGCTAGAGTTACACTGGTGCCATGGTTACCTCAAAAGGTCAAGCAGGGGACAGTCACAACCCCACTAACCGTCTCATTAGTTTGACTCTCTGTGCCTTTCTCTCTGTATGTTACACACACATGACGAAGCTTGGTTGTTCCCATTCAAATATTAGTATGTAGTTGTGCACTCTCACACTTGTGATTGTGTGTGTGTTTGTGTATGTTAATAACTGTAAGTGTTGTGTGCATACAGTGTATTAGGGCTGGGCAATATAATCGATACGGCAATATATCGCGATATTTTATTTCCCGATACTGTATCGATACTTGGACGCCAAGTATTGCGATATTAAAAAAAACAAAAAAACATTTTTTATTTTTTTTTGCAGGCCATGCCATGCCAGGCCTCTGCATCTGGTGATTCCCACCCCTAATCGATACTGTATTGATATTTCCCATATCGATGCATTCAGTAACACTCAACACTCAGTAGTTTTGACTAAATTTGTCCACTAACTTATCAGTATAAAGTGATGTACATATTATTACACTACCTGGGTGGTACACAGTGTGTTGTATCTTTAGCTCTATTATTTAATTTTGAGTAAATTCTGTAGAATATCGCAATATATCGCAATATGTATCGCATCGCAATATATCGTGATACAATCGTATCGTGACCCAAGTATCGTGATACGCATCGTATCGTGAGATCCTTGCCAATACCCAGCCCTACAGTGTATGTGCATGGTTATGGTATTTTTTATGCACAAACAGAGCCGTCTGTGTCTGTGTGTGTGTGTGTGTGTGTGTGTGCGTGTGCGTGCGCGCGCGCATGCGTGTGTGTTTCCACACATTCCCTCTGTCCATGCTTGTGTTGGCACAAGCTGGCAGATAGGTCACAGAGAGGCTATTTGTGCTTGTAAAAGAAGAATTTGCATTGTAACCGCCATTGCTGCTCAGGGCAGGCACACTGACTCCCATGCTCCGAGCTGCTATGCCCAGGGCTGTACGCTAACTTTATTAGGTGGTCAGCTAAAGAAAAATCAGTGGCACAAAGAACATTTTTGTAGCACACACAGGTGGTGGTTATTAAACGCATGTGTTATTGGTCAAAATTCATTCGATATTGGTCATATAGATAGGGATTGGTATTGTTAAAATTCTATTCTTATCGGTTCTTTTTGTTAAATTAAGAAGAGAAGTTGCTTTATTTATTTAACCAAAAAAGTTGCAAAATCTTTCAATGGGACGGGTCTATGTCTTCAATAAATTCAATCTGACCATTTGATCTCAGATTAGAGCACTCCGTCTGGACAGAGGATCACATATTTTACTCATAAAATATAACAAATAAAATATGACATTATTATTTCCAGCGTTATATATTTCCTCCATTTCTCTCCTATATAATATATCCCATCTCCATTTTTCTCTCACTAATGAACAACACTGCATTACTGTTCATTCTTCAGTCTTGACTGATTTTGGTTTGCATTTTAAGTGACAACAGGGATTGGCTGCATATTGTACACACGCACACACACGCACACGCACACGCATACGCACGCACGCACACACACACACACACACACACACACACACACACACACACACACACACACACACACACACACACACACACACAGGCTATTTCTCCATAGTACAAGGCAGTCCTCCTGAGGCTTGGTCACAGCTGATTATTCTCTGTCTTTCTGTCATTCTTCAGCCAGCTGAGTTATTCCAGTTTGAAGGAAACGTCTACTGCCACCACATGTCCCCCATCGCCAGGAGGCACAGCCTTATTGCAGGTGGGCATGTGTCTGTCTGTCATCAGGTCTTTTCTCCTGCCTCAGTACAGCACGCCACAGTCACCGCCCTCCTTGTGTTGTACCCCCAGCCTTAACCCCAAGGTACAAAGTGACAGGTGCCTGGGGGTGGCGCAGTGGTAGAGCTGTCGCCTCACAGCAAGAAGGTCCTGGGTTGGATTCCTGCCTGGGACGCTGTGGGCGCTGAGGGTGTGTCCCCATTCCCATGTCCTCAGTGCCTACTGCCCAGGTGGGGGCATCAACACAAAGGGCCTTTTTGTGTGGAGTTTGCATGTTCTCCCCGTGCTTCCCTGGGGTTTCCTCCAGATAGGAACCCCCCCGGCAAAAAAACAATAACATGCAAAAACAAAAATATCAGGTGCCTGTCTAGAGGGGACCAGAGAGTCAGAAGGGGGGAGTGTCAGGTGCCTGTGTGGAGGGGACCAGAGAGTCAGAAGGGGGAGTGTCAGGTACCTGTGTGAAGGGGACCAGAGAGTCAGAAGGGGGTTAGACACAGATTTGAGTGCAGTAAACAGATTTCTGTGGAGAAACGTGGTAGGAATCTAAGTGCTCCATCATCATGCCACCAAGCAGGCCCAACTGGTTACTCATACCTGTTCACTATGTACACATACACATGTGCCCACAGGTGAATCCTTTAACGCACGCACGCGCACGCACGCAAACACACGCACGCACGCACGCACACACACACACACTCAGAATGCCCCTAAAAACCATGATCAAGGGGCAAAAATTGCCCCCAATATTTTGATAATTGTATTTCCTTTCAATTCATTTAATTTCCATTTCCATCTCTAACACACACTCAGCACCTGCAAGCTGGTTGCCAGAAGAAGACAACGAGACAACACACACACACACACACACACACACACACACACACACACACACACACACACACAAACAGAGCTATTCACACTATGCTTTAGCAAATGTATGCACTAATTACTATTTTTAAAGTACCCCCAGAATTTTGTAAATGCCCAAATTCTTTTAGACAGTGGGGGCAAAAATGAACCCCAATATATTGTTAACATTTCCTACACTGACAACAGTAGTAAGAGATTTCTCCCAAGCAACCTCTGTAAATTGTGAGGTGCTTAGGGGGGATCTGTAATTCAGTTACACTAACAGTATCGTGTCTTACTGGACATGTAACTAACTTTGCAGTCTGAGCCATCTTACGCGCTGTATCACACTGCAGGACTAAATTGTTATATTGGGATATTTATTTTGTTGAGGAAAAGTGACTGAAAAAATGATTTTAATAACCATTGGTTTTGGCCTTGGCCGCGATGCCCCAATGAGTTTGTATTTATGAAAGGCCAAAGTGGCCTTATAATAATAATCTAATAATAACCCTACCCTAACCCTAATCTACCCTAACTCTAATCTAATAATAAATATAATAATAATAGTGGCCCTACAATAAACTACACTAGACTTCCTCTTTAACCCAAGGGTTCCCAAACTTTTCAGCCCCCAACCCCCAAAATAACAGTGCCAGAGGCTTGTGACCCTCACTATCCCCGGAGGTGGTAGAAGCATACAGATGTTTGTTTGCACATGAGAATTTTGTAAACAAAACAAACAAAATCTAACAATTATGCTCAAGATGTGCTCTTTTTAATAGTTTTATTTCACACATTCTGTAGTTCTTCTCACCACCCACTCAAGTGGTGTCCCGCGACCCCCCACGGGGTCCCAACCTCCACTTTGAGAACCACTGCTCTAACCCATGCTCTAAAGCAGTGCTGACCAATTTGGGGCCCGCGGGCCAAGTTTGGCCCGCGCTCTGTTTCTGTTTTTGTTTTTTTTAATCCCATTTTTTATCCCCCTTAGTGCAAATTTTACTTTTATTTATCCTGGTTGCTACTCCACCCTCTGCCTATCTGGGGAGAGCCGAAACTGGCTCCATGCTTCCTCCGAGACATGGACAGTTAGCCAGCCGCTTCTTTTCACCTGACAGGGGAAGCTTCACTGGTAGGACATAGCACGTGGGAGGTTCACGCTATTCCAACCGGTTCCCCCTCCCTCCGAACAGGCGCCCTTAACGACCAGAGGAGGAACCACATTAGCAACCAGGATATTGCATGTTTTTGGTGAAGGGGGTTCCTATATGAAGGAAACCCCCAGGAGGCACGGGGAGAACATGCAAACTCCACACACACAAAGGCCCTTTTGACGACCCCACCCGGGCGGTGGGCACTCGAGGACATATTTAAATATAAATATTTATAACCAATTGCAAATTATTACAATTACCAAACAGATAAAAAGTAGATTATTATATTGAAATGATATTTTAGATTTAGAATGTTAATTCTCTATAAAATACAATACATTTTAATGTAATTCCACAACATTTATTTTTGGCCCTCGGCCCTCCACCCAGATTGAGTTTGGGCCCTTCATGGTAAAAAATTTGGGCACCTCTGCTCTAAAGATCTTCTTTGCTGTCTGTTGAATGCCACCATCCAGCTTGCC
Organism: Poromitra crassiceps; assembly: GCF_964638095.1. Lineage (NCBI taxonomy): Eukaryota > Metazoa > Chordata > Actinopteri > Beryciformes > Melamphaidae > Poromitra > Poromitra crassiceps. Next base: position 14,107,739 of record NC_139631.1, on the reverse strand, counting down.
CTTATCCCATGTGTGAGTGCTGGGTGTGTCTGCTCATGTTTATCAGAAGGTAGTATCAGCCAGTTGTCCTATTCACCACACCTCATCTGTCAGAAACCGGGACGCCAGTTTTTTCCCCTCCTGAAGCACCTCTCACATATTTCTCAAGCGAGATCCTTCAAATGTGCTCATTTCGTTAAGTAAGATTCAATAAATGTTAACACATAATTAGAAAACAGTCACAGTAAATTAGCCTGTACAATGTACTTTGCATGGATTTTCAGCTTTTTAAGAAGTCTTTTTTTAAACACATACACCTGGCGAAGGTATTGAGGACCAAAATGTTGTTTTATTAATGTATCCTATACAAGTGCAATGGCATTTTCTTTAATAGTGTTTTAAACAGAATTATTGGCCGTCTTAATGAGTCCATTTGATCCACTCTAAACTGCCACTTTCTCTCTGCCTTTTCAGTCGGCACCAAAGACCCGAAAATACAGCTGTGTGACTTGAAGTCTGGCGCACGCATTCACGTTCTTCAGGGTTAGTAGACCACACACACACACACACACACCTACACACACACACACACACACACACACACACACACACACACACTCACAGTCTCACACACACACACACACACACACACTCCTTTTCATTGTACCTCCCTATTTCTCCCACACATGTACTCACACACATAGCTGAAAACATAAGTAATAACGTCTTCTCCCCTTAGGTCACAGAGCAGAGGTCCTGTCGGTACAATGGTCACCCAGATACGAGCACATCTTGGCCACTGCCAGGTAGGGCCCTACTGACCATCTACTGACCATACAGAACCATCATCCAGCTCGTCCCCAATGCCTTATCAAAGTATAATGCCAAGTGCAGGTGATTCCCACCTTGTTGTAGCCCAGCGTTTCTTGTCACCTCAATTCCCAACCATCTGGCCACGTTGGCAACCTGCGTCAAGGATAATGGCACCATACCGCCGCAGTCGGATGGCACAGTGGCACTCGACTAGCCCGTTCCCTGGGATTGCCAGTATAGCATATGGTAGAGGGAGTACCCACCTGCGTTAGGCTGCATTACACTCGCTAATTAACCCATTGGGATCTGTGTGCTGCCGTCCCTTTGGACTCTAAGTGGTTTTGAAAACAACTGAAGGAGTGATGCACAGAGAGGTATGATGTTATATTATATTGTGTGGAGTAGAATGTCAAGTCCCGCCATATATATATATATATATATAATGCTCTTTTAACCCATTGAAGCTGTTCAGTCTGAGCCTGTAAACCCCAGGATTCCACTTCTTAGTTGGATCATCAACCTTGGAGCTTATTTTGGTTTCGTTTCCAAGCAGCATATCTGCATGAATGAACCATGAGGGACAAAACAACACAAACGAATGTCCCACGCTTGCTTCCTCAGTGCAGATAGCAGGGTGCGTGTGTGGGACGTGCGTCGGGCCGCTGACAGCCTCTTCACTCTGGACCAGCACAACGGAGACAAGTCCAAAGCCGCCTCTGAGGCAGGTACTGTCACCTGTCTTGTTTCCTTCTCTTCCGTCTGTCATTCAATTGTTTATTTAAAGCCGAGCGGGCCGAGCTCTCGCTACATTTGTCACCCTTTACCGAGAGAAGGAGAACGCTGGGAGGCATACGGGCATAGAGGGACACAAAGGCACACACATGGTTGTCAGACAGCTCCCTGGTGGGGTGTCGCTGGCAGGGTAACGGCTCGGGCCTTAGCCTGTCATATATTTTTCTCCCTCTTGCACAACACTCTACTTCCAACACTCCATGTTGTTCTTTTGGCACCTCACAACATGGCAGATATCTCATATCGGTGCGACACAAGAGAAAGACCTTGCTGTAACAACAGGAGCAGAGGCGAAAGCTCCGAAAATTATATATAGAAGTAGAAACTAAATGAATCCTATGTTTGTAATTTTAACACTCTTAATGACCGCTGCACCGATTACTGTCATATTTGGGGCGCAAGTGTTGCTTGTGGATGGTAAACCATAGCAAAGCCTGCTCTGCCTGAAGTGAGCCTGCCTCAAAACATTTGATGGGCATGCACATCTACGCCTCTATGAAATGCTTCCTACCTTCCAGCTGTGAAGATCATAAATTAACTATTCAGGTTAACAGCTAAGTTTTCTGTCTTTGGAGGAGAGGTTAACATTCTCCACATATCTGCCTCCTGCCTGGGGACTTGTCTATGTTGTAGGACTTAGCTAAGGAGGGAAAAAAACCGAGAGACAAAACCAGTTTAGCTTAGCCTTCTTGGGCTAAGGAGTGTAACACCTGCATTTCTTAATGGCTAGGTGCCAGGAGCAATAAGCTAGAATAAAGAGCATGTAGATCAGTGGTGCCCAATTTGGTGCCCGCGGGCCAAGTTTGGCCCGCGCTCTTTTTTTTTTGGCCCGCCACGGATTTGGGGGTGATTTTTTTTTTCTGCAGGCCAGGCCACCGGGCAGTTGCCCAACGTGCCCGATTATGCAGTCCGCGCCTGAATGGAGATGTCGGGACTCTTCTATCTACGTTAACGTTAATTTTGTGCAGCTGGTATTCTCTCTCCCCGACTCTATCACACGGGTATGAGGCATTGCTATCTGAGGATTGATTGCTCCTGATTGGTTGGCTGAATCACCTGGTTGGGGGGTGAGCTCTGATATTTGATCCCTCCCCAGTCACTGGTTTTACACCAGCTCAGCAAGATGGACAGATCATCATCACGGCAGTGGCACACTGACAAAAGAAAGTTTAGGACGGAGTGGCAAGACGAGTATTTTTTTACTGAAGTAAATTCAACAGCGGTTTGTCTCATTTGCAGACAGAGAGTGGCTGTTTTGAAAGAGTACAATATACGTCGCCACTACGAAACTGATTTTCAAAGTACCTTGAGGATTTTTCAAGTTGTGAATTAAGTCAAATTTCTCTGTTGATTACAAAGGTGGAAAATACAACTGTTTTTAACTGGGTGTTTACTGATTAAATGTTTAAGCTCCCCACAAATGCAGATGTTTTTTTAAATATATATAACCAATTGCAAATTATTACAATTACCAAACAGATAAAAAGTAGATTATTACGGTATATTGAAATGTTATTTTAGATTTAGAATGTTAATTTTCTATAAAACACAATACATTTTAATGTAATTCCACAACGTTTATGTTTGGCCCTCGGCCCTCCACCCAGATTGAGTTTTGGCCCTTCATGGGAAATAATTTGTGCACCCCTGATGTAGATGAAAGTATCCTTAGACCAGTGTTACTCAACCTTTTTCCTACTCAAGAGCCACATTGACAAAAACAAATCTTTGAAAGAGCCCCAAAAGTGCCTTGACTCCCATTATTTATTCTTAGATTTTCATTTATTTATTTTAAGTAGGACTTAAAAGAGCCACAACCACCCATAAAGGAGCCGCATGTGGCAGAGATGCTCACAAGTCATTTTGTGCAAGTCCAAGTCAAGTCTCAAGTCTTTGAGCTCAAGTCCAAGTCAAGTCTCAAGTCTTTGAGTCACAAGTCCAAGTCAAGTCTCAAGTCTCTTATGGATGAGTGTTCTATCATCTGCTGCATGCAATCCGGTCTGCTTAGAACACTAATGAATTCAAAGCATGCACTGTATTATCCTCACTCCTTTATCTATTAGCATGCAGTGTGCAGTTGATTGAATGACATTAGTAGACATTTCCTTAATGTTAATGTACCAAAAAAATACAAATAACAAATAAAGATTGTTCACAAGTCCCAAACCTCAAGTCCAAGTCAAGTCTCAAGTCTTTGAAGGACGAGTCTCAAGTCACTGGGTGGGTGACTTAAGTGCGACTCAAGTCCCAAGTCCCCATCTCTGGCATGTGGCTCTAGAGCCTCGGGTTGATTATCACTGTCTTAGACAGATGGAGGGGAGAGGAGAGGGTAAGAATGTAAGAATGCTATGTAAATAACATGGTGGCTTGTATTGGACTATGATTGATAACAGCAATGTTCATGTTTGAGTCCTCCTTGTCGTACGGCTCCTGTCAGAATTTACAGCAGGGCTTTTCAAAGCGGGAGGCGGGCCTCCCGCTTTGAAACAAAGAAACAAAGAAATGTCATCAGACATAACTTCTTTATGTATTTAGTGTAGCCTGAAGTGTGTCAAACAGCAATATCAGCTATCAGGCCATCTTGGCTCAATTGTCGAGTGTCTATGAGATCAAATATCGTAATCATGATCCCATAGGCATCCAGGAATTGAGCAAGGCGGCCGCCTTTTTCCAAGCATTGTCTGGGGGGAGGCCCACAGTCTCACTTTGAAAACCCCAGATCGACAGAATTTATGAATATGAATTTATGAATCCATATTTGTGTGTGTGATATGGTATTGATAGTGTGTAAGTACAGTATGTAGAGTCGTCATTGATATGTTTGCCTGTCTCTGACCAGTGAACACAGCCCATAACGGCAGAGTGAACGGCCTGTGCTTTACTGGAGATGGTCTCTACCTCCTCACTACGGGAACCGATGACCGCATGCGACTGTGGAATAGCGCCACTGGAGAAAACACACTGGTAAGGCGTGGGAGTGAGTGAGTGAGTGAGAGAGACATTAGTAGTTAATATGAACTTCAGTGGAATATATGATAGGCCGATACCTAGAGGTAATGGCGTGGAAATTGGTTTATGAGCAATAGATGTGTAAACTAGACTTTTGCTCTCGGGCACCACCAACATTAGAGGCCCTTGCTCCCATCATAAGTAATGAAAATAGAGTCCGCACACTGGCAGCTGCTCCCAAATATTTATTTGACCACAAAAAAGTGACGTTTCGGGCAAAGCCCTTCCTCAGACATGAATGAAGTGTAGGGACACACCCCTTAAGTACCCTCGCAGGGGTCACCTGACACATCATGTGATACATAGAATTAAACATACAGTGCACTTGTTCGACCAGTATACATAATAATCAAATAGCAACTGGCAATATCAAAACGTAATTGGCTCAAAGGACAAGTAATGGAAGTTTTCAGAACAACTTGAATATCACATAAACTAGGGTTATCAGGTACAAACCTTCATAATGAAATGTAATATTTAAGAAGAAAGTGTGATGTAACTATTACAAGGTGGTCTCTACTACTTTGAAATTGTGGTAGTAGTAAACAAGTATATGAAGATACCACAGCTGTGAAGAAAATGACACAGGACAGGGATACTAGACAGAGCAATATTCTTTACAATGTGGACATAATGAGATTAACACACACAAGCACACCTGCAAAAGGACTACAAAAATGACTACAAAAATGGCCGCAAGTCAAAATCTTCGTTCAGCCCTTTTGGGGCTCGAGTGTCCAGGGTGAAAATCCAAAAGGCCTCTCTTTTAAGTAGTAGAGAGTCGATGTCACCTCCACGTACAGGGTGTTTAACAAGTTCAATGCCAGAATATCCTTGCTCCCATCATCACAGCAGCCATGGTCTCTCAAAGGAGACAGAAGTGTCAACAGTCCATCCTCGTCTATTTCATCAGTTATGGCCTCCATCGTAACAGAGCAGAGATGACAACAGAGCAGAGAACAGTGTAGCAGCGTGAACTTGGTTCAAACCATGAAGAAAAATAGTTTATAGCCTCTGATTCACGTAATGTGCAGTTTTCCCTTCTTACCACCCTGAAGGGGGATTTAATCCATGTGATATCATACAACATGTTTTGTATCTTTTATTTGCATGTGGTTTCTGGATAGTGTTGGCTTTCACTAGGGGTTCAGAGTGGGTTTCAGTGTTGCCCATAGAGAGCTCCCACCCACCCGCTCTCCACCTGCACACAGAAACCCACTCCACAGAAACCTAACCCTGTCCAAACACCGGGGGGTGACCCTGTCACTGCCCTGGGCTCGCACACACTCACCTATTCTAATGGCTCGCTGCTCCTTGCTATAGTTGCTATGCTAGGCATGCTTCCATCTTCTGGCTGTCGCACAAGACGACGGACTGAAAGGTTCCTGTCGATCAGAATGAGAATATAACAAAATGACTTGGTTACTGTAGATCAGAATGAGAATATAATACATTTTTTTACATCAAAAGTCCCACTAGTACATGTGTTTTTGTTACCCGGGAATTGCAGGAGAGCAGCAGGGGGTGGCAGCAGCAGCAGCAGCATCGCGTTTTAAACTTTTAGATCGCACTCTGAACCTGTGTTTCTCCACTGCTGCGGGCAGGCTGTCTCTTCCCCCTCCCTTTTCCCTTCTCTCACGGCTGTTCAGACGCAGTGTCAGGCCACCAGCCAAAACAAAACGGAAACTTCTGGGTAAAAATGTCAAACTAATGTCATTTAAACAAGTAAATAGCCTCACTGATGCACATTGGAGGAGGAAAAAGCTGTTTCAACAAACGGAAGCAGCAAACATTGTATCAAAATACTCGTTTTGATGTTAAGATTACATAATAGTGAAGCTGTAATGCATTACTCAAAATGTGAACGTTACAATGAGGGCTTTATTTTTGAAGAGCTAAAGCAGACGACCTACTTACGTTCTGGCTGACTTGACACAGGCGATGCGCCTGGGGCTGGTCTGTGTGGGGTGCCCTCGTGCATGACGAGAGACACTTTCTCTCGGCATATTCCGTCAATGTAAAGTAGTTAACTTTTAAGAAAGTCGAATTTCAGCCTGTGGGAATCACTGAATCTCACTGACTCACGCTGGAAAAGGGGCGGTAAATCAGGAGGAGTAACAAGGTCGGAAAATCACGGGTTGGATCACCGCCAATATTTATATCGCCAGCCGGAGCAGAGCCGCTGCGTAAAAACCCACCTCACTTGCAGGGTCGCTAAACGGCCTGGCTTGGCAACTTTTAGGCTGAAGAAAACGCCACTAATTTGTGGATATTAGTGGAATTTTTGGCCAGTCTAAAAGGGGCTTAACAGAATGAGAGAGTAAATTGAATCCAAGAAATATGTTTTACTGGCATAGGTAATTAATGTTTTCTACCACATAAACCAGCCAATTAGAAGAGATAGACATTTGATAAATCACAATATAATCACAATAAATACTTCATAAATGAGACCAAATAAATGCATTTAGGCTATCAAAATGTTTTTATTTCCACTCATCAGTAAAACAATATACATATTTTAAACTTTATAAATGAGAAATAATAACTGCATTTAGGGTTAACAAGCTCTCATTTTTTCCTCATCAGTAAAACAAACTAATATTTAAGATATAAATAAATAAAAGACTATGGAAGAAAATCTGCAAATGTATTTGGCGACCCAAATAAAATGCTTGCCGTGACCCAATCTTTGGGAATGACGGCTGTAGATGTACCTTCTTTTGCGGGCTTAGACTTAGATGATGGCTTATTATAGATTAATTCCTCTATGAGCCCCATGGAGACATCTTGTTTGATGAACCTCGCACATAAGAAAAGTGAAAGGAATGCATTACCAACACATTGCAGCCTGCTTCATGGGTTACGCCAAAGACGAGGGGATTTCAAGCAAGACGGCCCAACTTCAACTCACTTCCTGTCATTTTGTCACATGAGTTTTGCCCATGGTTTTCCACTGAGACTTTAGGAGACTTTCGGCAGGTCTGAGTCAATGGTTGACCACGCCCATTTAGGAGAATTGCTGCTACCATTTCTTAGAATTGGCAGAGCCTGCGGTGACCCATCTATAGTAATATAATATCTATGGTTACGCCTAGTCATTCCACACCAACAAGTTAATGTGATACTCTGCAAGGTTCTTGCTTTTGGTGACAAAAAGGATAAGCGGCCATTGCTTCAGTTTTGCATGAATGTAAGCACTGGCAACGAGACCTTCTTCAGGGCATTCATTGGTATTCCCTGAAGAAGGTCTACTTGACCGAAAGGCGAAAGCTTGGTTAAATAAGAAACTTGCATGGACCTAAGTGTGCAGAAGTTTAGCTCTTCCACTTCTGTGTTTTTTTTTACCTCTAGCCTCTGCTTAGTGTAAATACTAGTCGAGCATGTGGTGATCTTCCTATAGCAGGGGTTCCCAAACGTTTTCGTCTTGGGACCCAAAAGATACATTTTGTGTCTTCCTGGGACCCAAACTCACAAAAAACATACGGTAATGAGTGGCGACCCACCCCCCACGGGTCCACGACCCAAATTGGGTCCCGGCCCATAGTTTTGGAAACACTGTCCTATAGTGAAGAGCAAATATAAAAGCTTGCATCAAGAGTTAGCAAAACGGACATTGATTTATGTCAGTCAGGAAAAATCATAAATATTGGATCCAACAGTGACCCGGCCATTCTCTCCCTCCACTCCGTGTGTCCCTCCAGGTGAATTATGGGAAGGTGTCCAACGAGTGCCGTAAGGGGTTAAAGTTCACGGTGTCGCGCGGCTGCAGCCCGGAGTTTGTGTTTGTGCCGTGCGGCAGCTCGGTGGCCGTGTACGGCCTCCACACGGGTCAGCTGGTCACCACGCTCAGAGGCCACTACAACAACGTCGACTGCTGCGCGTTCCACCCAGACTACCAGGTGAGAGTCACTGAGGGAGCAGGTGCATGGAGAGAAGTTTTGCTCCTGCGTGAAGAACATCCCCTGCCTTTTTGACCGTTTCTCCATTAGACTGTCTGCTGCTGTGCCTTTTTGTCTGTCCGTCTATCGGTCAGTTGGTCAGTCTGTCTGACCATTGCCATGTTTGTCTGCGTTTCCATCTATCTATCCACTCTGTTGCCTCTTTTCTGTCTGTCTGGGCAGCCTGTTTATTTCTGCTCTATTTCGTCCCTGCATGCATAGAAAATTTAGGTCAATGTCTGTTGGTTCACAGTCGCTTTCTTTGATTTTTTTCATCAGTTGTACTCATGTCATTGTAGTGGCGGCTCCCAATAGTGTGCAGTTGCCGTGGTAGTCTCAAATGAACCACTCCCTCTTGAGAGATTACCTATTACTTATTAAAGTCAACATCTCCCGAGCTATACTGAGCTACTACTACTATAAATGCAAATACAGGAATAGCCATTGTGCGATAGGAGCGGCTGCTCTCAGCCTGTGCATGCTCTCAGCCTGTGCATGCTCGCTCTGTGTCTCACTGATATGCAGCTGTCAGAAGCTGTGTGTGGAGGAGGTTTACCGTGCAGCAGCGGGGAGGAGCTCATCATGTCATCATCTCCTTTAGCTGGTGTCACAGAGCTGCTGGCGTTGCTCACTTTACTTTCCAGAATGATCGGTGACACACTCATAATTAAAGGGAAAGTTTCATTCATGTTAGTCATCAGCCGTGAAGGGTTCCTAGGAGGATGTGATTGTGAGAAAGCCCTTAATGGGACAAGGGCGTGTCACTGGCATTTCATCGGAGCTTTCTGTACCTGTGTATCCTAGTTATTAAGTCTGGTAACGATTAAGGAATAGAAAAGCCCACTGACACACATGCCAGACTTGACGGATAGATGCAGTTATTATGACAGAGCATTATAAAGAATTGAGGTGATTGAGGTTTTTCTTGTGTAATCCAAACGTGGCATATGACAAAACACACTGGTAATTGTTTCTACTCTGATTCTCCTCTATAGATAATAATGGCCGTGCTGACAGAGACACTAATGAGTGATTTAAGGAAGATGTGATTGATAGTTATGGGGACGTCCGTAGCGTTACCCAGACCCACACCCTACTTATTAGCCCACGTGTGTAAGAATGTAGCTCAGCAGCTTGTCACTCTGGAGGGCTACTGGACACACAGTACCTAGAAATGCATTTGGCCTGTTGTTCCGTCGGATGCCTCGATGCTGATGTAACAAACGTCCCCCCCCCGCGGCACAGTCAAACACTCCCCAGAGGCAACACAGTCAAACACTCCCCAGAGGCAACACAGTCAAACACTCCCCAGAGGCAACACACTTGTTTGCGGTCACAGTTTTGTACTTAATAATTACTTTACACTCAGTCCTGAACATTATAGAGAGCCAAAGTGAGTGTCACTTCCTGCCTTTCTCCCTGTATCAGCGTCAGAAAAAATACAACAGTGGTGAGCGGAGACGGATGTTACTTTTTTGATCCCGTTTGAATTGTGCCACAGGGTACACATGTTACATTTGGTCAATTTAAAAGATAACTATGCATGTCAAGAAAGTCGCAGTTTGTCCTGAAACTGAAACGTAAGGTTTAGTTTTGTTAATCAACTACATCTCGTGTCGCACAATATACGTCACACCATCAACAACAATGGACTGGCGGGAGAGACGTCACTGATGTGACTGGTTGTGTGTAGTCTTTCTGATTTATAACTTATAGTGCCACAGTTTACCACAAACTGCGACTTTCTCGACTTGCAGAGTTACCTTTTACATTGACAAACATGCCGTGTGTACTCCCGTGGCACAATTCAAACGGGATCAAAAAGGTAGCATATCGCTCCGTTCACCACCATTCATATTTTTCACACGCTGGTACAGGGAGAAAAGCAGGAAGTGACGTTCACTTGGGTTCTCTATTGGTGTCCCCCTGGTGGTGCTGACTGTGAGGTGAAGGTAATTCTGCAACATCAGCTCTTTCGCGCTTGTGTGCTATCTATGCGCTATAATTCTTTGTTGTTGTTCTTTGTTATGGCACTTTTGTACTGTGTGTAGCAGCCTGTATGTCCAAGACAAATTTCCCTTGGGATAAATAAAATAATCTTGATCTTGAACTTGATCTTCTCCCGTGTCCTAATTGCCCTGGTTCCTCTCTGTCTAGGAGCTGTATAGTGGAGGTAAAGACTGTAACATTCTGGCGTGGGTTCCTGTCCTCCGTGCCCCGGATGTAGAAGAAGAGCCAAAAGACACAAAGAAGGTACAAGCCCTAACAATAAGAGACGAGATGTGGGAAAGATGTATTAGGAAAATATTGTGGAAGCATTTTTTTTTTACACAGAAATGTTCATTTCCAGCATTTTCAAGGCTCACGGTTAGAGCAAAGGAGATCTTACTGTCTGTAATAGGAGCAGTTTCACACAAGGCTTATCCGATGTCTGTGAAACTTTTCCTTTGTCTTTTTGTGTTCATGGCAGAAATCCAATCCCAGATGGGCTGTGCCTCGTATGACACAATTACATTTCGATAGATCCTCCTCCTCCTTCATCCACATGAGGGAAACCTGGCACCCAACAATCTGCAATCTCTCTCTCTCTCCCTCTCTCTCCCTCTCTCTCTCTCCCTCTCTCTCTCTCTCTCACTCTCGCTCTCGCTCACACACCCCCTGTCAGCTCTGCCGTGCCGTACTACATTCTACTCATGCTTATGAAATGACGTCCCGATAAACACCTCTCACTTTTACTTTTCCAGTTTCACCAGCCACTGTATTTAGCAGATGAGCTGAATAATAATTGTCGTCTGTAATGTCGTGTAAGGTTGTTGCAAGCGTTTGCGGTTTCTGGTTTCATTTAATGGATTGCAATATTTCTCCTATATCGGTATTCGGTACGATGCTTTCTGTGTGCACTATGTATTAGGTTTATGTAAGTGCTCTAAAGGAAAGGGGATTCCTTACTGATTGGATGTACTGAGATGAATGTATTGGTGCCTTACAGGGAGCGGCTGGCCAGTCTTCAGTGAACCCTGCCTTCGAGGACAGGTGGAGCAGCGATGAAGACTAATGATCATGTTTTGCATGTGGACAGCTCTTTCACAACAAGCGCGTCAACAAATGAGGGGCCTAGGGAAATAAGTGAAGATAAATAAAGCGTCTAGCATCATCTCACCTGCATCATCATGCCATTACAGAAGAAGACGGAGCTCTTCAAACGCAAAACGACATTTTGAACACCTTGCCATGCCTGAAAGACAATGCATGTCAGCAGAGTAGGCTACACTGACATGTTGTTTAATAATTATTGTATGTTTTTTTTTTTAATACATTTTGTATAGATATGTAAAGTATTTGTTTTTTTTAATATACATTTGATGTAGCATCATATTTTGTGTTTTCTTTCTTTCTTTCTTTCATTACTAGAATGGAAAGCCAACATTGTCTTTTGTAGCCACAGCAAGTTTCATGTCACTAAGCCCTAAAATTCCGAACGCATCCCGTGTCTTGTTTAGGCCCTGAATCACATCGGTGGTATATTGTCCACATTGTCCACCGGCACAGAAACTTTGACAGTTGCCGGAAACATCTTGTTGCTGGTATATCTACAAAATCATCCTCAAATGTCTAATTAATTCGGTCATCAGGTCATGATTGATGACATATGGGACATCTGTTTTTAATTAATCGGTTATTCTATTTCTATGCCTCAGTTTCTCCGGACACAACAATGAAACCTCATCTTTCCCACATCCCAAGTAGTCTTACCATGATGCAACACACCTGTTGTGATGTTTCAAGTTCAAATATTTGAATATTAGCCAAGATCTCGGAGGGAGAGCAGCAGTATCCCTCTCATAGAGGTGTGGTCTCATAACAACAGGCATTGTCTGTGCAGTCTTTCAGCTCCCGTGTTTTCTTTAGCTGTGATAAGAGACCAACCAAAAGCCGGAAAAGCCAGCCAAGCCTCACATGGGAGGAACCACTCCACTCATTCTCTTGTTGTCATTCCTGGCTCCATTTGCATTGGTTTTAGGTTCTGTTGTCAGGCCTGATTGAAAGCACCAGTGAGGTGTAACACAGAAACTACTACCCCCCCCCCCCCCCCCTCTCTCTCTTTTACATGTTGGCCTTATTTACATAGTTACACCTGGAATCATTATGAGGCTGAACATTCACTCATGGCCCAAAGACACCATTATGTGTTACAGTGATCAATTTTAGATTTTTTTTAAATATACTATGTGTCATTTATATCCACCCAGTGAGTAGTTTACTTTACAAGTCGGAAATCTGTGAGAGATGATTTTGACTGTTCCCCATAGTGGACACACAATTTATGTAGCCTATAATGGTATCAAAAGGATTCAAATGAAGGGTTTATATCCTGGATATTCTGTCATTAGCGTTACATAATTCACCGGCCAGCCAGTTTATCTTTTCTAAAATACCTGAAGTGTCTTGAATTGTACCGTTTTTTTTTAATAATTTAGCTGTGGTTTTCCATATAATACAAGCCCTGAGAATGCTCCCTCAACAATGCATTCTCTATACTTCTGTATTCTTACTAAGGTTTTATGTGTAACTCTAAGTCGAGAGGATATTTAAGGAAAATATACTACAGGATAGCTTCACCCCCCCCGCCCTCCACCACCCCCATCTAGCTACTGAAACCAATTTACAAAGACAAAGACTTTTGACACAGTTTCCATTGGTAACTGTGAGGCATCTCCTAGGTATGATTTGGGATCAAATGGCACTTGTTTGACCACAGATTGTCCAATCAAGAACGAGGAGGCCAACCTGGAGGCAAGGCCCGCCCCCTGCTCTGCGTCATAAGGAGAGAGGCGCAAGCTGTGAGCGCATATTGGTGCGTGGAGCTGCACACACACATGCGTTACTGCTGGTTACAGACACACCTATTACTGCTGGTTCCTGCCGCAGGTGTGCCAAGAGGTCGGCTGCTACTGAAGGATATTTGATTCTCAGCAGTGCTAAAGGTAAGCCACGCAGTTATTTTTCTAACTTGTTTGTTACTGGTGAGGACTCAACAGATAAAGCGAGCAGGAATATTTCAGGGTTAAGGTAAAATGACTTCGTGTTGTTGAGCTGAGTAGGATCTGTTACCAGTCTGTTATCCGCCTCACCTGTTGCGAGTTATGGCATTACGACTTTAAAAGACGAGGGCATTCATAGTATTCCCATTATGTCATAAGCATTTTCCTACCAATAGCCTATGGCGCTACAATAGACACAGCTCATTGGTTGCTTGTGTCATTTGATTGTAATCACCTGTTAATTGATTACAACAGAATAGCCTACTAGCAATTCCACGGCAAAAAAAACAATTCACACGCTGATATTTTCAATGACATAAATTAACATATTAAAATTTTATTTGGAAAACTATGAACCTAACGTTAGTCGGGTCGACCACATTTCATCCGTTGAGGCACCCATTCTCAAAATCAGGCAGCCTGCTGGTTTGTCATAAAACTCCGTTTTTGTCATAAAACTAACTTCTAAAAGAGTTTAGTATTCCCATGATGGCACATGCATTATTTTCCTTTCCAATGCTGCTTTACGAAACACAGCTCATTGGCTGGCTGTTGTCATCTGATTGTAATCGCCCAATTGATTACAATCACCTGGTAGTTTCTTACCAAGTCAAGATAGCCATGTGGTGATGTAACTGAATACTATATCAATTGCTTAATTTAAAGTGTTCAGTTTATGGACCTAATGATTTAACACATCAGAAAACTTACTCTTGCTGTTGAATGATTGTGGGGAAAATTATGCATACTCCAATTTTAAAGGCTGTCCAGTCATCTCTAATTCAAGTTATGTGATTTTGTTGACTTTGTAAACTACAGTAGCCTACTCCAGAGGTTCTCAAATGTTTTTCAGCCAAGGACCCCTTATAAGATAGAAAATATACCGGGGACCCCCTCATTCTGATTTGTGATTTTGGGCTAAGCTTAATTGTAACATGCTTGACTTTTAAATTGATAGGTTTGTTAAGATTATAATGTAATCCTAAAATGGTTCATGGATAATCCATGAACCATTTTCGATTTAAAGCATACAATATTTTCGTTGAACTATGAAGCTTTTGCACAAAAAAAGGTGTTTATTTTTATTTTCCTGAAAACTTTTCGCGGACCCCCTGGCAAAGTGCCACAGACCCCCATTTGAGAACCACTGGCCTACACAACAGTGACGAGTGAATGAATCCTTCTTACTTACTGTCACAGGTAGAGATACTTTGTAAACCTGTCATGCAGGGTTTGGACAAAATATACACCTTTCCAGACCTGGGGGGGTGGGGGCGGTTGAGATGATTGATGGTGAAAGGTGATGATTAAAGGTGAATATATGTAGCAAGTATAGAATAGTGATTTGTTTAGCTGTCGAGTTCCGGTTGTCAAACCAGCATGAGAACTTCCCTCAGACAAAGTTGCTATAGGTCTACTTTACATGCATTGCTCCCTAAACCAGTCAGACCACACAGTGAGCTCATATCTCAACTTGACTCATCTGCCAGGTGTTGCCACATCCTTGGACACCGTCGGTGTGTGAATGGGTGAATGTGAGGTATTCATGTAAAAGCACTTTGGGTAGTCGATGGACTATATAAAATGCGCTCTATAAATACAGTCCATTTATATTCTACACTATAGCCTTCTACAGGTGTATTCTACACTACAGCCTTCCACAGGTGTATTGCTGTTTCTAGAACAGCCGCATTTGTCCATCAAGCATTCAAAGATGAAGGAATCCTCCCTCAAATTAAGAAATGAAGAGGCATAGGCCTACATGTACATGTTGAATACCGGTATGTACATTAGTTTCTTTACATGTGGCAATGTCTTGGCACTAAAAGACTTGAATGACTGCTCTTGTCTGAATTCACTGACTATTGGGACCATTTCATCCCAGTTATCGCAATCCCATTTCCATATACAAATTCTAAGTGAGATAGTGAGTTCATGGTATGTTTGTCATTGCAAAAATGCACATGACAACTGGCAAGGTGACAGTTCTATTTTTATTATATTTGACCATACAGACAGTCATACTGAAAACTGGTCATACTGAAAACAATGTTTTTAATTGGACAATTAATACATTTGCATGCACTGTGTGCATCCCCGTACCACATTCAAATGATTGCTGGCACCACTGCATGTCCTCTGCGGAGCATGGCCCAGTGTGTAGAGCTCATTGTGCTCACTACACACTCATCCCTTGTCTGGCTCAGATGTTCAAAGAAAGCAGAGCGGCTGTGATGCTGAGTTGACTCATTTTCTCATACATCATACAATCCAGTCTTTCAGCTTTCAGCAGTGATGGTATGGTCCTAGAGATGACAACACATGGCCATAATTCTGTCACTTGCTCCACTGATTTGTACTGGGTTCGGCTCAAACTGATTTTTAAAAATTAATCCTGAAATAGCCTACCAATGATCGATAGCCCTGTTTTCAATTGGCTTTTTCAACCGCTGAGCCAGTTGTTTTGGAAGTTTAGGATGAGAGCTTCTCGCTTTACTGGATTACATTTCAAAAAGCTTTCACACTTGCACACATCTGTTTGGGAACATGTATTTGGGTAAAAGGGGGGTAAATTATCATCTTAAATTTGGTATCTAACTTATTTGCGTGTGTTAATCCCCCTCCCCACATGGTCTGTCAGCCTTTGCATTGTTTGAGACAAAACCCGTTAGCTCTTGATTCCCTGTTCTTAACCTTTTGACCTTTCTTTGCTTTTCTAGGTGAATTCGAAGGACCTTGTGTAAAAGATGGAATTAAGTGATATCAAGATGGATTTAAGTGAAATCAAGTCCTCAGCTGCACTCATGTATGATAAGTTCATCCAAATGTCAGGTGAGTTTTGTAAAGAAACTGCTGGGCTACCTCTTTGGTGCTGGTGCTTTAGTTCTGTATCAAATGTCTTACCAACCTTCTCACCATGCTTCTGTTGCAGACAAGCGGACGGGGAACTGGCTGCTCATGTCGTCTCCTCTCCCGCAAACGATCATCATCGCAGCGTACATCTACTTTGTCGCGTCACTGGGGCCTCGGTTAATGGCGAACCGCAAAGGCTTTGACCTCAAAGGGATTCTCATAATCTACAACTTTGGCGTGGTAGCCCTCTCCCTCTACATGATCTATGAGGTGGGTTGAATGAAATTGAAGACCATTGTCTGTAAAAATACATTATATATATATATATATATATATATATATATATATATATATATAAAAAATTAGAGCACTGGATTACATGGCAATGATTCTTTAATGAAAGCTCGAGTCGGATATGCATACATACCACAGGCTCAACGACGGAGCACACGTCATTGTTTCCCCCTTGTAGAGCTCATTGTTAAGAACACCGCCATGACACATTCCAAAGTAATTTCTTGGTCTTGGGAAATTCTGTTGCTCAAGTGTCTGCCTTTCACCTGTACTCGAAACCAGGAAGTGTTTTTTTTTTTAACCCTGTTTGCTGATGATATCCTTTCTTTTTTTCCTCTTTGCTGGAAAGTCAGAACAGAGTTTGATCCGTTAACAAAATAATCCTCATTCTCATTGTGGTCTCTGATAAGATATTTCATTTAATCAGAATTTAAATAGTTTCATGGGGTTTAATGCTGAAGTGTCTGATCTCTTATTTGATAGAATGGTCCTAAAAAGTCAAACGGTTATTCACTCCTTGAAACAGTTTCAGTTAGTGCTGAGTGGGGCCGAAAGCCTGTTTGGTGTCTTCTTCCATGTGTTGAGGTTAAACCTGATGGGCAGGTGTGACTTCCTTTTTTCCATGGCAGTGTTCTGCCAACTTTCCCTCAGGATTGTTTAACTTCAATGTGGCTTTGATTTTTGATGTCTATCCATAGTGGTGTACCTAATTCTGTGTTTCCATGTAATACTGTAATGAATGAGAAATGGCATGTTCTTGATTGAAATTAGACTGAATGAAGATGTATGTATTTGCACTCTAAAATCTATTATGCTGAACCTGAATATGACTTGTATGAGCCAAACTTAGATTTTACATGCATTTCGAAGGCTGTAAAAGAATGCTGTAAAAGATTAGTTCACATTTGTCATGTTGGCTAACACTAGACTACAAACTTCTGTCACTTACATTTTGGATGTAGAAACTCCCCAAAATGTGCTTTACATGTGCTTTACATGTCAAAGTAATTCCTGAATATAAAATTAGTGTCTTTTGATTGCAAGAAATGTATCAAAACATTTGGAATATTAAATAGTTCAGTTGATTGCTTTTAATTACCTTGACTTCACACCCTGAATTGCTTGTGACTAATTGTGATTTGCACTGTTCTTTTTAGTTTATTATGTCAGGATGGGGAACAGGATACAGCTTTCACTGCGATCTGGTGGACTACACATCACCACAGGGCATGAGGGTGAGACACTTCATTTCTCACACTTGGCACTATTGCAACACCTAATTGGATTTGTCAGAATGAATATCACATCCGATGGGTGTCTGCTCTTTTTGAATGGTCTGACATCTTCTTTACTGTCCTCTAGATGGCAGCAACATGCTGGCTTTACTACTTCTCCAAGTTCATCGAGATGTTGGACACAGTAAGTGACAAAAGATTTCCCAGACGCAGAGTTGAATAAATGTGTCTTATACGTTGTGCTAGATGTTGATTATAGCTATCTCCTGTGTTTAAAACTAATTTATATATTTCTGGCAGATTTTCTTTGTGCTGAGGAAGAAGAACAGCCAGGTGACGTTCCTCCACGTCTTCCATCACTCAATCATGCCCTTCACCTGGTGGTTCGGCGTTCGTTTTGCTGGAGGTACACTTCTCCCCTCTGAAGTCTGTTTCTTTGATGGCTGATATGTTGGCCTTAGTTTTCTTTAAGGAACATTTTCCTTAGTTTTATTGCAACAATTGTCTGCATGTCACAATTGTCACATCCTGACGTCCTCCCTCTATTGCAGGTGGTCTGGGAACGTTCCATGCCATGCTTAACTGTATCGTCCATGTCATCATGTACACCTACTATGGCCTGACTGCTATGGGCGCCAACTACCAGAAGTACCTGTGGTGGAAGAAATATCTCACTACCATCCAGCTGGTATGTAAAATGGTCTAGGAGCTAGTCTGGCACAGGACTGCTTTTTAGACCTTATTTAATAAAAGTTGTTTGTGTATACATCTTAATGTGTGTAAGAAGTCACAGTGGGTAGGTCTTCTCTGATCTGCTTGTATTTTGTGTACTTTGTTTAGTTTATAAATGCTAGTTTTTCCATGTACCGTAATGGAAAGTTATTTATCCTTTATCAGTTATACATATTTTGTGTAGTCAAGGTTAATGTTAGTCTATTTTTTTTTATATGATATATGTATATGAGATAAGTCCTACCTTTTTTTTCCAATGAGACTTGACCATGTCAACCCCTCCCTCCTTTGTCCCTCCCCAGATCCAGTTTGTGATGGTGACCACCCATGTCTCCCAGTATTTCTTCATAAAGGACTGCCACTACCAGTTCCCCATCTTTGTTTACATCATCGGCTCGTACGGCCTGATTTTCTTGTTCCTGTTCCTCAACTTCTGGTACCACGCCTACACCAAAGGCAAGAGGCTCCCCAAGGTACTGCAGAATCAGACATGGGCACACCACAGCAACGGAGTTATGAATGGCAATGCCAGCCCAAATGAGAAGGAAGAGTGAAGCGGGGTTCGGCGGTGACCCCTTTTGCGTAAGCAGACCCTAACTCCACTCTGTTTGGACTGTACATCTCATCATCCTACTTGTATCTCTGCAAAGGCAATCTTTAAATTATGACCAAAGCTGTATTTAAGAACTTTAATGACCAAAGCCGATTGCTTTGTTTTTTACACTGAATGCTTAATTCTAAATATCATTTTGTTTTTCTGTCAAAGTATGCGGTCTAGTCTCAATCCAACCCTTAGACTACCAGACAGACTACATAGTGGAGACTATGCCTCCAAATAAAGCTAAAGCAGCCTCCGCCATACACCCATGTGTGGACTCCCCCCCCCAAAAAATCTACAGCTTTCACTAAATACAGTTGAGGTTTTTTTAAGTTCAAGGGTTGGATTTTACACTAGGCGCAAACTAAAGCTGTTTTTTCTGCATTTTTACATGATTTTAAAATTGTATATTATGACTACACATTTCCTGTTTGAGATATTGTTAAATGTTTACACGCACACAGAAGGGAGACCGCTCTTCTCATAATGCATGCCCTCCTCTCGACGGTTTGAGTCACAGCTGCTGATGGGACACTCTAAAAAATTACTTCTCCATATGAAGTGACGGTGTGACAAAGATGCCAGAGAGGACGGGCGGCACAACACGGTGGTTCTTTAGGACCCAGAGCAGAGCTTTAAATTTAGCGGCAGTTTGAGTTCCTTCATCACTAATGTGGGATTAAAATCTGTATCACAAGACACAGTACATGTTGAGGTTCACTGTTCACTGTTGAGCCAAATCAGTCAGAAAACACTTGTCTAATGTTTCGCTTCGTTTGTTGAAGCTCAGGCAACGGCTTTGCATTGAAGCCTCTGGAATATAGTCTAATGTGGTTACAGCGTTCTTGTTACAGTTAAAGTGAACACGACACTCTGCTCCTATGGTGATTGAGGACACAGAATTTAGCTTGGTGTGGGTGTGCGGCCCATGTTAAATCACTTGAGGGATATATCAGTTCTCTAATGCACACAGATATGGGTCTATGTGAACGTTTTTTTTTAGTTTACTGTTCAGTACCTTGGTCTGAGCCAGTCTTCACTCACTGGTGTACTTTAAACTGTCCTAAGAAATGATGTGACCTGTAATGACGTTGTGTATATTGTTTTTATGCGTATTTATATCGAAATAAAAATATCATTGTACTTTATCTGTTTTTGTTTTCCTTTATTATGCAAGTGTTTCGACATGTTTAGTTTAAGCAACTTTTGTGGGGTTGCCAACCATGGGTCTGGAAAGTGCTTGAAAGTACTTGACAAAGAGATCCTTAAATGACTTTAGCCTACTGGAATCTGAGTTTGATCCTTGCGCACTCAAGTTATCTCCAAATTTCTAGGCCAAGCTTTATACACTTTGTCCCCATCTACAGTATCACACTCCATGCAGCGCTGTCATTGCTTGTCTAGATTTTCAGTTTAAATCTTAATGACTCATTCCAATGTGTAAGCATACTGCAAACACATTTGCATTAGATGACTTATGAAATGATTTGTCCTTAAGTTCAAATCTCATTGCAAAAGAGTGGCAACCCTGCGTTTTCCATAGAATAAAAATGGTGTTGGAAAATAAATGCAGCAATTAAACAAAAGGAAACTGACTGGTAAAAGATAAAAATGCCTCTAGAAAACTTATTTTCTCCATGTTCCAGAGTGCAGGGACCCTGATTGACATCAATCACCTTGAATCTATATTTGGGAGCAGTCGGATCTGTCTGTAGATGTACTTGTACATGTGCATAATGGGCTAATTGGCTAAAATGGGAGTTGTATGATCTCTTAACAATTCATGTGACCATATCTTTTTTTGTGATTAATTGTGCCACAAGGTGAACAGAGGTATTTGTTGTTCTTGCAGGGCACAATAAAAGCAGGGGATCAGAAGATTGGATTAGAAGCTTGATGTTTAGTGGAGAAATATAAAAGAAATGAACCATTGTAGAGAATCTAAACTAGCGTGCATCTTTGAAAGGTGGTTATTTCATGAGGGAAGCGCTGCTGTATGGGAAAAGGGAGCTATGTAGGATCTTAGGTTAGGCTTGTGCCAGACATGCGCCATGTGAAGTTGGCATTTGATGGTGAGAACCAGGGACGTGCATAAAACAGAGGGGCAGGGGCTCAAATTCTTAAAAGGGTACTTCGGCGCAGAAATGCCGCCGTCCGGAGGGCGGCTGCGGAAATTTCGGGCCAATTTAGGGGTATAACTCATTTTAAATATTCAGATTTTAACCAGATTTAGTGCCCTGGCACATAGACACAGACTTTAAAGCATAAAAAAGCATCAAGGTGACTTCCATGTTTTGGGGCCAGGTCTGCCTGTAAATGGTTCCTTTTCCCACTAGAGGCTGCTGTTAAGAGAGAAAGCCCACATACATGAACACATGGTTTGCAAATTGTTGTTGCTTAAAATGTATTTTAAAGTTACATGGCATATTAAAATGGATTGCTGCACATAATGGATGAAAATTAATTTCACATTGTGTAGAGTGTTGATCACACCCTTGGTAAGTCAGGTTTACATAAATAGCTCTTTGTAGTCCTGAGTAACACTTGTGTATTGTAATTTGTTTGTTACATATTACCACAAAACTATGCTGTGAATGTTCATTTGCTGTCTCCCCTGAGGCAAGAAGCTACAAACCACACCTTAACTGATGACTGAGTTTTCTCATGTCCTGGTGACCTGATTAAACTCTCACCAACATGAAATAAGTATTTGAAGAGCAATGCTCCAATTTATAGTTTCATAACTGCACATCTAATATGGTCCACTTTACCCTCAAGATAATTAACCTGAATCATATTGCTGTTATCAGGTGAAAAGCCTGTATCTCCTAAATGTGAGTTTTGAATTTAGCTTTCAACCATACATTTTTGCAATTTCCAATGGGTTTCATAACCCCAATGATAAATACCTTTCTCAATCTTCCCTCTTCAAACTTAAAACACAAAAATCGCCCAAAAGTTACATGGTTTTTACCCAACAACAACGACCATGGCGAATGAAAACACCCCAGGGAACATTGTATAGTTTCTCTTTTCTTTTCTGTATATTCTCTCTCTCTCTCTCTCTCTCTCTCTCGCTCTCTCTCTCTCTCTCTCTCTCTCACACACACACACACACACACACACACACACACACACACACACACACACACACACACAGCCAAGAAGCAGGAGAACACACTGACCTGTTTATTAGATGTCAATAAGACCCCTGTGGTGTGAGTGGGACATACATGGAGGATCTCTGCACTGTGATGAGCTCCAACAGGCGCTGTCTCCAAGCCATCCTTGCAGCAGGTCCTACCCTGGTTTCTATGGGGAAGAGCATGGGATAAGTAGGTCATCATGATCAGTCTCAACATGTGAAGCGGCTCATCATCACAAGTGAGGAGAGTCAGCAGCCAGACCTCCTGTTCACTGCCTGTCTGCCTCTGACCACAGTAAACATGAGCATGGCCGTAACTAGCTATGAGGACGGGGAGGTCCGGACCTCCCCTAATATTTCAGAGAAAAAAATGAAACAATCTGCATGGAAAAGCATGAAAAACACGGGATCGCTTTTATTTTGAAACGAAAGGCAGGTCAGGCAGGAAGTCATCTGACGCCGCATCCGCGGTAACTTGATTCCGAGAGAGCAGCAGCATGGTGGTGAGTGATGACTGTCTGTCTGCCTGGCGAGATAATTGAAGGTGAGCGAGCTGCGAGACAGTGAGCGAGTGAACGACAGACAGTGAGTGACACTGACAGATTGTTTAGCAACAACCAAGAAAGTAAGTGTCTAGTCTGTCTCTTAAGTAATGTTACCTGTGTGACACGTTGGGATGCTACTGGTTAATCATGCATGATGCCAATTGCCAAGCTCCCGAAGTCAGGTATGCAGGTGGCTATATGCATGGTTTCAGTTTCATGACCCAATAAGTAACAAAAAGAGGTGGTGTAAAGTTAAAAACAACATAATATATTTTATTTTATTTTTCAATCGTTCCTATCAGGAATAAATAAATGTCCCTCTGTATGTTTTTTTTTATTATCGATGATGACTTTGTGTGTTGTGTACGGCTTTGGTTGTGTACCTGTGTTTGTAGGTGTCATTTTGATATGAATTTGGCTAAAACAGTTTGTGTTTGTTAGTTACAATTATGTTGACAGGAGAGCTGAGCAGGTGGTGACATGAAAGAGAATATACTGAATAATGACATCACAACAGTATAATCCTAATGTTGATTTAAAATGATATATTACTCTAAATATGGCTAAAAAAGGGGGGGGGAAAAACTCAAATCCGCCTCCCCTTGCTGGACCTCCCCTATTTCGGAACTCTGGTTACGGCCCTGAACATGAGGCATGTCCATGTGCAATGAAGGCATCTGCAATCATTTTATTCTTACTTTTAGATGTGAAAACCTAAAACCCCCTTTTATTAAAAAGGATTATTTTACTTGTGATGATGATTGGACAAATTGTTGACATCCCATTATGGGGTACTAATCATTGACAGTACATAATATCTGGACCACCTTAGCTATATGTTTTTGACACGGCAAAATGAAGCTCACTTCCCGATATTGTTTGATTTCGTTTGATTGGATGAATGGATTTTCCTGTTGCATTGTGGGAAATCTGTTCAAACCTGGAGCCGGGAAAACAGGAAAGGGCGTGAGCGTGGACGGGACTCGGGGAAGGGTTTCCGGTTTCCTCCGCCACGGCATCCATCTTGTTCATGTTATTTTCCCTGCTAGCCGTTAGCTTGGCTAACAAATGTTGTTAACGTTAGTTGCTATTGCTAGCCTTGCTCCATTGCTGTCACAGTGAATACAATAGCCCGAAGAAAAACCAGAGTATTATTTCCTCCAGACCTCGCGCTGCGTCACCAGCCTGCCGCTTGCATCTTCCACAAAATCGAGGTAATCTTATTTTCTAACGTAACGCTAATTGCATAGCATGACATTAACGCTAGCTACATGTCCATTTGTCATTACAGGAGGACGTTAGACTAGAGTAGCATAAGTTAACGTTATACAACGTTAAACAGTATTGCATGCTGCACAGATTCGGACGTAGACAGAAAACAAACGCAGTTCTGTTTACCTAGGTTACCTCTTTGAGATGAGGCAGACTCAAAGCATACTCATATGATCTACCAGCTAATAGCGTTATATATCTAGCTAACGTTAGATGAGGGGGAACAAGCTGGGGGTTCAACTCCTCTGGATAGTTATCCACCTCTGCATTTACAGTATTTACCAATCGCACGTAGTGTTGGGTAAGCAAACGTTAACGTTATACAGTGATTAACAGTGTCTAATTCGTTTCTTCCAGGGGGTAGCTGCTGTCCAGTACCAGATGGGACACACAACAGAGGATCATGATTTGAAGATCAAAGCTATAATATTCTGTTCTCCTGAGATTAACTATACACGTTACTGCTGATCAGTTGTTTCAACATAGGAAATTGCAATAACACACAAGCCAAATGCTGACATGAGAGATTTGCTTTGAACAATTGTAGCTATCTGCCAGTGACCGGAGAATATTGTTATATTTGCTTGTTTTAATGCTTTTGTCAATAAACATTGTCAACAAAGATAGCCTTGTTGTATATTATCATGTATAAGATTGTTGATGTCGAGTGAACACAAACCAAGGATTGGACGACGGAGAAACTTAACCGACCAGCAGTCTGAGTCTGCTTCAATCAACGAATGCTTTATATTTATTGAAATGAAATATGGTGATATCTGGTGGTCTGAAATTACTCTCTCTAGCTAGGCTAACTGGCTCATATTATATCATATTATTGTAACGTCTGAATCAGCGTTTCATAATAGCCTTACGTTTATAGCCTGGATGACGTTAGGTAATGTTACCCATCCTTCCATTGGTGTTACACGTTATATTTTTAACTGAGCTTTGCGGAATTACCTCAACACAATTGTGTATCAGCTTTAAATGTCCAATATATACAGCGTTACACAAACGACCAGCAGCATTCAAATGTGCAAAAACGTTATATTTATTGAAATGTGGTGATCATGTCACAAGTCACATTACATAACGATATAGCGTTAGGTGTTCTTTTGATCAACAGACCTCGGGGGCTCTATACTGTTGCTAGCTAGCTAGCCGCAGATCAGCTCTGAAGCCCCAACTTCAGAGCTGCCCGTCCACTAAAACCCGATTTCGATATAGCGTTTTAGGTGTTCTTTTGATCAACATACCTCATCACGGGGATCTATACTGTTACGTGTGTCTACTAACATCATTAAAATATCATAAGGGTAACGCTGTTTCTGTTATTTTACTTTTATCTCTGGCTACGTTGCTAGCTAGCTAGCTAGCCTGCCTTGGCAACTGGTTGGGATCATCTGATTTCCTGTGGCTGGTGTAAATCAAAGAAAATCCCGCCCCCAAAGTTATAATTTTTATCGGCTCTTTTACTCGAAATGGGACCATAATTTAGAAAACGGAGCCCAGGGGAGCATGAAAAAGACTTGAAATTGTTTATTCAGACCATAAGCTCATTCGGAAAATGTTTATTTAAGACACAGAACGAGAGAGAAGTCGGCTCATTTTTACATTGGAGCCAATGTACGTGTCGTCACTTCCGGACCTGACGTGCGCCCCCCTGCGGACTTTTCGAATTAATGGAATTTCACGACTGGCTTCATACATTACCTAATTCTGTTGCCCACTGGTACTAATAAAATAACAATGCTGTAGTTACAGGGTAACAAAACGACAAGTCCTGCAATTAAGGAATTAAGAGATGTATAGGTAGTTATGGTCTAAATGTTTTCGTAATTATGGCATACTTAAAAAAAATATTAGACCGTACAATAACGCAATTAGTTGGGACTAAACAAATGTTATCGATGGGTAAAGATTCATGCACTGAAAAAGTAAAGTGTAAGTGCACTGTAGTGCTGCCCATGTTTATATTAACTACATGGTATGATGAACAGGTTGTTCTGGAAAAAATAAATTCTACACCTGAAAAGCTGAATTGAAGATGAATAACCAATTTTTATTTTCCTAAAGTACAGAGGATTTTGCTGAGCAGACAAAAAAGAGTCAGGATAGATAGACTGTAGTTGTTTGTGTTGAAGGATTTGCATTTGTGTCCTCTTCTTCCTTAATTTGATTTGCATTGTAAATCTGACCATGAATGAAGCTACATCATTATTTGATTATTAAGATTTTGCCATTGCATTCCTTTCAGCATCCATGCAAATGGTTGCTCGACTCAATGCCCTTAATGACGAACATCAACTACATGTTTTGATGTCAGCACCAATAGCTCCTGCATTACATTACTGGCTTTCCTCGGGAAGCTAAGCAGGTCTGGCTAATGGTCAGTCCTTGGATGGGAGACTGGTGCTGGAAGTGGTGTTGGAGGACCAGTAGGAGGTGCTCTTCCCTCTGGTCTCATGAATAATATCCCCAATTCCCCAGGGCAGAGACAGGGACTCTGTACTGTGAGTGAGCACCGTCAGATGATATGTTAAACCGGGGTCCTGACTCTCTGTGGTCAGTAAAGATCCTATCTGCCTCTTCGCAAGAGTATAGGGTCATAACCCAAACCCAAAACAGGCCTTCCTTCCATCATGGCCACCTAATCATCCCTCAATATCTAATTGGCACATTCAGTCCTCAACTCTCCACTGTGACAGCTAATGTGTGGTGAGCATTGTGGCACAAACTGACTGCTGTGCTTCACCCAGGTGAGACACATCGGGAGTGGATGAGTTGAGTCCTCCCGCCCCCACCCCGATATGTAAGCGTTTTGAGTATCTAGGAAGGCGCTATATAAATCCAATCAATTATAATGACATGTTTGCAAAAGTCATGGAGAATGAGCATTGCCTTTATGCTGAAGCCTCTAGTTTATCTGGAGTGGCTGCTGAGCTCGACTGTGATCTTTCACCTTAGTCCGCTAGTTGGTCTCGGCTCCAAACATGCCTGGGGATTTGAGAGCCTCAATATGGGAACCAATAGCCAGCAGCACAGCTTCATCAGCATCCAACCTTCCCTTGGATATGGACAAAGGAGACCTTCCTCCCACAGAAGGAATCTCCTTTCATGAACGAGGACACAATGTTAGCTAATGCTGGAGCCTCCATCCCTTCAGCTCAGCACGTTGAGGCTCAATCCAACCTACTCCTCTTACTCCTCTTTCTTCAGGTTCCATCCCCCTCAAGGCAATGACTGATGACTTCAAAATAATTGACTATGAATACCACATGGAGGCAGTTGAAAAATGATTTATGGCTGACGGCTTAAATGCTTCATCACATCTCAAGATTTACAGTTGACTGCTCCCCACAATATGGGCCATCTCTGGACCAGCTGGTTCTCAACTAATGCAGTCCCTCTCAGTCCTCCTGGAGGAGGAGGAACTTGATGAAAATAACATAATACTTGTATGCTTCCTCAACAGTGAGATGTAGCCTTTATGGCTGCCTGCCTGGCACACCATGCCCCTACTCAAGACTAGGCCTACTCTTGATGAGTGGGAGCCAATCGTCAAAGCCGATTCTACACCGATGCTGTTCCTTCAGGACCTGGAAAAGGAGAACAAAGAATGTCCTTTTATCATCAAGAGCTAAACATCAACTCTTGTGCACAGACATTGAGCATTTTCATGTTATAATAGGCTACTTCGGGATCATGTCTATGTTCCCCGGGTTCTATGTTCCCCGGGTTCTATATTCCCCGTTTTTCACTAACCTCTCCCAGCCCCCACGCCAAACCTAACCTCCCCCCATGCCTAAATCTAACCTCCCCCAGACCCTAACCCAAAACCTAACCTCTCCCACCCCCATGCCTAAACCTAAGTTCATAGAAAGGGTTCTATGTTCCCCGGTCCCACAAAAACGGGGAACATAGGACCCGGGGAACATAGGGATGACCCCGCTACTTCATGTTAGACTTAGGTGTGTGGTCAGGTCCAAAAGTTAGAGAACTGTAGCATATTTGGGGGTTTTATTATGCTTTTATTTATGTTCAAGCAGTCATTTATGAGTTCAGCTCGACTTTAAACGCCAGCAGAAATACAGTAGTTAGTTACCAGATGAATCCAGCAGGGGGCGCCGAACGGGTCGCATACGGTAATTTACTTCCTCCCTGCCTTCAGACATTACACATGACGAAAGTTGTGTCCGCTCTTCTTTTGCTCAAGGCTACTCCTGCCTTTTCAGGTATGAATGAATCCCTAACTATGGTTAATATGTATGAATGTATTAGGTGAATGTAGCCTATATGTGTGCTCGGGAAACTATTTTTTAGTAGTATATGTTCGTATCATAAGAAATTAAGTTACATGACGATTAAGCTAGCTAACTAGCTAACGCTAGCCACAGCAATCAATCTCGTGCAATGCTCGTGCAAACCCACTGCAATGTCGCTGCATGTCATCTGTGGAATACTGTAGTAGTGCCTCTCTTGGCCATGGAAAACTATTCGCTTAAACAGTGTGTATGCTGCTATCCTGTTTATGTTTGCTGAAATATTTGTTTTACTGGGTGAGCGTACTGTTCTCATTTGTGAATTGCAGCAGTAGGCTATATTAGCAGTTCAGCCAAACTACAGTATGTTTTGTGAAATGCTATATTTGTCTAACATACATTACATGCCATGTCATGTTTACTTTGTTACTGGTATCCAAAGTTGTTGATGAAAGTGTTAGGTGACAAAATAGGCACATTAAGTTACTGGTTTAGCTGTACATTTTCAATAGTAATATTTCAGTATTGTCTAGTGATGTAATGTATATTTCATGTATAATTGTACATTGTAACATTTGCTTAGACATTTGTATGCACAGTATGGGGTTACTGTGATAACTGAGACATTATTACACACATGACAAAGGTTGTGTCCACTCTTCTTTCGGTCAAATACAGTACTCCCTTTTCAGGGCTTTTTTCAATTCCACATGCAAAGTTAACATACAGTCTGAAACCACATCATTAAATGTGATGGTGTCCTGTGTCTCCCTCAGTGCTGAGTGTCAAGAAGACTCGTGACAGTCGTGAGGCAGAGTCATGGGAGGAGGTGATTTCAGAGGAGAGGGAGAAGCGGGATGGTAATGATCTCTCTGTGAAGACTACATTGGCAATGCAAGATCACGACGCTGCCAGCCAGTGGCACCATCACGCACTGCATCAGCAAAGGGTTAAGCATATCTGTTTTCCCCATCAGTGCTAGTTATTAATTTAGCTGTCAGTGCCTTGTGACTGCAGTCGTGACGGTTCTGGAAGGACTATCCATGTGGCTCATATATCTCCTAATGAGTGTAACAGTAACATTAATAGCCGGTAACACCTTGGAAATGTGTTTCGAAATGTGAAACTTGGAAACCTTCCAGTGAGGGACAATGATGAAGCGAGGCAGAGGGGACAGAGGGTGCTGGAGGGGGGATGAGTCTGCAGAAAAGCAGAAAAAGAAGAAGGAATCTTCAGTCTTTGCAACATCTTGCCAACATGCTGCCAGGTCCCTTGTTGCATGTCATCCCTCTCTCTCTCTCTCGCTCTCTCTCTCTCTCTCAGCTTTCTCTCTCCTATCAGCTATCGAATTAAGCAAAAAATAAAAACTGAGAATAATAATAACAATAGTAATAATAATAATAAGACTTCATCCACACATCACATGCAATGTTGTCTTATAGGCACTGGGCAGCATGGAAAGTATCCCTATATCCAGGCCCGGCATGACCCCTGATCGATGTCTCCACAAGCCTCCTCCATTGCCTGTAGATGGGCTATGCATTGTGGGGCACAGTGTACATGTATAAAATGGAAAACCTGTCAAAGCAGCCATTCTTTTTCAGCTCCTCGTCCTCCTCTAGTTCTCACCCCCTCACTCTGTCCAATATTGGCCTCCTCCAATGTTGTCCAAACCACATGTTTGCCTAAGGCCTATTTATAGTGCTCGTCTGCTCGGGTTCTGATTTGTAAGTGAACTCATTACCTAAAGTGTTTTCACATGTGTCAATGTGGAAAGGCAATTGGCAAAATAGTGTAGCAATGTAGAGACCAATGTTTACAGTTTGGCTAGAAGTGTGATATTAAAGTGCAAACTGAGTGTAAACAGTGACTTGTGTTTACAGTTTTGCAAAAGGTGTATTATAAAATTACAGAGTGTAAAGCAGAGAAGGTGCATTCAGTTTGGCACACTTGGTATAATGCATAGTCTACAAGTGTTAAAGAGCATGATGCAGGTTAGACACCACTTTGCATTCATATGTGGGACTTTTATGTAGCAATTAGGATTCTCTTTTGTATTTTGTTTTTTTCCCCACACATAGGCTACTGTAGCTGCATCTAGACTGGTTTTTGTTAAGCATTTGGCACGCACACATAAAAACCCGCAAATCTAGCAATAACACCTGTGACGATTTTAATATTCAATAAACAATTAATGTGGATCATTACCTCCGTACGCCCAGCGTCTGTCCCGGTCTGTTCGTCCGTCAAAAGGCCGCTCGCTGCAGCTGCACCTCCACTCTGCAGCTAAAACTCCTCCCCTCTCCTCTCCTCCTGAGCTCCAGAGTGCCACTTGCGTCCGTCTCCAACGATAAAGTTATCCACCTTATACCATTGTGCAGCCGGTTTACACGAGCTGAGATGGTCGGTCCGCTGTGCCTTGCTGTGGCTCTCCAAAATTATATTAGCAAATAGGCGTTATTTTGAAAAACCGATTGCATATTGGAGGTCAACTAGTTTTACTACTACTTAGTTATGTTTGACTACTGAAACTATAAAGTGCCATATTAACCATAGATTCAAGATTCAAGATTTATTAAAGGCCGGCTTTACCGTGGGGAATATGAATATATATTAATTCTTAAAAAATCTTAAATTTCGAATCCGTTGCAATTTTTGAAATTGCTTGTTCACAGCCAGAGAAAAAAAAAAAAAGGGCCAGGTGACGCGTTTCGCGTCGAAACGCGTCACCTGGCCCTTTTTTTTTTTTTTTTTTTTTTTTTTTTTCTCTGGCTGTGAACAAGCAATTTCAAAAATTTCAACGGATTCGAAATTTAAGATTTTTTAAGAATTAATATATATTCATATTCCCCACGGTAAAGCCGGCCTTTAAGTGTCCCAAAAGGGCAATTTGGGTTGCAAAAAGCGTAATACAAAGTACATACATAAAAACAAATAAGACAATAAAAACATTATAAGAACAGTCTAGAGCAGCAGTTTAAAGTGCAGCACAACAATTAAAGTGCAAATGACAACTGTAGCCACAATCTAAAGTGCACAGTAGTGATATAAGGTGCATAGTAGCAAAGTGCAGTGTGGCGAGTGACTGCCTTCACTCTCGGCACATTCATATTACAAGAAAGAGCTACAATGTATCATTGTATCAAATCACAAAGCAAAACCACGGTACAGACCAAAGATGTAGATAGAGCCCAAACTAAACAGAAAGTTGCCTTTGGGGGGGAAATGGAGCGGAGTTTTCTTCTCCCGTCAATGCCGAAATGCATTCTGGGCAGTGTCGAATTATTGTACCAGAGGGTCAAAATGCTATTAGTTTTGGTGGTAAATTATCGTACAATTATGATCATTATTGTACGTCTGGTGTTTTGGAAAGTTTTCTGCTGTACACATTGTATATTATTATTGTTACAGTAAGTACAGTAGCCTGAGTGTCATCACAGGTGTTATCTGCACAGATGGCTTCTTTTTTTTGAACATGTGCATTATAATGCCACCTTTTTCTCCATATTTCTGCCCTGGGGGCATGTTTTAATTTAGTTTTTGTTTTTTGGGGGTATTTTCATAAGAATCTTGAGTCCTAACTCTAAAGTATTGGGTTTTGTTTTACCTGCACCATGCTCTTTAATGGTTTCAGAGATAGTGCTTCAAGAATCACTGTCAGTGTTTAAGCATTTAGAAAAAACTTCAAGTCCATGACTATATTAGCAAGGGCGAAGCACAGCAACTACTCTGTGTGTGTCTGTGTGTGTATATGTATGTATGTGTGTGTGTGTGTGTGTGTGTGTGTGTGTGTGTGTTTTCACTGCTGAGTCTGTCAGCAGAGCACAGATGGCTCTATGAAGAATATAATTATTGGTATTTGAAGTCATTTTGGGTGTTTGATGAAGTTGCCTTAATAAATTATAAACTCATATCTCTCTCTCTCTCTCTCTCTCTCTCTCTCTCTGACAGTTGTCGTCAATAACGTTTGCAGCAGCTCACAGTGCACGGCCATGGAACAAGTCCAGTGTTTCTGGACTGAGTCAGAGTGATATTTCCAGGTAGGCTACTTACCAACCCCAAGGCAGTACATCATCTGTCCCAAAGGCCTCAGCAAAGTTTGGCCTGCAGTTTGTCTGCTGCCGACTCTATGGCTGTAAGCTGTCATATCTGCTTAAGGACAGCCAGCCACAAAGGCTATTTATATACCCCGCTTCAGATTTTTTTTTATGTCTTCAAGGAATATTTCAACCTCATATCCCTCAGGGTTTTCAGCTTTGTTCAAGTTCAAACTATTTCCATTCCTTGGACAAAATACAGATACAGACTTATTTCGGTATAGAGAGCCAAAGTCGACGTAACTTCCTGCTTCAACATGTGCACCAGAGACTTTTCATCCGCCATTAATTTTCTCATAGACATTTTGTAAAATGCTCATAAAAAATAGTCTAAAGCTGCATTCACACCGACCTATTAAAGTTTGTCGCTGGCGTCAAGTTTACATACAAAGTCAATGCAAACGAGCGATTGAGCGTATATTCGCCTGGGAGAATAATCGCTGGGCGTCCGAGCGGCAGAGACAGAGCGACAGGGAGAAAATACGCTCGTCGCTCAAGATGAAATATTCCAACTCGAGCGAAAATACGCTGGCATCAGTCGCTCGCTGTTCAATGCTGATTGGCTGCCGTGTGAGAGCGAGTCAAGGATCACTCTGGCTTGGAACAAACCGCTGGTTTATTGTGTGGCAACAAACCGCATTGACAGGCTGACAGCTGACATGAAGTGAAGTCTGTACTACCGGTATGCAGCTCGCATTAGGAGCACGCTGATAGGCTTAGCTTGTAAACAATGACGGTGGCTCGTAGTGGACAAACAGCATGACATTGCGTAACGTTATATCCCCCACATGTCCGTCATTTCGTGTGCCTGTTGATGAGCGATTTAAACAGAGCGACAGAGCGATTCCAAAGGGTTGACTTGAGCGACAGAGCGAAAAATAAATATCTCGGTGTGAACGCTCCTTTACTTGGTCAAACCAAATGATTCAGCTATATTTAGAAACAGGAGAGACCACATAACATTTCACTCGGACCCAAAACATATTTTTTTTGGTCGAGTGCAATGTTCTATGGTCTCTCCTGTTTCTAAATATAGCTGAATCATTTGGTTTGACCAAGTAAAACTATTTTTATAAGCATTTTATTCGCACACTGTCTTCACTTGCTCAAAATGGAAATTCAGTACACTACACAACGTTTCAACGTACAAGACATTTTTGATAAAGGTCTTGTACCAAAACGTTGTGTATCAAATTTCCATTTTGAGCAAGTGAAGACAGTGTGCAAGACTTCTCAGGTGTGCAAGAGACTTTGGATGAACATAAGCATTTTATTCGAAATGTCTATGGGTACATAAATGGCGGATGAAAGGTCTCTGGTGTGCATGTTGAAGCAGGAAGTGACGTCGACTTTGGCTCTCTATTTGATGCTGTTATAAGATGTTTTGATGTAATAGCATGAGAGTGGCACAGACACCCTTTGCATCGCACTTCCACTCCTGTGAGTCTGACTTCCTCCCAGAGGGCCCGGCTGCTTGCCTGCCTGTCTCTCTGCCCGCCTCTCTCCTTGCTTGCTTGTATTCCTGTCCTAGTCTCAAAAGTGCCTCGACTAGACATCCATTATACAGTGAACTCCTGACCTGTTGACCCAAATCTGTCTGTTACCTTTAGCAGGTTGTTTAAATTGATGAAAACATGTGCCTCAGATTTAGCTTAGTAATGAAGATTTCTTTTTAAAGTGCAATCAAATTGGAACGACTCCCTTTTGAGTCCAGCCTCAGGTGGCCATTCGAGGAACTACAGCTTTCAGTATCAGTTCCGCAGCTTCCTCTTCCAACCCCCGAGCTAGATCACTGGGGGAGAGTTGTAGACTAGCACATGCTTCCTCCGATACATGTGCAGTAATAGGCCGCTTTTTACCTGACAGCGAGGAGTTTCACTGGGAGGACGTAGCGCGTGGGAGGATCACGCTATTTCCCCCACTTCCCCTCGCCCCTGGACAGGCGCCCTGCCCCGCCCCGGCCCCGACCAACCAGAGGAGGCATTAGTACAGCCGCAGCGATCAGGAAATACCTTTAATCCGGCTTCCCACCCGCAGACACGGCCAATTTTGCCTGTATGGACGCCCAACCAACCCGGAGGTAACACAGGGGCTTGAACCTGCACCCCTCATGTTGGTAGGCAGGGAATCTACCGCTGCACTACCCACATGCTCATCATCACAAGCATCTGCTGTGTGAAAACTGGCTGCTGTTACAGCTCCAAGTGCTCCAAGTCAATATTTGGATGAGAGAGGACATGCATTACGTCTGATGTGTGTTTCCTATTTGAGAGGGTCTCTCTTCACTCTTGAGAGGAACGGGGACATTTCCTCAAAATGTGTTAAATACCAACAACAGCACAGTTACATTGCTTGCTGCCATTTAGCTCATTATTTCTCATCTTGAGATGCCTCTACTAGGCCTCTGCACTGTAGTACTAGTGGCCATTCTGTGATCACCCTCCCAGGTATCCATCCATTCCTGTTGTGGTGCCTGTGATCCAATTCTGAAATCTCATTCTGAAATCAAAGAGGTAAACTACAATTTCATGTCATCTGAAATGCTCGCGCCAGTCTACTGTGTCATCACGACCGCATGTGATCCATGTTTACTGTTGGCCTCTGACTCCATCATGTCGGACATCTGAAAGGATTAGTGAGACCTGTGTTATTTTTGCCTCTTGGCCAGGTTGTCATTGTGAATGGAGATTGGCTTTACTGGTTAAATAAAGATTAAATAAATACAATAAAAAGATATCATATTCACCACGCCCTTATTCTAGTGCTGTATCTGCCCATGATGCAGTATCACAGTGCGGTGTCTATGAAGGTGTGTAAGATCACAGTTTCAATAACTGTTTGTTTTGTAGAATCTCTCATTGTAGATCATTATTGTTAAAATAACACACACACACACACACACACACACACACACACACATACACACACACACACACACACACACACACACACACACACACACACACACGGCTTTGTGCAGAATTGTTTGATCTCTATCCAGTATCCATATTTTGTATAAAATCATGCAGGCAACAGATTAAAGTCCTCCTGACTGACTAACATACATCCTCTTGACTGAGGTGAGACTGTCTCTGTCTTGTCTGTCTAACACCTTCACTCCAGTCCCAAATCCTAAAATCAAAGGTGTTGCTTGCTGTGTGTGTGTGTGTGTGTGTGTGTGTGTGTGTGTGTGTGTGTGTGTCTGTGTGTGTGTGTGTGTGTGTGTGTGTGTGTGTGTGTGTGTGTGTGTGTGTGTGTGTGTGTGTGTGTGTGTGTGTACTCAATATACTCCGGATATT
Organism: Poromitra crassiceps; assembly: GCF_964638095.1. Taxonomy (NCBI): domain Eukaryota; kingdom Metazoa; phylum Chordata; class Actinopteri; order Beryciformes; family Melamphaidae; genus Poromitra; species Poromitra crassiceps. The sequence continues at coordinate 14,071,831 of NC_139631.1, read as the reverse complement.
GTCATGATCAATGAATCCACCAAGTCTGTTTTAGTTTTAGAAATTGGATGTTCCTTTGATTTGTACATGGATACATGCTTCAGTTATAAATGGCTAAAATATCAAACACTTGCAAACGCCATCTCTGCATGTGGGTATAATTGTAAAATTATAGTCTTGATATTTGGTAGTCTGGGGCATGTTCATAAAATGTGTGTGCGAGGACTCCAACTTGCTGGACTGGCAAAAAAAGCTGCAAAACAGTTGGCCAAGTACTGCTCTGTGTCTGCCATCATTGGCAGTCATTTCATTTGGAAAAGACGCTGTCACTTATACCCATAGAGCCTCATGTTTCTTTTTTGATCTGCCTATGTCTATAGCCTACAGATAACATTGTGAGCATGATCTTGTATTGTATTGCATTGACTCTTGCTACTATTGGGTTTTGATACGATTAATGTCTCTAATCGAAAATCCAATAAAGAAATTAAAATGTGTGTGTGTGTGTGTGTGTGTGTGTGTGTGTGTGTCTGTGTGTGTGTGTGTGTGTGTGTGTGTGTGTGTGTGTGTGTGTGTGTGTGTGTGTGTGTGTGTGTGTGTGTGTGTGTGTGTGCGTGCGCGTGCCTGCGTACGTACGTGTGTGTCTCTGATAGATTTGGAGCCTGGTTCAGCGTTCTATGAATGGAGCAGATGCTGAGCTGTCTCCCTGGCTGTGCTACACAAGCCATAGCTGTCTTTTCCTTGTGTTATTAAGTACCTGTTATTTCCCTCGATGTCACAGTGCCTTCACTGCATTGTCGTCTCCAGAGCAAGAAGGACCATTATTACATTGGGATGCAGAGTGGAAGTGAAAACGGCCTCTAAAATAGTTGGACGACATACAGATCAATATCACTCACTCATTCTGAAATATTTTAGTACACAGGCTCAAGAGGGTGAGCAGCACTGAGCAGCTGCTTCTCCACAGCAGGGCCAGCCTCTCCCAACGCAATAGGGATCATGTATTTTAGTATTTGAAGCTAAAGCCTGGTTGATATATCATCTTAATATCTCATTATGACATAAAAGAACCACAGAAATGTGTATGGGAGGAAATTGTGTGCAGTGAGTAAACCCCACAACCAGGCTAATGTACAGTGTGTTTGGCACCCATGAGCAGATTACACAATAGTCTTTCCAGAGTGTCCTCCTCGTCCCCTCTCCTCTGCTACATGACTCTTTCCAGAGTGTCCTCCTCGTCCCCTCTCCTCTGCTATATGACTCTTTCCAGAGTGTCCTCGTCCCCTCTCCTCTGCTACATGACTCTTTCCAGAGTGTCCTCCTCGTCCCCTCTCCTCTGCTACATGACTCTTTCCAGAGTGTCCTCCTCCTCGTCCCCTCTCCTCTGCTACATGACTCTTTCCAGAGTGTCCTCCTCGTCCCCTCTCCTCTGCTACATGACTCTTTCCAGAGTGTCCTCCTCGTCCCCTCTCCTCTGCTACATGACTCTTTCCCGAGTGTCCTCCACGTCCCCTCTCCTCTGCTACATGACTCTTTCCAGAGTGTCCTCCTCGCCCCCTCTCCTCTGCTACATGACTCTTTCCAGAGTGTCCTCCTCGTCCCCTCTCCTCTGCTACATGACTCTTTACAGAGTGTCCTCCCCGTCCCCTCTCCTCTGCTACATGACTCTTTACAGAGTGTCCTCCCCGTCCCCTCTCCTCTGTTACATTACTCTTTCCAGAGTGTCCTCCTCATCCCTTCTCCTCAGCTACATGACTCTTTCCAGAGTGTCCTCCTCATCCCCTCTCCTCTGCTACATGACTCTTTCCAGAGTGTCCTCCTCGTCCCCTCTCCTCTGCTACATTTCTCTTTCCAGAGTGTCCTCCTCGTCCCCTTTCCTCTGCTACATGACTCTTTCCAGAGTGTCCTCCTCGTCCCCTCTCCTCTGCTACATGACTCTTTCCAGAGTGTCCTGCTCGTCCCCTCTCCCTCTCTTTCCAGAGTGTCCTCCTCGTCCCCTCTCCTCTGCTACATGACTCTTTCCAGAGTGTCCTGCTCGTCCCCTCTCCCTCTCTTTCCAGAGTGTCCTCCTCGTCCCCTCTCCTCTGCTACATGACTCTTTCCAGAGTGTCCTCCTCGTCCCCTCTCCTCTGCTACATTTCTCTTTCCAGAGTGTCCTCCTCGTCCCCTTTCCTCTGCTACATGACTCTTTCCAGAGTGTCCTCCTCGTCCCCTCTCCTCTGCTACATGACTCTTTCCAGAGTGTCCTCCTCGTCCCCTCTCCCTCTCTTTCCAGAGTGTCCTCCTTGTCCCCTCTCCTCTGCTACATGACTCTTTCCAGGGTGTCCTCCTCGTCCCCTCTCCCTCTCTTTCCAGAGTGTCCTCCTCGTCCCCTCTCCTCTGCTACATGACTCTTTCCAGGGTGTCCTCCTCGTCCCCTTTCCCTCTCTTTCCAGAGTGTCCTCCTCGTCCCCTCTCCTCTGCTACATTACTCTTTCCAGAGTGTCCTCCTCGTCCCCTCTCCTCTGCTACATGACTCTTTCCAGAGTGTCCTCCTCATCCCCTCTCCTCTGCTACATGACTCTTTCCAGAGTGTCCTCCTCGTCCCCTCTCCTCTGCTACATGACTCTTTCCAGAGTGTCCTCCTCGTCCCCTCTCCTCTGCTACATGACTCTTTCCAGAGTGTCCTCCTCATCCCCTCTCCTATGCTACATGCCTCTTTCCAGAGTGTCCTCCGCGTCCCCTCTCCTCTGCTACATGACTCTTTCCAGAGTGTCCTCCCCGTCCCCTCTCCTCTGCTACATGACTCTTTCCAGAGTGTCCTCCTTGTTCCCTCTCCTCTGCTACATGACTCTTTCCAGAGTGTCCTCCTTGTCCCCTCTCCTCTGCTACATGACTCTTTCCAGAGTGTCCTCCTCGTCCCCTCTCCTCTGTTGCATTACTCTTTCCTAGTGGAAATGTTTCAACAACTGTTCTATTCTTATTCCTTCATACTGTAAATACTAGCTCTAACCACGTCATTTCTCCTCTCCACTATTTGAAAGCGACTTGGCACAACTGACTCCTCTCCTCTCCCAACCCAATTACCAGAATAAAACATTTGCATTGTATGTTTCTGCAAACCAGGGTACCATAGCAGGCAAACCATATGTAGAATCTCAACGTAAATTTGAAACAAAACTTTGGGTAATTTGAAAAACTTGCTGCCTTTCCAACGTTAAAAGCAAATAAATAAGTACAACTTTAAACCCCCTATATGTATGTAACTACCGGTATTTTACCTTATAACACAAGTTTTATCCACCTGTTCTTATGCGAATTTTCACTTTGTGCATAAAAAACCTGATGGAAACACCAGAAAATGGGGGGGGGGGGGGACGACCAACCCTCCAAATATCGCAAAAACGTTTTCATGCATGGGGGAGGTGGAAAAGTTGGCGTATCAATAAAAGCTCAAATGCGACTATGCAGTGGAAACAGATGAAGCAAGTCTTGTGTTGTCTCTCGGTTACGTCTTGCTTAACATTCAAACAGCACATAGTAAGCCTTGCTTACTGCCAGAAGTGACACCCGCCCGTAAAAGGCTTGTTACGAATAGGTAGACTAGGATGCACTCCACATGTCAGCATCACTAAATACACTTGTAAGGTAAATAAGGAACGCATTAGGCACAATTAGAAGGTTTACACCACCCGCCGCTGTGTGTTTTAACGGAAGAAGACCATTTACATTTGATTCACTTACAGTAACTGCTCCATGGATTATACGTTATCTACGCCCAATTGAAGAGCGGCGCCTGGCAACCATTTGATGGTATAGTATTGTGGATCATCAAAAAACTTAATAGATGTTTTTCATACAGCTTGGCAAGACAACGGCACGTATCGGGTTTTAATCAACAGGCAGACAGCCCAACTGGCTGCGCACCAACTCCTCTCCCCTCCCCTCTCCTCCCCTCCTCTCCTCTCCTCTCCTCTCTTCTCCTCCTCTCTGCTCCTATCCCCTCTCCTCCTCTCCCCTCTCCTCCCCTCCCCTCCTCTCCTCTCTTCTCCTCCTCTCTGCTCCTATCCCCTCTCCTCCTCACCCTACCCTCCCCTTCTCCTCTCCTTGCCCCTCCCCTCCCCTTCTCCTCTCCTTGCTTTGCCCCTCTCTTCCCCTCTCCTCCTCTCCCCTCTCCTCCTCTCCCTTCCTCTCCTCTCTTCTCCTCCTCTCTCCTCCTATCCCCTCTCCTCCTCTCCCTCCTCTCCTCTCTTCGCTTCTCTCCCTTCCACTCCCCTCCTCTTCTCTTCCCCTCGCTTTGCCTCTCCCCTCTCTTCCCCTCCCCTCTCCTCCTCTCCCCTCCTCTCTCCTTTCCTCTCTTCTCCTATCCCCTCTCCTCCTCTCCCTCCTCTCCTCTCCCTTCCACTCCCCTCCTCTTCTCTTCTCCTCGCTTTGCCTCTCCCCCTCTCTTCCCCTCCCCTCTCCCCTCCTCTCTCCTCTCCTCTACCCTCCTCTTCTCCTCTCAGACTCTAGCCACAACCATGGGAACTTTCAGCAGGAGGAGTGGGTGGAGGCTGGACTGTGAGAGGCGTGTGATTGGCCGGGAGGCACAAACCTCTCCTCCATGATTGGCTGTGATGCTAAGAGCTATGAACAGAGTTCCCTCCTTATTCCAGAGAGCATCAGTGAGCAGCAGAGTGGGACTTACTCTGATAGAGACGCACACACCAGATACTTTAGTTTGTTTTGGTTTTTCTGATTGGGATTTTCAGAGTGAAGACAGGAGACAGCGCAGTCGCCAGTGGCAGAGAGGTCAACTCTGCCCGGGTCTTTCTCCAACGGACAAAAGTAAGTTTCTGATTTGCCTATCTTTGCTCCTCGTCATTGATCAGATGTGTACAGTCGTCCAGTAGCTGTTCTTTAGAGGCTTACTAGCAAAGCAACAGTGACACATCAGTCATTGTAATGGGACATCTGTGCACTATGTTCCATGATGACGAGAACACGTAGATGACAGCTACTTTGATCTGCGTATATGCACCTACACGTGTACACGCACCGAATGACTGAACATCTTTGAAGGATGCATAGAAAGCCAGCTTGTGCTGTAGGGGAGGGAGCGCTGCAGTGCCACTCCACAGTGACCAACCTCATCAGCAAACTTGTCACTGCAATGCTTCGCATTGACAGAAGAGCTCAAGGACTCTCCCCCTAAAATCTCCTGGTGTGACTTTCAGCCTGCAGGGTGGTGTGGTGGTGGTGGTGGTGTGCTGTGCTGTGGGCAGCTCGCTAAAAATAGGCCTGCTCCAAGTTGTGCTGCAGTCACCCATAAATTCGGAGGGAACAAGAAATGACACCGCCTCTGTTTGTGTTCCTTTAATTCCAGTGTGATCTCAGGTAAAGCAGGTTATGCCCTAATGTGCCCTAATACTCTCAGACAGACAGACAGACAGACAGACAGACAGACAGACAGACAGACAGACAGACAGACAGGCAGGCAGACAGACAGACAGACAGACAGACAGGCAGGCAGACAGACTGACAGACTGGCAGACAGACAGACTGGCAGACAGACAGACAGGCAGATAGACAGGCAGGCAGACAGACAGACAGATGGACAGACAGACAGACAGACAGATGGACAGACAGACAAGCAGACAGACAGACAGATGGACAGACAGACAGACAGACAGACAGACAGATGGACAGACAGACAGACAGACAGACAGACAGAAAGACAGATGGACAGACAGACAGACAGACAGATGGACAGACAGACAGACAGATGGGCAGACAGACAGAAAGACAGATGGACAGACAGACAGATGGACAGACAGACAGACAGATGGACAGACAGACAGACAGACAGATGGACAGACAGACAGACAGACAGATGGACAGACAGACAGACAGACAGATGGACAGACAGACAAGCAGACAGACAGACAGACAGACAGACAGACAGACAGAAAGACAGACAGACAGACAGACAGACAGAAAGACAGACAGACAGACAGACAGACAGACAGACAGACAGACAGAGAGTGTGAGCACAGCACATGTGAAGGTGTTGTGAGGGTGTGAGTGAGTGTGTGCATATCGGTATGTCAGAGTTTCCCTTGTTAACCTAAGCCACGTGTGGCAGAGCGACGCTCAGCAACTCTCCCCTGTTCCCTTCACGGGGGTTATCGTCACTGCTGCTTCGTTAAAATAAAAATTCCCTTGATTTCCACAGTCGCAGGCTCAACACGTTACGAGTCAAAGCAGTTTGCTATACATGAAACAGTGTTTGGCTCATGGCATGTTACACTGTTATGTTATTACATATGTATGAACATGTGACGCGTGTACAGTATGTCAAATAAAAAGTGACGTCAAATGATTACACACAACCCAGGAGAATTGGAACGTGCCAGCTGACAAGCTGAGCAACATATGGACCAACTTAGCGCTGTTTTATCACAACTCCCCTGATAGGTGGAGAGCATGACTCAAATAGCACGAGGCTTGTTTCAAACGGAACAGCATGCTTCCATACTCATAGCCCATCAGCATTTACAAGTTGCATAAGTGACATCTTAAAAATGTCTCCGACAAAGTCGCTTTGTCGTCTCGCGGCACTTCTTCCAGCGCATGTTGTTTCAGAGCCCGCATAGTTTTTAATACCGAGCTGTCTGTCAGCCTGCCGCTCTCAGAACCTCTATTATTCTATAGAACACAGGCAGCCTTGTGTTGTATACCTGACCTCTACCATGCAAATGTCTACTGCCAGCCAGGGCAGTGCTCCACCCCCACGCAGATGAACCGGGGAGATGAGAGCAGCACACTGAGCCCATTGTCTCACCTGGAGCATTTACCTGTGCTCTGAGATCCATTAGCTGAGACTGATCTTCTGACATGGTGTTGTCTCTCCGCTCCTCACAGCTTACACCTAGCTCTATGATGCAACCATCTCTTATACATGGTGGGACAGATCAGAACAAGACCCATGTTTGGCTAAATAGTGGATAGCTGTGTTGACTAGGCACTATCTGTAACACATCAGAGAATTCAGCAGAAAATGGTTATGGAGGAGCCAGGAGACATTGTTATGCTTATAAAACCTTATATGCTTACATGGCCCCCAGGTGTGTGTTGTGAGTGAGTGTTGCTGCTGCTGGCCAGTGTGAGTGGATGGAGCCCAGAGTAATAATGAGTTTAGCTGTGTGTACTCATGGAGGGGCTGTGTGCGCTGTGCTGGGACAAAAGCATCTGCACTGCTGATGTCTATAGTACCAGTCGTTTGTACAAGGTGTGTGTGTGTGTGTGTGTGTGTGTGTGTGTGTGTGTGTGTGTGTGTGTGTGTGTGTGTGTGTGTGTGTGTGTGTGTGTGTGTGTGTGTGTGTGTGTGTGTGTGTGTGTGTGTGTGTGTGTGCGCATTGTGCGCGCGTGCATACGCGAGCGAGTATGTACGAATGTATGCATCTCTTCCACTGACCTGACAATGATTTGTAAGATTTAAACTGAAAATGACAATGTCCATTCAAGTGTCTTAATATGAGACGTTGGGCTTGTTGTGTTTACATGGTGCTGCTGGAGAGGAGAGAGGCCGTGAGCGATAAGCTCTTACGGGTTTGCAGAGGTCAAAGGTCAGTGGATAGGGAGTAGTGGGAGAGCGCTGTGTGTGTGGTGCCAACAAACTTTAATGTCATAGGTTTCCCTGAGCCCTTCTTGGCATTTCGGCACAGGGAGTGAATGGAAAAATCATATACTTTGCTTCCCCGAGCATATTCATTACTGTAATAAAGGCAGTGTTTGTTTTCTTCTGTCTTTCTTCTGGCAAGGGAGACTTTACATAAGTCCTCTAAAGCCTCTGTGATATACACACAGACACACAAACATGCACACGCACGCACGCACACACACACACACGCACGCACGCACGCACAGACACACGCACACACACACACACGCACACACACACACACACACACACACACACACACACACACACACACACTTTGCCAAAGGCGTCACTGCGCTGGTTGATTAGGCTATATGAAAACAGCCACTCTGTTCCCTCATCTTTACCTTCAGTGAAATGCTCTAAGCGTGTCTCTACAAATTAGCGTCATCTTTTTACATCTGTTTTTAACTTCATGTTGCTTTTCCAAGTTGGCCTTACACACAAACAGGACAGGAAGCTGTTCTTTTTGCCATCAGGAAGTGTTTGTTGCCTAGGTAAAAGATGTTCCGTCTCTCCAGATGTTTGGCAATATTGTCATGAATCCAGAAAGGAATGTGCTGTTTGATCTAAAATCCAGGGAAAAGTGTGACTTTTGAACCTATCATAATATATATAATAGTCTTTTCTCTTTTGCACAGCCTTAAAAGGATGTCGCATGGCCCTGCTTTGAGAGCGTCCCATCACACTTAATGAGTTACACAGACATGTCCAATACAGCACACAAGAAGAAACATGACCCTCTCTCTCTCTCTCTCTCTCTCTCTCCCTCTCTCATCCCTCTCTCTCTCCCTCTGTCTTGCTCTCTGTATTGCCCTCTCCCTCTTTCCCTCTCTCCCTCCCCATCCCTCCCTCTCTCTCTCTCTCTCTCTCTCTCTGTTCTGCAGTAGAGAGGCCTTATAAATTACCGACCTTCAGCACAGCTGGATGGTTTCGGGGGAACAACAACTGCTTGCTATCAGACCCCACTCACTATAAGGGCTGGCAGTGCGTTTAATTGATGTCATGTATGTATATACAGTATATCTATATAGGGAGGAGGATGAAGTTGATGATGAGAGGAGCTTTCCTCTGCAGCATCTGCATGTGATGACTTGTGATGTTATGCAAGAAGAATGACCTCCAAGGGACACGTGAGAGGAGAGTGAACAGAGAAGAGGAGACAAACAGCTGAGAGGAGAGTGAACAGAGAAGAGGAGACAAACAGCTGAGAGGAGAGTGAACAGAGAAGAGGAGACAAACAGCTGAGAGGAGAGTGAACAGAGAAGAGGAGACAAACAGCTGAGAGGAGAGTGAACAGAGAAGAGGAGACAAACAGCTGAGAGGAGAGTGAACAGAGAAGAGGAGTGAGAGGAGAGTGAACAGAGAAGAGAAGAGGAGACAAACAGCTGGCCTCCACAGTTGGCTTGTACTTCCCTTTCCCCTCGACACCATGCTGGAAGTCCTGTCATTGTCTTTAAGTTGTTTCTTTTTTTAAACAAAGTGTAGCAGCGTACACTATGGCAGATGCACAGCTTGGGAACTGTCATTGTCTTTATATATATATATATATATATATATATATATATATATATATATATATATATATATATATATATATATATATATATATATATATATATATATATATATTTATTTTTTTATCGCTAGGGAACTGTCATTGTCTTTACAAGTTTAATTTATTTATTTTTGTTATACTTTACTTTACTTTATTTGTTTATTTGTGAGGGACAAAGCATAATTAATGAACACGTTGAAACATAAAATGATGCAAGTATAAAAAATGCCAGATTTAGCACAAGGCTAGTTTCCATCTGTAGTCCCCAACATAAAGCAACAACAAGGACAAGAATATAAAAACGGAGCAACAACACAGGAGACAAAGTGCATTAAAACAAAGTGCATTAAGAGCATTAAAAGTGCATAGAAAAGCCATAAACAATTTACAAAGTTGTGTATTAGTGTGTGGGTGTGTACAGTATGTGTGTAGGAGTATGTACGTGTTATGGATAAGTGAAAGGTTGCGTATACAGTATGTCGTGTGTGCGTATGTACTTGTGAGTGTGTAATCGTGCGTGTGTGTGTGTGTGTGCTACAAAGTGCAGCGTGTGTCTATAAGTGTTCACATGTCTGGTTGGCTTTCAGCCAGTTATAGCTATGGAACTGTCATTTTCTTTACAAGTTTTATTTATTTATTTTTGTTATAGCTAGGGCACTGTCATTTTCTTTTTTTAAACAAAGTGTAGCAGCTTACACTATGACTGATACACCACTAGGGACCTGGGAGCTGCCCTGGCCTGGATGGGCGGGTGCGGGGGGGTTTCTTTAGAACGTCTCATGAGAGCGGTGGTATGCGCTGGTCATCTCTTGGTCGCCTCTCGCCCGGCACATCCCGCCCGGCGCCCTGTTTAACAAACAGCAAATGCTTTCTTTGTTTCCCTTCACTGTACAAAAGTTTCCATAAACACTTGTTGACATTTTCTATGTTTAGACTGGGTCATGGCACGTTTTCTATGTTTACACTGGCTCATCAGGCATGTTGCTCTTAAAAACATCAGATGTCCACAAAAGACGACCAAAGTGATTTGCTCCTGTAAACTGGGGAAATGCTTTCCTAGAAACCCAATGCTCCTTCTCCCTCTTACCCTCTTTCACCTATGCTCGCTCACACACGTACGCACGCACGCACACACGCGCACACACACACACACACACACGCACGCACGCGCACACACACACACACAGTCATACTGCTTCCTCCGATACATGTGCCAGCCAGCCGCTTCTTTTCACCTGACAGCGATGAGTGTCCCCCAGTTACCATCCCCCCCGAACAGGCCAACCAGAGGGGGCACTAGTGTTGCGACCATATATACATACCCTTAATCCAGCTTCCCACCCACAGACACGGCCAATTGTGCCTGTATGGACGCCCGACCAAGCCGGAGGTAACACGGGGAAAACTTATGGTAGGCAGGGAATCTAGCGCGGCACACAGTGTCAATTCCAATACTACCCCCTAACATCAAGACTGGAGTGTATTACACATACAACTGTGAAAAGTAACAACAGATCAAACTGTTTGAGAAGTGAGGAGCAAACGAACATGATGCATTCTTCAGATAACAACTCACTGCCTTGTGCTCTATCCTCCTCAGGGAGTGAACCAACTGAAGGAACGCGTTACTGTAACACGTCAGCATGGCCGGCTCTGGGCTCTGGGCGAACATCTGATGGTTGAGCGCATACACAAGCGCAGTCGTAGCAGAAAGTGTTTCTGACAGCTGTAGTGTTTGTGAAAGAAAGAGAAGATACACTTCAGGGGTTATTATTATTTTTTCCTGCAACAACGCCAAACAGGCTTTGCCTCTTGGGTTTGCTCTTTACATTTGCATTGACCTGCCACTGCCCGCTGAATACATATCTAGGCTTTATTGCCAACAGAAATGACATGCCAGCTGCCTATTATCTTTATATAAACAAATAAGACTTTTTGCTCACGTGCCCTTAACATTTTTTATCAGACTGTGGCCCTGACAAGCGCCCCTGTTGGCCCGGGACACACTGAACTCATATACATGTATATAGATATATATGTATATGTAGAGTATTTTAATCACATTTGATGTGTAGTGCTCAGTCCTGCCTGTAGACAAAGGCGATGACGTGGTTTAGCCTCAGAACCACACCATGGCCTTGTCATTACAGGGCAGTACCAGTAATAGCTCATCGTCTTTACTGATCCCTGACATCATCTTTACTGATCCCTGACATCATCTTTACTGATCCCTGACATCATCTTTACTGATCCCTGACATCATCTTTACTGATCCCTGACATCATCTTTACTGATCCCTGACATCATCTTTACTGATCCCTGACATCATCTTTACTGATCCCTGACATCATCTTTACTGATCCCTGACTTCATCTTTACTGATCCCTGACATCATCTTTACTGATCCCTGACATCATCTTTACTGATCCCTGGCATCATCATTCAAAGCACTTTGCTTCTTGGACACATGCTGGTTTTCATAAGCAAACTTTTCTTTCCACGTTGTATTATGACATCATCATGTGACTGTTTTTACTTGTCTAGTCTCTAGTCTAGTCTAGTCTTGTTTAGATAGCCCTTTATCACCAGCAAATCTCAAAGGGCTTTACATATCATTATACAGATATTCCAGATGTGAACATTTCAATTAATAGGTTAAAACTATTTCCCCCCACATGTGAACTTTTTTCTTTCTATATTTAAACTAATTTTTTTTCTACCTTTATTTATACAGGGGGGGAGTCTCACTCAGGGCAATGCTCTCTTCTTTTTCAGGAGCGCCCTGTTCACATTCACACACATTCATACCTGGAAGCTGACCAGTACAACCACAGTCTGATCTGATCAGCAAATCTCAAAGGCCTTTACATATCATTATACAGATAGGCTCCTCCAGATATGAACATTTCAAGTCATAGGTGAAAACTGCGGTTGGGGTTAAGGGCCTTGCTCAAGGGCACCTTAATGGTGGTAATGAGAGACTGAGGGCAAGTGCTGCTTTTTCACTTTCCCCACCCAGATCTATCCTGCCGCTCCCGGGGATTGAACCAACGACCTTCTGGTCACAAGCTCACTTCTCTTAACTTTTAGGCCACCACTGCCCACCATTGCACATGGTAATATTTAATTCACATGTGGAAAATTGGAAATAGTGGAAAAAGAGACAGCTTGTAAAATGTTATTTTTACATGGGATTATGGGAAATCATTCACAGAGTGGATGGAACCCACCATGTGTCCAACAAGCACATGCTGGGCTTTACATCCACATGTGTTTCCCCATGTGACTCTTTAGGGCTATCTGCATATCTCATCACAGCCTTATATAGTCCTGCTCAGCTGCTATTGATTCATACAGAATGGATAAACGGCCAGACTGCACACAGAGACACGACATGTTCCCTTGTAATCGAATTATGCCACCTCAAGACCTCTGTCTGGGCTAAAGGAGGATGTGTTTTTTCAGCTGGTTTCAACTGGTTGCTGCTGACAATAGGGGAATGCTCTCACTGCAAAATGTGATTCTCTTCCTGTCTCTGTCTTCTTCACAGTGTAATGTACAGTGAGTCAGCACCAGCGGGTGGTTGAACAGGCCAATGAAGTCAGTCTAATAATTCCATATGACCATGTAGGGAAGTTGGCTGAGAAGCCTTGGGGCAGACCTAAATTAATTTCATATCTCATCGTAACATTTTGATGTGTAAGATGGGTTTGCACTCGGCCTCAGCGAATGAATCAGTCATACAGATATTCAAGTTGTACAGTCACATGGGCTCTTTGGAGAATGAGTTCTGGTGTAGCACTTGAGACCATTTTAATAGATGCAAATGTACTGCAGGGGGCACTAATGCATATCTGGCTATGTGCACCGTGTACTTTGCTGCATGTTGGGGTCACCCATCAGAGAGTTTGGGAGGTTTCTAGTGGAAGTGGAACTGACACACAATAGGTTTTGTGAAGTCTAATGCACGGCACGGTTGTTGTTGCTGCCCCAAAGTGCAAATTATAGCTGCCCTTTATAGCACAAAACACACAGTAGATTATAATGCATTGTATGCACAGCGGATTACATTACATAACTTCAGTAATAGAGGTGATTCCAGAGTTAATAGTAAATCCGTTGAGCTGTGTTTGTGTAACTTTGAATCATTAGAAAGACTACCGGTACATTGTTTTTCTCTGAATTACCAAGAAACTCTGCTGTATTGGGTAAGCACATCTACTGGCCATATATATATATATATATATATATATATATATGTTGCCAAATACATTTGGATTGTTTAACCCAACTAGCAATATATTTCCCTATCAGCAAAATCCACAGTAGTTATATTTCCACTTGGGAGGCCCAGAATAAATGACATTGGCTCAATTTCGAAGTCTGTGCCAAATACCTTCTCCATTTCACACAATACTTCAGACCAATACTTCTGTAAGTTATGACATGACTAAAGTACCTATTTCAGTTTTACATTTAGACACAGAGGGGCAAGTGAGGGCTCAAAAAAGTACCTGCGATTAGGAGAAATATGTATTCTGTGTACAATTCTAAATGGGATTGCCTTTGTTCGAGCACAGATGCATATCTTTTTTGAATAACTCCAAATATCCTCCCATGTCTCCTCAATAGTCACTGACAATTATTTCTCCCACACAGACAAAACATTCTCATTAAGCTAAAAGAGCTTTGAAATTACAGTAGTTATCAAATTTGTCCACGTTAAAATTGTGTTTGGTCGTGCATTATTGACTCTTGCTGATGGTAGTTCCACGTAAGGAATGTCCAAAAAGCTCAGAAGCCAGTAAGTAGCCTAGAGTTTTCCAATCCTGGACAAACTTCTTATGGATGGGACACACCAGAAGCGTTTCCGACATGGAAGGCTCTGCTCACATCTCGCGTTTTTGCTGTCTGGTCTATTTTTGACGTGAGCCGCGTGCAGCCGGCCATGAAGTCACTGCAAGCTCTGACGCTGCTTTCGGAGACCCTTCTGGTGTGTCCCAGTCATTAGCTGCAGTCAGGCCTGCCAACCAGACTTTGAGTGTTTTTTCCTTAAAGGAAATGTTGGAATCATCGTTTTCCATTGGCAATTGTACCCCCGTTAGTTCTGCAAGGGTACTTCCTTCCCCCAAAATCCAAACCCCTTGGACACTCCCATACAACATGTATGAAAGAGGCAACAGGTCCCTGGGAGCAAAATGAGCAACATGGATCCGGTACCAATCCCAATCCATGTCTCATTCTCTGCGTTGATATGCTTTAGGACTACATTTCAAATGCATACTGATGATTTGGGTTTTTCGAGGCACCAGTAACATGATCCCACATTGCATCCCAGTCTACGTCTTGTCCCAATTCAAATCATATTCTTTGGCCGTGCACCTGAGTTGAATTTTGGATTGAGTTGTGCTCGCACTTGGTGAGTTTAGCCAATTCAGATTCCTAACCCGTCCTTTCCTTCCTGATGTAGGCATATAATTCTGGGAGGTTGGATTATTATCACAGATATATGATACTATCACTTTTGGAACACTCTGTATCCAACATTTTTTTTATATATTATTTTTTATAAGATGGTCTTTTAAATCTGAGCCCCAGGGAACCCTGTAGGCTTTACAGGCTGACCTTACTCTGAAGTGCAAGAAAAGAGAGTGTTTCTCAATATTATAATGAGAGACAAGTTCTTGAAAGTTAAAGATATTATTTGCCCCATTACTGTAATATCTTCAAGAGTTGTAATTATCCTCCCAATTTTGGTTCCCCCCAGATAGAAGGTGACTACTGTTCCATATCGGAGATGACCCTCACCATACGCTTTTAACTTTCAGGACTTTTTCCTGCTGCTCTGAACACTAGTAGTATATGAGTTAAAATTGGACCATAATATAAACCACATTTTTTCGTAGACATACAGTATAATCGCTATTAGCTCTTGTTGCATATTTTTACTAGATTAAATTTGATCTTCCTCCATCCAATAACTAAGACTTCTTATTACAAATGCCAAGTGATATGTCTATAGTTTAAATTTTGGACATGCCCATCTCATCCCCATCAGACTTTTTGAATTAAAGAGCTAACCACTTTATGTTGGATCGTTTACCAATCCAAACATAGCGTCATAGTTCAGGTTTTTTGTGTGTGTGCCAATGGCCTGTTGGATGTGGAAGTGGGATCATCATGAGATGTTCAGTCCAGAGTGGTTTTAGTGTCTGGTCGACAAGATGTCCATAATTCTCTGTGGTGTGGCATCGCTTCAAGCTGTCAACTCTGGTCACTGCAGAGGGGAAGAAATGAGCCATGCTCTGCTTGGTTTTCTACCACTGGATATGATTAAATGATTTATATATGTGATTGTAGTCATATAATCGGCATTCTGGCTCTCTTCATGTGATCTGAGGCCAGACTGAGCCTTGGAAGATGACTTGTCATTACATAACACACGACAAGACATTAGAAACAACAAATCAGCGGCGATTTGGCCGTCCTTTCCTCAGTTGATTGTTTGTCTGTTCTGCTTACCTCAACCCACTTTCAGCGAGGGGAGGAGCTCTATCACTGACAAATTATTCACTACATGCACGTCATTTCTATCAGCCATATGTTTCAGGTCGACTCGGCGGATAGTTATGCAAGTGTATGGTGACGTTGATTTTCTGATGGTCTGGTGGGTTTCTTTTTCAAATAGGACAGTGTTTCTCTGCAGAGCAGTCTGTGTCCCATGGATATTTCCAAATGGTCCCTTAGATGGTTTGCCAACAGAGATGATTAGTATTTGCTGGTGCTAGTCCCTGGAGCTGTCCCTGAAGTCTGAACAAGCAATATCACCGTGTGATGGTTCCCAAGAACAAAAAGTACTGCTCTAGGATGGATAGGCTAAGACCGTAAAAACAACTTTTACATATTTTCTATCGGTAGCTAGACAGACAGACAGACAGACAGACAGACAGACAGACAGACAGAGACAGACAGACAGACAGACAGACAGAGAGACAGAGACAGACAGACAGACAGACAGACAGATAGATATACAGACAGATAGATAGACAGATAGATAGATAGATAGGTAGATAGATAGATAGATAGATAGATAGACAGATATATATATATATATACACACATATATAAAAATCATAAAAGCTCTAATGCGTTACATTCAAGCCATTGCCAGACGAGTTTCCACAATGCTGATTAAGCATATCTGCGCCACATAACTCTCTCTGTATTCCACAGTAGGGGTTGCATGAACTAATTGACGTGTGGAGTGGATGTAACTATCAGGCATTGACACCTACTGGTGGACGTTGAAAAGTCGTCACGTGGTTTGACTTGCACTCAAAGTGCTGCCCCAGGCAGCAGCCTGCCAGAGCTGTCTTTTTCACTCATTTCTATATATTTACTTTTTCTAAATGTATTTGGTAATGACGTTATTTGGATTATAACTACTAGCCTACCATGCCTCCTCCTCCTCATCGCTAATTTCTACCGTACCTTGTTGGTTTGCCCTCGAGGTCTCGCCCGCTTCTAAATAATTTAATCGTGCGGCTCTTTCCATATGTTAATGGCCCGAATGGATAATAATAATAATAATAATGATAATGATAATAATAATAATACATTCAGTTTATATAGTGCTTTTCACAGTGCTCAAAGACGCTTTACATTCACAGAGACGCTTTAACATTCACAGATAAAATTCTGATAGTGAAACGAGTCATTTTGCAGAAGTTGTGTGACGCTCAAAACAATTTATCCACTGTTTTACAGGCAAAACAGTAGAGACCGCTACATTGGAACCTATATGACCAATGCTGCATTCACGTGCTCCTGATGGTCCCATTTCCCATTTGGCCGAGATGGGAAGTTCGGTGTGTTCCTGAGCTTTTAAGTCGTAATGTGGAAATAACACGGATGCTGTATGTTGTTAACTTGTATGTTATTGCTCAGAGCGTTTAAACAACACGTTGATAGCTGTTTTCAGTTTTTGTGTGACCACGAAGAGCAAAGGAAACGACCAGGAACACATTTTTCTGACACCACATCAATGCCAGAAAGACGGCCAGAAGGGGGAGACAAATGTTCTGCACGACAAAAGTTAGGCACTATTTAATATATTTTTGAATATATATCTATGAAGACAATATGGGCTCCTGACCCAGGCTCTGAACAAATCTTCTCTGCAACACTGTGTGCATTCATATAGAGGTATAGGTGACTCTGCCTGTGTAACACATTCTGGGAGAGGAAAGGTGCAACACTGACTGACACTCAGAGGAGCTGAAGCTGCTGCTGTGCCCAAATTGTGTTAGGGTGAGTGTGAAGATGTTCTGATGTGCTTGGACAGTGTGTCAGGTGTGTGTGTGTGTGTGTGTGTGTGTGTGTGTGTGTGTGTGTGTGTGTGTGTGTGTGTGTGTGTGTGTGTGTGTGTGTCAGAGGTTGTGTTAGGCTTTCTCACAGTCTCACTGTCTGTTATTTTGACAGACAGGGTCGTAAAAAATCTGTCATTTCTATTCTTACCTATGCTAAAATGACAGACAGCCTTCAGATTTTTCTGTAAAAGATGGAAAATATTCGGTTAACGTGACAACTGATATGTAATGTAACTGACTGACTCAATATCTGACTGCGTTAATAGTGTTTATGTCCTGTATGCTTGCATTTATGTGGACATAAATACGTGTGTGTGTGTGTGTGTGTGTGTGTGTGTGTGTGTGTGTGTGTGTGTGTGTGTGTGTGTGTGTGTGTGTGTGTGTGTGTGTGTGTGTGTGCATACGTGCGTGCGTGTGTGTGTGTGTGTGTGTGTGTGTGGCTGCTGTGTGATGTGAGTTTAACAATTCACACGATTCTGTGACATCATCACACGGCCATGTCTGTAGGAAAATAACAGGTGATTGATTGTAAACAAATGTCAACCACAGCCAATGAGCTGTGTGGTAAATTGGTAGGAAACCATATTGGCAGGATATTATGGGAATAATGTGAGCAAGGGATGATAAATTCATGAAACGCTAAGCTGGAAACAAAACAATAATCCACAGATCTGGGTAAGTACAGCATCGGATGGGCAATTACTCCTTCAATGTTCAACTCTGATTCATTTGAAGTAAATTGGCTGCTTCACATGTCCAAAACAGAGACATAGATAATGACAGCACCCCTCTTATGAGGAGTGTTTTGCTGGCTTTTCCCGAGCCACGCTGACGTACGGGAAAGGACTGGAAAGGCGCCCAGCGTTAATGAAGCTGCCAGTGATTTCTCTTAACGAGCTGGGTCATTAGAGGGGAAGAAAGCACTGGGACAGGGTTCATGACCTTGACATTTAGCAGCGATGGTGTGTTCACTCAGTCATTACTGTCCACATTGGATCCTGCTGGAGGGGAGAGATGCAGCTCCTCACCGCCTGCTATTGGCTTGTTTAGATGGGACTGACTCATCCAGGGCCTCCTCCTGCCTTGGGTCAGTGATGTCATTAGGCTGTAGTGGGCCATGTGTGTGAGAAATACAGGTTAGGAGACAATGCAGAGAGAGAGAGAGAGCGCTGGAGAAAGTCTCATGGCAGTAAAGGATAAACAACAGACAGTCACATCAGAAATGAAAAACGCTGTGTGATTTAATAACATCAGATGCCGTTACTGATGGATGTATAATGATTTGTCCGTTGGTTTGTCATATTATTATGATTTTAGGTGGTTACTGTGGATTTCAAAAATGGATTTAATGCTGAGGCATGTTTGTCTCAGAGTGGACAGCAAAGGTAACAGAGGAGTGGAAAGATTTCATAGACTTACCCAAGCCGCTGTAGCTCTCTGGCGACATCTGCTGTCAGGCCAAGGGAGAGCAGCACGATGTTAACATGCATCTGTATCTACTGTAACTGAGGAGTCTTAATAGTATTTCAAAAAGTAGAAGCTGAAAGATCTCTCTAATTTTTTATTATGATTGGACGATTGATCCATGTCTATATACATGTCTGGAAAAATGTAAAAGACCACACCCCAAAAAAAATGGTGTCTGTAAAATCTAACTTTTGAGGTTTGATGCTTTTATTTTTTACTATTGACCACATTTGATTGTAATTAATAAACAGTATTCCCATTCAGAACATTTATTTGCAGAAAATGACAACTGGTCAAAATACCAAAAATACACAATCTCATTATACATTGAATGTTGCAAACTAAGTATATGCCCATAAATCATAAAAATAGCAATGCCTTTGCTTAGGAAGGGTCCATCAATCAATATTTGGTGGAGAAACCGCAATTTCTTTTATCACAAAATATGGGGTGGTTTCTTGATTTTTTTTTCTAGAGCTATTAGGCCTATAGAGAATATAATTCTACTGTGATACATTCCAACCTAACAATGTAACATCAGTGTGTTGTTCTGGCTATATTAAGGAATATAAAAGGTGCAGTAAGCAATGTCGTGACATTGAGTAGTTCACTGCAGGCAAAGGCACTTTCTTTGGTTCAGCTGCTCCACAGTGAACTGTAAAGTGATGCTGAGGCTTAAGGCTTGCTTTTGAGTTATTGTCTGATTCACAGCAATAAGAGAGAAAAACCATATTAGAATATTATCACAGGACACAGACATCAATCTGGTTCTTTCAATATGCTGGTAAATTGACTTTCGCTGTGTTTTATGGAAAAATAAGTTATTCTTCTCATTTGATATGTATTTGATGGAGGGCAGGATGTGGCCCATCAGTCAATTTGGCCCCAGGGAAACATTCAAGTCTGATTCATTTATAGTGGGATTGAAAGATTAGAGACTGCTTTAGTATAATTTGTCACTCCAGTCAGTCTGTTTTGACTCTCTCAGCGGGGTTAGACTGATATTTTGGTTTCAAAATATATTGGGCTCATATTGGTCTTTTATTAAATATTGATTATTGGTCAGTGTCAGACTTCCGCTCCTCAGCTATACAGTACATACTGCAATGAAAATCTATCTTTCATTTATTCATTTGATTGTTTCCCCAACTATTGCATAGGATTGTTTGCGTCATAAAGAGCTGCTAACCCGACAAGACAAGACTTTCATTAGTCTGGGCTTCTTCTGTGGAGAGCTTCAGTGTCCCACGGTCAAATGCTGTTTGAAAAGCTTTTCCACTCTGTGAGGAATAATATTCTGGGCAGAAACACAAAATAATTGTATACGACCCCAATGTTGGAAACCACTGGCCAGGTATACTGTAACTGGTAATGGTATTTAATCGCTCTCTGTTTAACTTTAGCTGTCACACATTTTTGTTTTAAAATAATAACTCAGAAAATAAAACCGTGAAGGACACACACACATCCCAACATCTGGGCTTCAAAGCAGGTGCCGGACCCAATAAAAACAGCAGTGATTGAAAAATATCTGAAGAAGAGCGTAAGCTCAAAACGTCGCGGGTAATAAAATGTATTACTTAATTTTATTACTTGCTCAATTGAATTAAGCAAAGGGGAGCTACAGTGTGTGGCCTCTACTTTTTTCAAAATAATAACTAACTACATAATAATTACATGCATATTTAATCTTCTTTATACTACTGCTGCGCTGCAGAACAAAGTAGCTCTGTGCCACTTGACTTCTAAAATAAACAACAACCACCATAAAACTCAACTTTTGTCGAGATCCATTTTATTATTGTCTCCCAACAAAAGCAGTTGAATGGAATAAGTGAGGCATATGTTGTATTTAGGGATTCCACACTCAGCAGATGGAGCACTTGAGAGCAGCATCAAATTGCGAAAACGAAGACTTAAAAACGGTTCATGCAAAAAGCAGAAACACACCTACTGTATGGTCGCCTTTTCTCCAATGTATCAAAATGCTGTGTGCACACCAACAGTACAGATGGAGGCCAAAACCTCTTGTTAATACAGTTATTGTGTGAAAATTAACATACTATTCTGAAAAGGAAGAGCTGTTTTGTTGCCTTTTACTGACATTTCAGCTCATGACATGGTAAGAAGTAATGGTGTCCAAGTTCATCTCTGAAGTCTGTGGTATTCAACAGTGCCAAAGCAGTCGTTGCACATCATCATAACACTCCATAATGACACACATTTAGGCACAGATGTTCGTGCGGAAATGGTGAAAAATGTCTTTTGGCAGCACGTTCAGCCTCGGTTCGTCCGAACTCCAGCTTTGGAGTGAAAACTTTTTCGCTCTTAGATGTCCATTCATCACATCCTGTGTGCCAAGAACATTCCCCCCCATTTTCTGGGTAAATATTATGAATCTATGGTGTCTCAATTAGAGGGGATGGAATGCTTGTCTCTAGCCACTTTTACACAGAGATCCCACAATATTGATGTTAGGAAGGCCCACAATGACTCCCGCAACGAGTGCAGCGTTGCCCTTTACACAGGCATGCTTTTACACAGCGCGAGGACGCATTCTGGCATGACGTTCTATCGTTCCCATGGAGATGTGAACTAGCGCTGATCAGAGGGGATATCCTCACCTACGACTTACAGAGCGATTTATCAGACGCACACAAAAAAGCCTACCTGCTGGATTGTGCATTGTTTTGAGGAGAGACTGACAGAGAGGGAGTCCTGCTCAGACCACCACTCACCACAGCTGCAGACGCACACTCAAATAAACACGTGTAGGCAGTCATGGATCGTATAGGCTACTTTTTTACTTCCACTTATGCCTTTCCCATTTTTATTGCTGTGACGGCCGTAACGCCAAATGTATTATAATATTCCAATATGGAGTTATGGATTTGTTGGGATATATATGATATTTAGTAGGATATAAATGCACAGGAATACTATAAAGTTAGTTGTTTTTTGGAAGGGAACGTGCACAGACGAGACTGCAGTAAACAGCGATTCCCCCCCTTCGAACCGCCTTCCTGCTTTTAAACAGACGTTGATTCGGGGCTGATAGCCTACTACATGTAGCCTACCTCCACTGCCGTAACGAAAGCCGTAACAAAATGACTCGCCATTCCGTCCTTGTGACCTTTAAACAGGAGGCGAGGCGTAATGACGCCGCAGCGACCGCGGCTTTCACAGGCTGTGTAAAAGGGACTTCTGTTTCAAGCCCACTTTGCGGATTAAGCTGATGGCATGGTGGTCACATGATTACATTAAAAAAATATGTTGTTTAACCCAGTGGTTCCCAAACTTGGAGTGCTTGAGGAGGTTTCAGCGGGTCCACAGCAACATGAGAATAATATGTTTCAGGTAGCTTACCTGTGAAATCATCCAAAAGTTATCTGTGACATCTTTAGGGGCCAACCGATTGAACAAATGGGCTGAAAGGACAGAAATGAATGTGTGACTCATATAAATAGGTGGAATATAAGGCAATTATTTTCTAGGAGCTTTGAGGTGTGAGGGTAATTTGCATTTCGCGTAAACGATATTGTCTTCTCAGCCCCAGTCACTTACTGTGAAATTGTGTTGAGCTGCTGCAAACGGCTCGCATGACTGTCAACAACGTGCAAAGAAAATGAATAGAAAGGAAATGGAGCTGTTTTGCTGTCCACACTTGAGATATAACTGGTGCTTCATGTCTACTACACAGGTGCTGTATTTGATCGAGTGTAAGGTTTTGAACATAGAATAACGCCTGCTGCCATAATAGTTCCTGAAATAGTGACACTATAAAAGACGATGGGCTACATCTATCATTTTTCGGTCTGTCTTGATAGGGCACTCACGCGCGCGCACGTGTCTGTGTGTGTGTGTGTGTACGTGCACATGTCCGCGTGTCTGTGAACGCCAGTGCATGAGTGTGTGTGTGTGATTCCATTACACTAGGTGACACCATGGGCGCTGGTTTGATCTCAGCTGATTGATGTGATGTATGGATGGAGGCATTGCTGTGGCATTTACTCTCTGTCATCACTGTGAAGGACAAGACACCAGGAGCCAAATACAGGCACTGCCCAAACCCACCCGCTGTGGATTCACTGTTCTCATACATGATCCTATTACAGGACCTCCACTTGAGACCATATAGGCTCTGTCGTGGGAATCGAGTCACATCCTTTCTTATTATTTTTTACAATTTCATGTGTGGTCGTGTTTGTTTTGGTGTCACAGCACCACTTGGAGGATGTATGTTTCAGGCGCTGGGTGGGCAGCCTGCTGCTGCTGCTGCTGCTGGACATGGAGAACTGAGGCGACCAGATGATCTTTTCTCTATTCATATTCCTCCCTACAAGAGGCCAGAATGTCAAAAACGCTTCACCAGTTATCTCAAAGCTGCAATCAGTGGGCAAAACACAATGACTGTCCTGAATCAATACGGTATAATGATTTGCTTTGCCGTCTTCAGATAGGCCTAAGCAAAGGAACTCCAGGAGATGGAGAAATCCACTTCAGTCAAGGGCAGAGAAATGAGACTGTTTGGAGGGGACATGAGGAGCTTTTAGTGTGCATCACACAAGTGTCACCGCCTATTTACTCAGTCTGTACACAATGGGATCTAGACTGGCTTATAATTAAGCAATAGATCACGACAGGCCGTGGTATATGCTTATTATACCACACCTAAGGGTCGTGCTTCAAAAACACCCTTAGGTGTGGTATAATAAGCATATATCACTGTCTGAAGTGATCTATCGCTTTTATAAAATGGTTACCAAGTATGGAAATAGGAAAATTATTATTGTTAGTATTACTATATTTAAATGTCTTAAATCACTGTTTGGACCTGAGCCCCACAGCTCAACTCTCCCATAAATGGCCCCAATGGCCCCTCACCTAATTTTTGAGCCTAGTTGCTTCACACAGTGTTCAGGGCAGTGAGTGGCTCTAACTGCTGTGGTATATTTACTGTGGTATATGCTAACTATACCACAGCTCAGATGGCTTGATTTGAGAGAGCAGTGCTGCAGGTCCCTCTTGTAGCCCATTTGCCTCTTGCTCCTCAAAATGCCCGGTCCCAACTCACCGCTGTGCAGCAGCAATCATTTTAATTGGTATTTACCATCTAAGCAAGGCTATTATACTGTCAGTAATATGAAGGCTGTCAGTGGCTTTTCGCCAGAATATGAGCTTGAGTCATCAAACAAAAAAGCTGGTTTGATTAATATTAGAAAGCCAAAGTCATGCCCACTTCCGGGTTAAGCGTATGAACCAAGGGGTTTCATCCGCCATTTTATTTTCCATAGACATTTAGTAAAATGCTTATAAAAAGATTTTTACTTGGTCAAACCAAACGATTCAGCTAGGCCTATACAGGTATTTAGACTCAGGAGAGACTATATAACATTTCAATGTTGAAAAATAAATACATTTTCATCAGCTTTTCTTTTCTTTTCTTTTTTGGTCCGAGTGAAATGTTCTATGGTCTCTCAGTCTCCTGATTCAAAATATAGCTGAATTGTTTGGTTTGACCAAGTAAAAAAAAAGTATATGCTTTTTATGAAATCTCTACGGAAAATAAATGGCAGATGAAATTCCTTGGTTCGTATGGCTACAGTAAGTGGGCATGACTTTGGCTGTCTACTGTATTTATGTCTTGTGTGGACCCGCCTTCAAAGAGAATAAAAGTGCTTGGCTGCTTCAACAAAGCTATGAAGCTTGCTCATCCCAGCTGAATGGCTACAATAAAAGGCTGATATACTTTTGAGCGATCATTCAATAAAGCAGCAGAGGGAGAGTGGTCTCACAGAGCACCGTCCTGAAATCCGGAGCATATTACAGCCTCAACCTTCTACTGCTGGCTGAGGAGGAACCATAGTTCAGTTCATTTTTACTCACTTCTCTAATGTTCTCACACAGGAGAGAGTCATCGCTCTCCTAAAGGTGGCAGGAAGTTAATTGAAAAAGCCAACAGAGGATGTATCAAGGGGCCGGGCAAAGAAATAACATCTGCAGAGTGCAACTTTTCATACCTGGGGCTCTCTGGTGGGGCTCATCACACAATTAAAGGCGGAACCCAGACTTGTCAAATCAACCCCCTGTTGCAGCGCTGGAGGCGCACACACCCCGACACCCCGACACCCCGACACCCCGACACCCCGACACGGTGACACAATGACACATCCATATTCACATATGAGAGACTCACCTTTCACTGTGTGTCAGCCCACACTTACTGACTTCACACGTAAGTAGACAGTCGAGTGATGCTGTGTCGGAATCGGTTTCCATGTCATCAAATTGTGCCACAGATATTGAATTGAATGATTGTGTCATACATGTTTGTTAGCGTGTGTGTGTGGACAATCCTCAAAACTCATTTGAGATCAGTGTGATGTTGGATTTAAATCAGCTTCAAAAAGCCTGGTCAGACACTGGTTGCAGTTTTAATGAAGTATTTGCATGCCTTTTATCCCCTCATTATCCTCTCCGTGTTGGTTTCAAAGTTTCAAAGCGTTAGAAAACTGCATATTTAGACTGGCTCTCCAGAGTGAGCGAGGGATAAAACTAGACTTTGTTTCATGCACTGTGTTAGCCCTTTGACTTTCATATATTTGGAGAACTGAAAGAAGGAGAAGAAGAATTTGCTAAGTTGATCATCACAGTGCAGCCTGATCCCTTTATGAGCTTTTATAAGCGTCAAAACACATGGAGCCCGTTAAGAAATGGAGTTGTTGACCGATGGATCAGGAGTGAGCAGGTTACCAGCTACTGTGTGGATGCACGCAAGTTTCTCTCACTGTATCTTTTATGGCTGTGCAATCAAATCGATACGGCAATATATCGCGAGATTTCTTCCAGCAATACTGTGTCAATATTTCCGAAAAATATCGTGATATATCACCATATCGATTTTTTCCCACAGCCGTGTGTTCAGTGACACAATTAGAATACTTTTTATTTCAGTGCGTTCAGTAACGCACTCAACACTCAGTAGTTTTGACTCAATTTGTCCACTAAATTATCAATATAAAGTGATGTACATATTATTACACTACCTAACCTGGGTGGTACACAGCGAGTTTTTTTTAAATAATTTTCAGTAAATTATGTAGAGTATTGCAATCTATCGCAATATGTATTGTATCGCAATGTATTGTGATACAATCGTATCGTGACCCATGTACGCATCGTGTCGTGAGGTCCTTGTCAATACCCAGCCCTAGTATCTTTGAGTCAGAACGTTATCAGTGTTGTCAGTCTGTGCCAACTGCTCGATAATGGCATGAGGTGCACCTCATCGCTGTCTACTATTTTAAAATGGCAGTCTAGACTAACAGATTCGAGGTAAATGGATGGTAAATGGACTGCATTTATAGAGCGTTTTTCTAGGTCCATCAACCACTCAAAGTGCTTTACATCAATGCCATTCACACACTCACATTCAGACACCGACGGCGGCGACAGCCATGCGAGGAGCCAACCAGCTTGCTGGGAGCAGTGAGGGGTTCTCAGTGTCTTGCTCAAGGACACTTCGGGCACGCTGCCGGGAGGAGCGAGCCTTATGGCACCACCATAGACAAACATGTAGCTCAAAGTGCTTTACATCAATAGAAGGCAGATAACAGACATACAAATATTGAATTCATATAAAAGAAGGCTAAATGCATTAAAATAATCAAATCAAGCAAACCTGAGAGATAAAAGAACACGACAAATACTCACATATTACATGCACATTGTGAGTTAACCTTGATTTTCTTTCCCCCTGTCCGTCCTGATTCTGCTCTTGATCTGATATGACATCAGATCTTGCTGCCTGCCAGATGAGAAGCATAGATGCTCCTCATGGTCAAAAACCTCACCATCCACAGATGGATGAGAATCATGTGGAGCTCTGTCCCCCTCATCGATGCTATACAGAATAGATTTATTTTGAGAGAATAAGAATAGTTAATTTTCCCTCATCCACATTGGTTTGTTTAGGTTCACACTGCCTTGCTTTTGCTGCTCGCTGTAATGTACCTTCATTGATTTTGTTATGCGAGGCTTTCAAAGCATGAGTAACGGCAGGCTGTCGGATGTCATCTGTCTCCGTTTATGAAAGCCTGTGTTTTGGGTTTGTGTCCTGTAGTTTCTCAGGATTGCATTCTCACTCCCGACACACAGCACCACACTTAGCTTGGAAGGGGACTGAGCTATGCATTTTCACATGGTTTGGATGCACTTGGCGCACACCTAAGCTCAAATGGCATTGCTTTCAGCCCCAAAAGATGAAGCAAACGAAAGGAGGAAACACTCCACACACATGATTGATGTGCGTGTGAATTCACCCACAAACAAGTACATTTACATGTTTTGATGGAAGAGGCAAAGCTACATGGTATCTTTGAGAAGGGGGTATACAGGTGTGGTCTGCGCTACCCATCCTTGAGATGTGTGTGCGCCTGCTTGTGTTTGTGTGTGCATACACCTGTCTGTGTGAGTTTTCCACAGTGTGTGCTTTTGTGTGAAATGCTGTTCGTGTTAAGGGACTGTTTTGTCCCTTGAGGCCAGAGCACCATGCCATGACCAATCACCCCTCCTCTCCTCTCCTCTCCTCTCCTCTCCTCTCCTCTCCTCTCCTCTCCTCTCCTCTCCTCTCCTCTCCTCTCCTCTCCTCTCCTCTCCTCTCCTCTCCTCTCTTCTTTTCTGCTCTCCTCTGCTCTCCTCTCGTCACCTCTCCCTCCTCTCCCCTCCCCTCCTCTCCTCTGCTCCCCTCTCCCCTCCCCTCCGCTCCCCTCCCCTCCCCTCCCTCCTCTGCTCTCCTCTGCTCTCCTCTCCTCTCCCTTCCTCTCTCTCCTCTCCTCTGGTCTGCTCTGCTCTTCCTCTCCTCTGCTCTCCTCTGCTCTCCTCTCCTCTGCTCTCCTCTCCCTCTCCTCCTCCCCTCTCCCCTCCCCTCCCCTCCTCTCCCTCCTCTGCTCTCCTCTCCTCTGCTCTTCTCTCCGCTGCTCTCCTCTCCCTCCTCTCCTCTCCCTCTCCTCCTCTCCTCGCCTCTCCTCTCCTCTGCTCTCCTCTCCCTCTCCTCTCCTCTCCTCTGCTCTCCTCTCCTCTGCTCTCCTCTCCCTCCTCTCCTCTCCCTCTCCTCCTCTCCTCTCCTCTCCCTCTCCTCTCCTCTCCTCTGCTCTCCTCTCCTCTCCTCTGCTCTCCTCTCCTCTCCTCTGCTCTCCTCTCCTCTCCTCTGCTCTCCTCTCCTCTGCTCTCCTCTGCTCTCCTCTCCTCTCCTCTGCTCTCCTCTCCTCTGCTCTCCTCCTTTCCGCTGCTCTCCTCTCCCTCCTCTCCTCTCCTCTCCCTCTCCTCCTCTCCTCTCCTCTCCTCTCCTCTCCTCTCCTCTCCGTCTCCTCCTCTCCTTTCCTTTCCTCTCCTCTCCTCTCCTCTCCTCTCCTCTCCTCTCCTCTCCTCTCCTCTCTCCTCCTCTCTCCTCCTCTCCTCTCTTCAGAGCCCAATCAATGGCGAGTGTCCAGCTGGCTCTGTCTGTTTCTCGGCCTGTCGTCATTACCTGACCGTCCTGTCACTCCACATCTATTTAGTGGAGATGGGTCTGAGTGAAGGGACCAGAGTGGAGGCTAATGTGTGATTCGTTTGGCCAATCTCTCATCTACAGTACATCCAGTGCTGCTGATGAGTCTGGCTAGACAGAAAGAGGGCGCTGTTGGTGTCATTTCTAATGCTAGTGGACTGTGCAGTGTGCAAAGGCGCGATTATAATGGACGGCAAGCGCCTATTGCAGGTATATGCTTTGCACCCAATGCACTGCATTGGCTTATAAAATGGATGGTTAGCCTGGATCCCACTTATATAGAACAAAGACTACCTTAAGGGGGCAATTTCAGGATGAATACGGATGAGTGCTGTCCTCGTTGTTGGGGGGGGGGGGGGGGGGAGCCATTCCCTTCTCAAATCTTGACAGGAAAATGCAGAGAAGACAGAGAGAGCCGTTAAGAGGAGAAAACATGGTGGCAGGCAGAGGAGAGGAGTGCTTCTACTTTCATGACACTCCTGGCACTTTGCCAACAACAAAAGGGACTCCGATGTGACATGAATGCCAAAGCACAGAGCCTCTGATAGATTGTCTCATTCATATGGACACCAACCAAAACACACCCGAATTTGATTTCACTTGACCTCTTTCATCTTCTACAGGAGAGAGGAGAGAGAGAGAGAGTGAGAGCGAGTCACACAGAGAGCGAGAGAGAGATCGTGGCGAGAGAGAGAGAGAGATCGTGGCGAGAGAGAGTGAGAGCGAGAGAGAGAGAAGAGAGAGAGTGAGAGCGAGTGAGCGAGCGAGAGAGAGAGAGAGTGAGAGCGAGTCACCGAGAGAGAGAGAGTGAGAGCGAGCGAGCGAGAGAGAGAGTGAGAGCGAGTCACCGAGAGAGAGAGTGAGAGCGAGCGAGAGAGAGAGAGAAAGAAGAGAGAGAGAGAGAGAGAGAGATCGTGGCAGGTGGAGGCTAGGGGTTATTAGGCCAGATAAACAGAAGGGTTGTATAACTCTGGCTGATAATTCACTGACCTTTACCTCCTAATGCATTCTAATAGCCCGGTGGACTACAGCATGGCTTCTCTCTCAGCAACACACACACACACACACACACACACACACACACACACACACACACACACACACACACACACACACACACACACACACACACACACACACACACACCTGGTTGTCAGGGAGATCAAAGCTCTCAGGTCATCGTAAACCAAAACACCGCTGTCAAGTGGCCTGAACTCATCTCAACTTACAAAACTTTTAAGTCCATGCATTTACTTACTACAGCCATTTGAAAACAATTTGCATTTAAATGACAAGACAGAGTGACAGAGTGAGTTGAGTTGGGCTACATGCTCAAGTATTTTTGTCTTGTTTTCAAAGGTGGGACACACCATGCAAAAGAATGACCGGTCCGGGGACGACAGCCAGAGGGACAGTGTGAGTGACCGCCATCTTTGTCTCCCTTTGTGTCTTTTCATCTTTACATGGTGAGGACCTTTATGTCTTTACATACAGTCTACATCTTTACATACAGCTATAGTCACCTTTTACATCTCAAGTCCTCCTATTGGATATCTCTCAAAAACACACACACGCGAACACACACACACACACACACACACACACACACACACACACACACACACACACACACACACACACACACACACACACCCACACACATACCTATATGACTTATGATTTGAATGAATGGTGTGATGATGTGATTGTAAGAGCAAGGTCCTCAAAGCCAAATGAACTGTGTGCAATGTAAACTACGCCATGTAGCCTACAGTACTCTTTACAATAATATATCTATGTCATTAGTGACCAGTCAGAGAGGAGGTATTTTCATTTCATTGCATATCTCTACGTAGGCTGCCAGCAACCATCCCCCACAACAGCAACATAAAGAGCTAACCAGGCCACATATTGATCTGATGCTGTGTGCAAACTGTCCTTCACTCACCACCATCCCTGTGGATCTACAAGACAGCAAATCCTAACAAACTGCCAGCGATGACAGAGCAGCTGTGTTTAAGTGGAGAGGAGCTCGTCCTCCTGTGCATGAATCAGATAGAATCATGCTGTCAACTTGGAGCTCAAGTTCAAGAGCTGAGCCGATGCCTACGTGTTTCAAATAGCTCACACCGGAGAAGACAAGAGTGCCTGACTGCTGCAGTCACAACAACAGTGATCAGGCACACCTGACATGAATCAGTTCATCCAGTAGTGTTAAGGACAGGAAACCAAGATGCCCTACTCCTTCCAGGAAGTAGTGGAGTTGTGCAAGTAGTCTATTAGAGCAGAGAACAGGACAGACATGCCAAAGTGACGATGAGAGTCCACATTTCCACAGTGTCTTTCGCTCTTCTAAAAGTGCAATTTTCTACATGCACATAGCCACCGATAATATAATAGATCCATGATATCCACAGAATCAACAATGCACAAGACACATTCAGCTGTGACTCCTATATAAATATTCCATATATAGTATAGATGCTGTCGGAATGTAAATGTGCTCCTGCAGCAGAGCAAACTGTAATTTTCACCTTCGAAAAGTCTTAATTTGTAGCAAGTTCACACCTGAATTCACAGCAAAATGATGACTTTCACGCCTTGACAGTAGTGGGAAAATACTTGGAGGAGGGGGGGGGGGGGGGCGCTGCTGTGATTCAATTTCCTGTGCGGGTGGGAAAAAGAGGGAACGGGAAGATGTGAGCTACATTTGTAAAGAGAGGAGCAGTAAGGGATATAAATGCAGAGGTGAAAAGAGGTTCGTGTCAAATGTGAATGCGATTAATGTCTTCATCAATTAAGGCAGAGTGAAGAGAAAAGAGCAGAGGAGAATGGAAGAAGAGTGTTAGAAGAAGAAAAGGTGAGGGGGGGGGGCGCGGGGTAGGTGAGACACCGAGAGGAGACAGGTAATTAGAGAGAAGAGAGGAGAGGTGGGGGGAGGTTAAGACAAGAAAGTGCAGGTGAAAACCAAACGGTAGAGAGCAGCCAGAGGAGATGCTCCCCTCATCATGCAGAGGGGCATATCGAGGTGGAGCGGGGACACGGGCTGCGCTGATGAATACGAAATGCGGGGCTCTCGGGGGCCGTCCAATCAGGCGGCGCCATTGATGAATAGTCATGAGTCACCTTATGAGCATCACCATGGCTACGCAGATGTGACTGTGGCCCTGCGAATGTGATGAGGGAATAGAGACGGGCCAGAACGTCGCTCTCTCGCCTTCCCCCACGCACGTCTCGCTCGCCAATTAGGGCCCAGGGCGCACATGCTGGGGGGGGGAGGGGGGGGGGGAGGCGTTGGGGTGGGGGGTTCTGGACCTCTTTGGCTCTGCGGATGAGGCGAGCAGGTGTGGAGTGAGGGGAATCACTGAGCAGAGATGAGGAGGATGAGTGGACGCCGGCGATGAAAATGTCACAGTACAGTCAGTGAGCGATTTCCATTGTTAGGCTTCATGGGAGCAAGGCGCGAGAGAGGTAACATCCATACAGCAGAGGGGTGACGGGGTGAGGCACAGGGCGGAGTGGTGATGACAGGACATTAAATGAAATGAAGTGGGAGTCAGAGAGCAGGGGAAGGCTGTGAGGGATGTGGAGAAGGGGAGTGAACCATCAGCAGCACAAGGGGCAATAATAGGAGACCAAAGATGAGTGAGACAGATGAGCAGTGTTGGGGGTAACTCATTACAAAAGTAACATATTACATGTAATATCAGTAATATATATATATACCGTATATATATTTATACTCAGACCGAGTATAAATTGGGCTTAAGAGGTACCAGGTTTCAGGAGCAAGTTAAATATCAAGTAGCCTATTCATGTTATCTGTATTAATCGCTAAATGTCAGCTATTTTCATTACCTTTTGCTTGACTATAGAGAATTGCACAGTTGCCATGAATTGTAATGCACAGTTACAGACAGTAGATTTGATCATGTGCTTGATGGTAGCTGTGATGATAACCCTACGTGAGAAGGTGTTCTTCAATGTGAAACATGTGGAGGTTCTGACATATAGGTTATTATTGAGTTTCTTTGTCTGGCCCACTTGGGTGGCGTGTGGCCCGTGGACTAAAATGAGTGTGACAGCCACGCCTGCTTTACAGCAACACGGCTTGTGAGACAATCAGTTCCCAAAACAGCCCCTGGTCTAGTTTGCCACACTTGATAGAATCCCCTCAGGGTTTGAGAAGACCTACTGCAGACCCACTTCTCTCAAACATGATTAGTCAAAGAGTTGTGTCTGCTCAGAGAGGGGGGGGGATGGGGACTCTTGAGCAAATTTTTCACTCATGACCTTTTTACCGCATCATCATATACGGCAGCGGAGGTCTTGTCGTGATAAACGTGATAATAGCGCCGGTCTTATCGCTGATTTGCCAGGTGGAGAGTAAACAGTGTTAATTGTTTCTGAGCCGCTGCTTATCTACCTGCTTATTCATTGATGAAAGACTGGAGCAATCTACTGCATATTTGAAACAGATAATTAGATTAGCAGAGAGCTCCGTACAAAGGGGACACACTCAGGCACTCAGGGAACTTATATGTGTTTTTCCTCTTAATGCTTGCCAAAGCTTGACTGGGGCAAATTAAGCTATCTCAGTCCCCTCGTACTTGTCTGTTAGCAACTCGCCTTGCCTGTTCTATTGCTCGTACTTGTCTGTGTGCAACTCGCCTTGCCCGTTCTATTGTCCGTGTAGCCTGCGTTTGTTTAATCAGGCATGCAGTCAGGTAAAGATGATTGTAGCTTCGGTAATTAAACATTACTTCCTGTTCACCATTCTCATTTGACAGGTTGTTGACTACGTTTAGCGTGTGATTAAACCTGCGTAAGGTGTTGGCCGCGCGTTGCGGTTGCACGAGCGGGCCGTGGAGGAATCTAGGTCAGCATGGAGGATTAAGGATTTGAGGTTTATTTCATCTCTTCATTTACTGTAAACTGGAGTTCAAATTAATTGTGCCGGCCACCGAGTGAATGATCCCTTTGAAGTCAGTTGAACTTGCTGTGTTGGTATCATCAAAGTTTACCTAGAAGGGTCTTGTACCTGCTTTACACTACTCGAAAAAGGGCTTCCTCTAAAACACACACAAAATCCACTGCCTCACCCCCACTATCACACTGCTGTTACGTCTTTATCACCTGCCACCATGCTCATTTCCCCACACTTAACCGTTTGCACTCCTTTCACACTTCTTACTGAGACAAATTGGAAACAAGAGGGGATGTCACCTATTGTCTCTGTGCCTATTTTGCTGTACCTGATATATGAAGGTTGCTGCAACATTGTCAGCAGCATGTAGGCTATATTTCATTCAAGGCACGCCGTGTTGTCGAAATAAAACAAAATAACTATGTTGACATTGTTTAGTCAAATTGTGTTGCCCAAGGAACAGTGCAAACTGAAATTGACAATATAAGACATTGTTTACGTCTTGTGAGAGAAAAAGAAAAATGTCACGGCTGCAATATGCCAATATTACGCATGTCTCAGTATAGAAAGTCAATTTGCATACAAGAGTAGTGGCGTGCATGAGGCAAGGAGGCGTTTGAAATTGCGCGTAATAAAAAATAACAAAAGGTCAATAACAGGAAGAATTTTGACTTTAGCATTACCCGCTCATCACTGCATGCGCAGTGACGCTCTATTTCACGCAGTAAATGTGTCGTGAAATTGAGGTTCCAACTTTGTATCGAAGGATGACTGATAGAGAATCAAGTTGTGGGTGATTTATAAAAATAGTGTATGACCAATTTACTCACTATACGGTTGTCAGTCAATTCCAATGTGTTTTCTGCAGCTTTCACACACAGAACACTCTGACGGCGACACATATCGTTCTAGCAGGTGTCCAAGATGTGTTAAAAAAAAATCACACACCATTCTGCTGCTTGCTTACCGATGGGTTTCTCACCTCTTCCAACCCTCTGCCCCATTACTGTTTATCTGCTTATCAACTTTCCAGTGTCTCTCATGTTCAATCCTTCAAGCCTACCCACCACCACCCATCTAACCCCCTCCCCCACCACCCGTATCCCCCAACCCACCCCTAGAATCTTGGCTCTCCGTAACCTTCCTATCCCTAGCTACGGCCCCTATTCCCACTAAATTCAACGTCCATGACTGAGTGAGTGTGAATGACTGACTGACTGACTGAGTGTCCTGACTTTGGCATCCTCTGACCCCGGTGGGGCCTGCTGGCCCAGCGCCATGGGAAAAAACCATGTGAGGACACCTTGGTCATGTCAAGTTGACAACCACAGGCTCTTTGATATGAACCCACATCTGTTGAATGATGAATCAGGATGCAATAAGGCATGATGCGTGGGTGAGCGGTGAAACAGCATCCCCCGACCCTGAGACATGTGAAACCTGCGGTGAGCACTTTGAGAGATGTACCCAGTTTTATTTTATTACCCTAGAGGATTCAGTGTTTTAACGCAATGGAGCTGCATGACTCAAAGCGAACCACCAGGCCCAGCAGTAAAAACACATACTCCAGTTGTAAATACCAATAACTCTCCAAGGAGGGACGTATAAACCGATTTTATTACAGCAACCCATTTACTGAGCCAGCATCTGCCAAACAAACCAGTGACTTTCAGCTGGTCCACGGATATCAAAATGGGCCAAAATAAATTAGCTTGTTTTCATCAGCACCAGTGCTAGTCACTTAGGGGAAGGCAAGGAAATAATGTAGAAAAGGAACCTATCAACTAAACTGGGCTTTGGCCTCCATTCTCCTTCCAAATGTACTGTTGGTTTCTAAAAAGTCAAGTGCTGCATATATAGGCTACTGGCAGATAAATGGTGGGACAAAATTGCTTTCTCAACCTGGTGATTTACTCTGTCTCTCTCTATCTCAGTCTGTCTTTTTCATCCTTCCCTCCCTCCCTCCCTCTCTCTCTCTCTCCCTCTTTGTCTGTGTTAACTTCTCTCCCAGACATCACCAGTCACTCCTCTTGCAGCGCTCCTGGTCTTTACCCACAAATCCATTTCAGATTCATTCTCTGATTAAAATCAGTTGCTAAATTCAGAGCACAGAGATCAATGTGGCAGCGAAGATGGAGGGTTGCCCTCACTGTAAGGTGACCAGATTTCTGAAATGAAAATCCAATATCCAATATTATTATCTATGAAATAAAAAAGGGAGGCAATTCCGGCTTCATGTATTTTTGACCATGGTAACTGTTGTAGCTACTGAAATAAACTATGGTGCAGGCCAACTCACATGTCACATCCCTCCAAAAAACAACATTAAGACACCAAGACCTTGAGGAACACCATTAGAAAAATTAATGTTGTGATTTGCTATCAAAAACATTTGACATTTGGAGATGTCTATAAGAATTGAATCTTTTGGTGATTGGGTGGCAAACACTTCTGTTGTGGAAATTGCTCAGAAACCTATAATGTACCTAGAAAAGCCATACATCCCCTGAATGCCATAGATCTCTAGTTTGTGGTTGTAAAGTTTCATGATATGATGTAGGCATCTTCACTCCCGCTGGAGCATCTGAAAGACAGTAATGTCGGGTGCAGACCATGGAGTAGAAAATCAGGGACATTTTCGGGGACAGCTCCAGCCGGGCACAGGTCACCAAAAACGGGGACTGTCCCTGAAAATCGGGAACGTCTGGTCACTTTAATTCACTGGGCATATAGTCGGGTGAGAAAAGGTCTGATATATTTGATAAAGGAGGTGAAAAGGTGATAAACGGTCTGATATATCCCTCAAGCTTAATTTAGTGCGGCGAGTGTTTTGTGATCAGAGTCTTTCTGTGCTAAGGCCAGTTTCATTATAGACCATTTTCTGTGTCTCTAACCTTGCTCTACAATGATACAAGGATTATGTAACATACATTCACATACTGTTGCCACATACTGAAATGCTGGTGACATTTTTACCACGATGCAGAGGGAAATCATCTGAGCTATTATAGCCTCAGGTTATGCTCAGATGCTCACAGCGGATGATGCAGGTAGAATAAACTGCAGAGATGAATGATGAATGTAGCAAGATAATTCGTCTAGACATAGACATCGGAACTGAATACAAATTATTTCGTACAATTCTTTTCTCCTATGAGGCTATGAGCTCTCTTTCCCCCCCATTTTTCTTTACTATGACCATAATCAAAACATGCACTAAACACTGGAGGGCCTGTGGTCTTGAGGTCCGTATATTCCACAGTGAAAAATAACAGTCAAAAGGCCAAGCAACAGCCAACTAATGCTCGCAGCCTCCCAGAGGAATCTGATCTTAGAAAAAGGTCAACAGAAAAAGAAGGAAAGTGCTGATGAACAACTCTGTTGAAAAGAGATGGCCTCATGTTTGCAGATAGAATAGTCTAAATTAATATGAATTAATTCATAAATCATGCATGAGCGAGTGAGTGCCTTTTAATCTGAAAAGAGAATCCATCCCTATGTGGGGGGTGATATGGTTTGAACATGCAGGAGGATGAATCACTGGAGGAGATGCCATTGATTTGCATTGAGACAAAGGGATGAAACAATGAAAAGGAGTCTAACTCCTGTTGGTTTCGGCACTAATAAAAAGTCTGAGAAGAAGGTGAGGAGACAGGACTGAATTTGAATAAAAGGAACTAAATTAAATGAAATGAATGAAAATGGTGTTGCCTCTCGGTCCTCGCATGAATAAATGAGGTCTGCATTTGGGAAAGAGAGAGCTGAGCGAAGCTAATATTGAAGTACCTGCATATTTAACTATTCCCTCATATCGAGAGTCTTCATCAAAGGTTATAAACCCTCCCTCAGAAAAGATAGCAATTAATTTTTTTAATACATCTACATCTTTTCTAAATAAATGACTAGATGGTCTACAAAATCTAATTCACGTACATTTTCCCCATAGCAAAAGCACAAAGAGAGTATAGTGTGAGGTGTGGGAACAGCTTGCTCATTTGTTGTGGCAGGCCCCCAAGCTGCAAAATATCTTAAATTTTGTATGTTTGATGTGCTGACATGGCCAAAATGTCCTCAGGCTATTTAAACAAACTTTTTTGCATTGTGTCCCACCACCTCTCAGTCTCTCTCTCTTGCTTTCACACACGCTGCACGCACCCACGCACGCACGCACCCACCCACGCACGCACGCACGCACGCACGCACGCACACACACACACACACACTTACTGAGGGCCCTAGGCAAAGGCAAGCATGGGGCCCCCTAAATCCTTACTTACTTGCAGTGGCAAGGAAGATTTGCTTGAAGTCAGCTGGCAAAATCTTACTATAAGTTGTATAACTCACTATATCAGAGCATGGGGGCGTGGCCATGACTCAAGATTGAAATATTTCCTCGTCGTCGTCGTCCTTCCCGTCCTCCTCATCGCTCATTCGTACCGTCCCTGGTTGGTTTCCCCTCGGGAGGGGAGGTCCTTCCTCCTCTTCATCGCTGATTTCTATCGTCCCTCATGATTCCACAGCAGCACATAGACAGCAGCTCTGTTCTCTGTGTATCTGTTCCCTCTTTATTCAACTCTTTGTCAGATCCAGAGCGGAAATAACCGCAACAGTCGCCGCCATGACAGTTGCCCGCACTTCCGGAAAAACGTAGAGTTTTAGAGTCACAATATTGTCCTTCGTTGGTTTCCCGTCGAAGTCAAGTCAAGTCAAGTTTATTTGTATAGCCTGCCCCTAATTCACAATGTGGGGGATGTGGGGGAGGAGAGAGCAGGGCAAGGGAGGAGGTGGTGAGGGGACAGAGAAAGTGGGGGAGGATAGATCAGGGAAGGGGGAGGAGGTGGGTAGGGAACAGGGGAAGGGGGAAGAGGAGAGAGAGCAGAACAGGTAGAATATACTGGCTGGGCGATATGGTCATGAATAGTCACAGGGGACAGTAAAATTGAGCAATCAGGTTATGTATTTTACTTATCAGGCAAAAAGAGCCAATGAATAAGCAAGAACTCTTCTCGCCGGCTGCGCGGGCTCACGGACGCAGCTCGTGCGCTCGCCCGGCCTCGCCCACTATGTGGGCTCACATAGGCGTTAGTTTCGTAATTTTTTCTGTTGAACTAACTAATCAGAGCAGAGATTTTTGAAATTGATGCAGTATTGATGGCATCAGCCGGCCATCAGCTGCAATGGCTACAATGTAATCACACGCGGCAATGCACACTGTCAATGTACATCCACTAAAAGTGCTCGTTTTTGCAACTGACAGCATCAGATTGTTATTAGAAGTGTCTGACAACATGGAAATGAGAGAACTTGAACGCTTTTGCTGATCTTTCACTTGATCTGGTCTGTTTGTACCACTTTTGGTCACGCGAGTGAATGACAATTACAAAGGAAATCAGCAGTTG
This sequence comes from Poromitra crassiceps, assembly GCF_964638095.1. Classification (NCBI taxonomy): domain Eukaryota; kingdom Metazoa; phylum Chordata; class Actinopteri; order Beryciformes; family Melamphaidae; genus Poromitra; species Poromitra crassiceps. Next base: position 14,032,904 of record NC_139631.1, on the reverse strand, counting down.
TCTCTGTAATGCACCTTATACATCTAACTGCATCAAGTAGAACAGTCGTTGAAAAATCTGTTGTGATTCATTTTCTTCTATAGATGGAACGCTCAATTCTAATTGAAATCCAATTTGTAATATAAAAGGTATTTTGGTGTGAGGAATGTAACCTCTTATCACACCTAAGCCACCCAGTCAAACACCACCTGATCATGAATGGGTGGAGCATGCAGTACATGGGAGTACAAAAGAGTCACAGTAGACCAATTAACCTTTCAAAGATCCCACTCATCATAAGGAGAGAGAGAGAGAGAGAGACAGAGAGAGAGACAGAGAGAGGCAGGGAGAGAGAGAGAGAGAGTAAAGAGTGTTAAGAGAGTGTAAATTAAGGCTGTGTATAATCTACAGTGAACACACATTTTATTGCAGCTTTTTTTTACACTAGGCGGGTTTCCATCTACCTTATGCAAATGTTCAATTTGTGCATAAAAAACCTAAGTGAAAACGCTGCAAAAAATAAAAATAAAAAACTTGGCGTATCAATAAATGGTAAATGCGGTAGCCTAATTGCAGTGGAAACAGATGAAGCAAATCTGCTGTCATCTCCATTCAAAAACCATGCAGTTTTATGTTGACATGTCGGCGTAGCCTACACTGAATAGGGCTACACCTGTAAGGTAAATAATGGTAAATAAGCAGTACAAGAAGATTGAGATCTGCTCCATGGATTATAACGTTATGCTTGCCGAGTTGAAGAGTGGCATCTGGTAATCCAGAAATTGCATTTATGGTCTACCTTAATTAATAGATCATCAAGAAACTTTAAATTAAGAGCTTGGTCGCTGCCTGCCTGCAAGACGACGCATGTATCGGGTCTAGCAGCAGAGGCAGACAGCCTCAAACACCAGGTGAATGACAGCTGAGCAGCTCTAAGATTTGCATAATCGCAGTGGATGGAAACGCGCATTATGTCGCATTTTCTTTTGCCGATTTTCTGAAAATTCTGTTAAAATGTGCAATATATTTGGATGGAAACCCAATGACATTCTCACTTGTCTCAGGTTCTCTCTCAGGTTCTGACTCAGCTCAGATGTCACCACACCACAGGCCAGGGCACAAAATGCTATTTGGGATCTTTATTATTGATAATCCAATAAAAGCTAAAGCCAATAGCATTCATGGAAGTTATAGGTTCAAGATGATGCTGAAGAGTCTCTTTTTCTACTCTATCCTGCATATCCTGGCCTTGATCTTTGATGCTTTTGATATGGTAATTCATATGGAAATAAACAGTGTATAAACCGATACAGTACAGCAGTCAGTGTGACCCTAGTCTCATGTGGTCAGACCCAACGCCTTATGTCAGCACGCTTCCAGTGACGGAGGGTCTGAATCACAAGTTAGCATTTCCGGGTTTTGCCATCAGAAATCCTGTGACGAAATCTGATTGGCTGGGCTGTTGCAGAAGTCCGGCTCTCTGCGTGCATTGGTGTATCGTTCAAAATGTACCGCCCCACGAATTGCGTCACGTCGCCCGTGGTTGGTCAAGTATTCATGTCTGTCACACATTTTGATTTGGTCTTAGGGGGCGGTCCTTAACCACTTTTCAAGAGTAGTGCACCAGACATACTGTATATATCTCTCTATGGCTGGCTACTGTGAGACTAGTGTGACCCCCCCAGACTGACCAGACTGACTAGTGTGACCCCCCCAGACTGACCAGACTGACTAGTGTGACCCCCCCAGACTGACCAGACTGACTAGTGTGACCCCCCCAGACTGACCAGACTGACTAGTGTGACCCCCCCAGACTGACCAGGCCGACTAGTGTGACCCCCCCAGACTGACTAGTGTGACCCCCCCAGACTGACCAGACCGACTAGTGTGACCCCCCCAGACTGACCAGACTGACTAGTGTGACCCCCCCAGACTGACCAGGCCGACTAGTGTGACCCCCCCAGACTGACCAGGCCGACTAGTGTGGCCCCCCCAGACCGACCAGACCGACTAGTGTGACCTCCCCAGACTGACCAGACTGACTAGTGTGACCCCCCCAGACTGACCAGACTGACTAGTGTGACCTCCCCAGACTGACCGGACCACATCTTTGAAGTCCAAACCCTGCTTCATTAGTCTTAAATGACCCCTTTCAAAGGTGAATAACTGTCACAATCAATTTGCCAAAGCACAGTCCTTCTGTGTGTCTAAATACTGCCATATCAATATCATAGCCTATAAAAGGATATAAGATGTAATTGTCTGACAGTTTAAACCATTATCATGTTTTATAAAAAAAAAAAAATCACTCCAATCAACACACAAATACAGCATAGCTTGTATTATTGTTTCAGCATTCCAGTGAAGGAGCGTATGGCTAACTTCATTGAGCCACTAAATCAAAGTCTACCTTCAACCTGCACAAGAGTGACACTTTATTATGTTAGCCCCCCCTTTCCCTCCCTGCCAGCCAATGTTTATAATGGCAACTTTAATGCAGGTAATTATGTCGGAACGAAAGGCTCGATGACTTGCTGGATCAAGATTGTCATCTTGATGGCCGCAGCGGTGGAAAGTTTGTGCTGGTGCGTGGTGCGTGGTGCCGGCGGGGGTGTTTGGTTGGAGGGCGAGTCATCATCACGACAGACTCGAGACCAGGGGAGACCTGTGGTTTCCTGAAAACCCTTCTGCTCCTCGTGACAGCCATGCGTCACCGCGTTTCAGAAAGCTCTCTAAAAATTCGTCACATCCCTTTGGAACTGAAGTCTCATTTCCTGAAGACCCTTTCGGCACTTTAGATGTATTGTAGACAAGAGAGTTTAATGAAACCAGCTCAAAACGTTCTGTCATACACGCACGCACGCGGGCGCGCACGCACGCACACACACACACACACACACACACACACACACACACACACACACACACACACACACACACACACACACACACAAGCCAGTGTTTTGGATGGCCTCTCCTAATAGAGGTATAATGCCGTAAGGGGCAGCTCACACTGCTAAGTTAAGTACCTGGATAATTCATGTGTTTGGACTTGGAGGCTGAATAGGTGTTTTTATCCAGCAGGCTGCCCCAGGCCTCCCATGTACCATTGAACACCTCTGCCTGGCACAGCCAATCAATCAACACAACCCACAGCACACTGTAATGAAAGGAAAACAAGTGGGTGAAGTTAATTCTCTCAGCTCGCTATTATTAGCATTCGATGTCACCTTAACACAAATCTGTGGGTCAGTCTGAGCAAACAAATGCTACTCCCTGTATGACTTATCTAAGCTTATAGTGGATGTTCCCACATGGGGGTCTGGGAAGGGGGGGTGGGGGGGTTCGCTGGCTGTTCATATTGTACAGGGATATAAAGTAGGAGCATTAACGTTACCTGTAAAGAACTGTGTGGGAGCAGATGTTATAATGTAGGAGCATTAACGTTACCTGTAAAGAACTGTGTGGGATACAGATGTTATAATGTAGGAGCATTAACGTTACCTGTAAAGAACTGTGTGGGAGCTATGTTATAATGTAGGAGCATTAACGTTACCTGTAAAAAAATGTGTGGGATGCAGATGTTATAATGTAGGAGCATTAACGTTACTTGTAAAAGAACTGTGTGGGAGTTATGTTATAATTTAGGAGCATTAACGTTACCTGTAAAGAACTGTGTGGGATACAGATGTTATAATGTAGGAGCATTAACGTTACCTGTAAAGAACTGTGTGGGAGCTATGTTATAATGTAGGAGCATTAACGTTACCTGTAAAGAACTGTGTGGGAGCTATGTTATAATGTAGGAGCATTAAAGTTACCTGTAAAGAACTGTGTGGGAGCTATGTTATAATGTAGGAGCATTAACGTTACATGTAAAGAACTGTGTGGGAGCTATGTTATAATGTAGGAGCATTAACGTTACCTGTAAAGAACTGTGTGGGAGCTATGTTATAATGTAGGAGCATTAGCGTTACCTGTAAAAGAACTGTGTGGGATGCAGATGTTAATGGTTGACCCCTTACTTAATGGGGAAGCCATGTTAATCATGCGAAACAAATGATTAATGGCACAGAATCCAGTTCAATTCATCATGCTGTCTCACCGGGTTGCTGTGCGTGTGTGTGTGTGTGTGTGTGTGTGTGTGTGTGTGTGTGCGTGCGTGTGTGTGTGTGTGGGTATGTGTACTCAGGTGTGTTCTTAGTAAAAGATACTCCTGGAACCACTCGATGCAAATAGCCGGTTACTCCCTTGTTGTCCAAAAGGATTTGAGGAGTGTAGCATAGACACAATGCAAATGCGTCTTTTCCTTTTCCTCTGTCCTGCAGAGTCTTGGCTGTATTATGGGTTCATTAAAGAGAGGAAATGATTCAGCTTTTGTGCTGAGTTTGAAGCCAGTGCAAGCAAATGAGCAATTTGCATATTAGAGTTAGTAATTTGCATCAACTAATTTGTTTGGTCTTTCATAGCGAGAGATTGATATCCTCTAATGGCTTCACGGGTACATCAATTCTGAGCAAGTTTCATTAGAGCAAAGGGGATTTAAAGTGTGAGTATGTGTTTAGTATGTGACAGAATAATTCATTTTCAGACAAGAGTATTCAATTTGAAAAAAAAAATCATTCTTGTCTGATTGAAGTTATTACAGTATTCTATTTATAGCACATTCACATTCACTTTTATTGCCACAGTAGGTAATCAGATTACATAGAGGAATTTGACTTAGTGTAATTGTGCAGCTTAGTGGTTACATCAATAGTTAGAGGACAAAACAATACAGAAAGACAATCACAAAAAGTTTGAGGTGCAGTGAAGTCCAATATTTCTTATAGTCATGTGATGTGGGGGGCGGGGGTAGGTTCATGTCATTGTTGGGGTTCTGTTTAGCATAATTACTAACATAATTTCATTATTGATTTCAGATGTATGGGTTTTCCGAGTCTAAATAAAGGTAAATATAATAATATAACGTTAGTTGCTGGAGACATTGTGGTCCCACCATAGAGTCTGACTGTGTACCACTGGTACCTTGTAGTTGGTATTCAAGTTACCGTAGTTAACCCTACTGCTAATGTTACTACATTCATATTTTGTGCTGGTAAGCTAGTAAAGTGTTTATATTATCTATATCTAAGAGCCTAGTCCAGGGATGGGCAACTTTGATGATAGAGAGGGCCACAAAAAATGTCCTCGCTACCAGATGACACCAAAACTTTGCTCTAGCTTTAAAACAGCCCATTACAGCAATTTGATGGGGTACATCACCCAAATATGTCATATTAATCAGATTAGTAATGTTGTATGTGCAATGTGCATCCTGGATATTGTTACAATAGCGTTAGCTCAAATGCTAACGTTAAACAGCATGTGGATGGACAATTCTAACACCATTAGCGCCATGTTCTGGGAAGTACAGTAAAATAAAAACACTGATTTTGGTGGTCTAAACCTAACCTAACCAAAAACGTCCGCCTTGTAAAAAGAAAAGAAGAAAAAAAAGACCCAGGGGCCACACTGAGTGAGCTCGGGGGCCACATGCGGCCCGCGGGCTGCCAGTTGCCCACCCCTAGATAAAGTTAAAAAGATACTGGTAACTGTGGTCCTGAGACTGAGTGTGTTCATGCTTGAAAAATGTATGGAAAAATGTTTGTTGTTTGCATTGTTTAAATGAGCGAAGGCAAGATGCTGCACGTTGTTGTCTCTTCATCCCTCTCCTGTACTATTCCCCTGTTTGTGCACAACAAAAGCACTCTTGTTTTTAAAAGAAATGATCCATAGCTGCTGCATCACTGTGATGGAAGACGTTTCTCTGATAACAGCTTTATTGGACGCTGCCCGTCTGATGTGTTTCTTCAAGTGTCTTCAAACCGGAATGAGTTTCCTCCTCGCACTGCTCTCAACTGGAACGCACTATCTCAGCAAATGGCTCTAGCCGGCCCTCTGAAATTGTTTGAATCCCTCCGTCTTCTTTCTTGACCTTGTGCGCTAAGTCATTTTCACTTTGAGTCCTGGTAATAACATTCTCAGCTTGTGACTCACCTCAGATGTCTAAAACCCTGGGAAGAGAACACCACAATCTAACATTTTTTTACTTTATTCATGACTGCTGCTGTCAAAGAAAATACCATTTCGTGAACTTTTAAAGCCTCAAAATGAAGGTGAACAGTCTCTTTGCTACTCTGTCCTGAATATCCTGGTCTTATCTGTTTGTGTGCTAACAAGTACATGAACAAAGCCTTTCATATCCTAATGCAGACATGCAGTTCTATACTCTTATTAGGCTAAAGTAAAGTACAATGAAGTGAAGTGTATACAGTTACGTGAAAGTTCATCAATAACAGCCTGTCTCTGTAATAAAAATGATAATAAACAAACCCAGTACATGGTAGGTTAGTGTGAAATGAAAAACATTCTCTGGGCAAATAAAATAGAATTCCACACAGAAAATTTGAGTCAGACGTACAGACAACTTCTCAAAGTGCACATCCAGTTGGTGGCACATGAGGAACTGGCAACCATCATAATCTCCCCTCTATAAGGAAACAATGTCACTTGTAACTGGGCCCTCATTTAAAAAGCAGAACAAACAATAATATAAAAATCTAAATCAAATGCTGAAGTTTATTGATCTGAAAATGCAAAATAGTACCAAGCTGGAAAATCAAAAAAAGTCCTAAAAGCCACCCGGCGCACAGTGGTTTCTATCCCCATTTAACATATTTCTATATTTTATACATCTTCTGCATAACACCAAGCTGCACTAGGCAATTTTGTTAGCGGCCCCAAATGGCAGCAAGAGGTAACAGTTTGAAATCTGACCTACATAACTTTTCGCAGTAAGTTCAGCCAGTGCTTGATTGATAGATTGATTTAGGTGTCATGCACACTATGGTGCCCAGCCCACATGGGCCTACAAGACACACATAAAATACAGCAATAAAACAATAAAAATGTCACAACAGTGGTACATTCAAAACAACACAGGTCGCAAAGCAACATACTGCTCAGAACATCAAAAACAGATCAATACATCACTCTCCAAACAAAAGGTTCTGTCTTTGCTCCCATGCCTGGCAGATACAATTTGCTGCGAGGAAGATACCTTTTTTAAAAGACAACTCGAGTTTCTCGTAGTTGTCCAACTCAAAAAAGTCAACTTAAATTGAAGACATTTTACTAAAACGTACGACCCTTGCCTCCTCATAAGCAGTACAATAGAACAAGAAATGAGTTTCATTTTCAATTTCCTGTAATTCACACAATAGACAAAGTCTATCTTCTTCAGGTGTAGCATTAAGCCTACCAGCTTCTAGTGCTAAGGGAAGAGTTCCCGAGCGTAACTGAGCACACAGAGATCTTTTCCCTCTGTTTAAGTCAAACTTCACATAGGGTTCTACACACAATAAAAAATCTTGAATCTTGAATCTTGAACATTGCTGTTGTGGAACAAGTTTTGTATTTTCCTCCTAAGTTTCCACTTTTCACTTCCCGCGAGGGATGAATCGATGGTGGTGCGTGGGAGGGATGGGACACTCTTCTCTGCTGCAGTCTGTTTTTCACCCAATGCCAGATCCCAAACAGAACCTTCTGTGATTCTTATGTGATCCTCCTGGGGCCAGTACCATCTACTGGACATTTTAAATAATAGGAATCCTAGGCTCTTGCGCCCTGCAGCTCGCCTGCCGTATTGGCGCGCGCACGGGTGTGGGTGGGTGGGTGTGTTACCTGTCAAACACAGATCCATACATCACTCTCCAAACAAAAGGTTCTGTCTTTGCTCCCATGCCTGGCAGATACAATTTGCTGCGAGGAAGATACCTTTTTTAAAACACAACTCGAGTTTCTCGTAGTCGTCCAACTAAAAAAGTCAACTTAAATTGAAGACATTTTACTAAAACGTACGACACTTGCCTCATCATAAGCAGTACAATACAATAGTACAATAGAATAGAAGCAGTACAATAGAATATTGTGTTGCTCACAAAATGTTATTGCCCTTAAGTTTACATGTGCGGGTGTGTGCACCTTAAGTTTACATCAGTGCCTAGATGATACTGCTCTTATTATGACATTACTGATGACATCATCAGTGATGTCACAATGCCTCCTATGACATTATCAGTGGGACAAAAATGGAAACAAACATTGCCCACATGCTCCCTTTTATAGATATAGATAGATTTTATTCCCACTTAGCTACACGGAAGTCTAGAGACTCCATCAGATGTCTAGTCTTTCTCTATAACTGCTATTCTATTGTTTCCTCTTGTCTGCTAAATCCCTTTTCTCCGCTCTTGATCTGTTATCCATTCTCAGTGTCATTTCTTAACTGTCTTCCATATTAATTCAAATGAGGAATCTTTGTGTTGAGCATCCTTTTCAATGCTCTCATCTCTCGCCTGTCCTCTCCTCCCACCCACTCTTAGTGCCTTCTCCTCTATTATCCTCTCCTCCCATCCACTCTTAGTGCCTTCTCCTCTCTACTCGTTTTCTCTACCGACTTCTTCTGTTCACATAATTGTGACTCATAATCTGTGCTATTGACATCGATTTACCCCCATACTCCTCTCCCCCTCCAGGTGTCCGATGATTCCTCAGAGTCCCCGGAGCCAGGGCCGGTCAGCTGCATGGAGCCCTTCCTGGTGCGGAGGCTGTCTTGTCGGACTATCCAGCTGCCCCCCCTGGCCTTCAGACAGGCGGAGCAGTACTACTGCCACCCCAGACCAGAGCCAGACACAGTCACAGTGCCGCCGCGCCCCACCACACTGCCACTACGCGTCCCACCACTCATCGCCATTACTTCTGCCGACACGAGCAGGTAGGGGGCTCGTTTGTGCTCACATACAAAATGCATTTCAGTGGAATGAGTAATTAAGAGTAGGGGGAGTGGAGTGGCTTGGTGGATCGATAGTCGCCTGTGGTGACTGAGGCCACATCACTGGATGTCAGACCCTGTGCTTACAGGTTGAATTGAGTGCAGTGAGAACATTAGTGCTCTGCTTTGATAAGGACACATGATGGAGTTCGAATCAAATGAAGAGATGTCATCAAAGAAAATCACAGATGATCCCCTTTCTCAAGTACCTGACAGAGCACCTCAGAAGCCCTGCAGATCAAGTTTATCCACAAGGCCACATATGATCAGAGGAGTGGAGATGAAATGAGGTTTGGCAGAGACAGATGCTAAATCAACAAGCAGCTGGACTCTTATACATGTAGAAGAAAGACAAAGCAAGTCTGAACAACATACCAGAGAAGATGCAACAGAGGGCAAGACATAATGTAACTTTTTAGTTCAGTATTAAAACGTCAATGGAACATCCCCATAGAAACGAATACTTGTTCAGTCACAGGTTGGGTATCTTACACATAAATGAGCAAACCTCGTACCGTATGTATGTATGTATGTATGTATGTATGTATGTACTGTATGTATGTATATATTTCTGTGTCTCTGTTCATTTTCCTCCGACACCGTCGGCCTGACAGAATTCATTCATATTTGGCACAGGTATCAGCAGGGGTCCCAAGCAGATGGTGACCGGGCCGGATTTTTGAATTTGGCAATTAGGGCTGACTAAATAAGCAGAAATGGCTAATTAGTGGACACAATGAGTGACATGGGTTCAGCACCATGGAGAGCTCCATTCGTTAGCTACTGATGGAGCACACCTGAGCAGAGTTGTAATCAGCCAGGGAAGTGGGCTATGAAAACCCTCTTGGGAGAGAGAGGAGAGGCTGCATGCCAACTCTGTGAGCAAGGCCTGACTAAATGGCCAGTGATTGCATGCTCCAACGGGTATCAGAACTATGGTATACTGTATGTAAACAGTGAATATATCAAAAGAAAGAAAAGAGCCTAACGAGCCTGGATTTTTCAATTAGGTAATTAGGGATGACTAAATGGGCAAACATAGCTACCGTAATTAGTAGCACAATGCCTCCATTTAGCTCCAGAGTGGAGCAGCACACAGGTGAGCGGAGTTTGAATCAGCCAGTTAACTCTGGAGCAACACATACAGTAGGTGAAGCTGAAGTGGGCCATGAACACCCTCTGAGGAGAGAGAGGAGAGGCTGCCTGCATGCCAACTCTGTGAGTGAGGCCTGACTAAATGGCCAGTCACACAGGGACGGGTATTCAGCCAGTAACAGTGAAAACATGGATTGCCGGAAAATCTCACCAATGGCCGGGAAGCGTTTGTCTCATAAATGACGAGAAATCTCCTCAGTGGCGGTGAAAATGAAAAACCAGCAGGGGGTGCTGCTCTTCTGTCGTGTCTTTGATCGTGACGACATGCTTGAAAAGGCATCAACAGCTCGCTACAGTACCTGCATTACACTGTCCAGTGGCGCGGCGTTCACCAGACGAGGACAGGAAATGCATCACCTTTCTCTTTTGTCCCTCTCTTGTCCCTGTCTTCCTCTGCCAATGAGGACGGGGCCGGTAGGTTGTCTCACAGAATTAATAAACAATAGGGAAATGAGCATCTTATTAATAACGCCTACACTTGTTAAATGACTTTAGAAAATGTGTTACACAGGCACATCTTGATGCCGGGAAAAATCTGAATATATTTCGGACCCCCTTTCTCACTTTGTTGTCTGTAGCTAGCAGCATTTCTCCTTTGTCTCAAACTGCGTCACCACCACTGTTAACTTAGGGTGAGGAACTGCTATTCATCACCGAGATGCATAGTCAATACCGAACTGAATAATTAGTTGCAGTAGTTGTGATAATGCCAAACAGGTGTCAGGCATCCGATGCAGAGGCGGCCCACCCGCCTCTCTCGTTAATTGTCAGTTAACTTTATTTTAACTTTAGGAAAGGGCAGGCAATTCCCAATCAGCCAGTTGTGGGAACTCTTTTCAGTGTGTGATGTTGCGGAACACAAGGACAAGGCAAACTTGTCACCCTCTCCTCTATTTCAGAACATCCTGTCGACTATATTCAATGGGTATGATGTCATTGCTTTTCCCTGCCTAGACAGCTAGGGGGTGCAGTGGTGGCCCAATGGTTAGAGAAGCGAGCTTGTGACCGGAAGGTCGTCGGTTCAATCCCCGGGACGGGCAGGATAAATTTGGGTGGTGAAAGTGAAAAGGCAGCGCTTGCCCCTCCCTCATTACCACCACTGAGGTGCGCCTGTGCAAGGCCCCTAACACCCCACTGCTCCAGTGGAGCTGCTCAGTGGCCAGCAGATCAGACTGTGGTTGTACTGCTCAGCTTCCAGGTGTGAATGTGTGTGTGTGAATGTGAACAGGGCGCTCCTGAAAAAGAGAGCATTGCTCTCAGTGAGACTATCCCTGTATAAATAAAGGTAAAAAAAAAAATCAGCTGTAAGGCTATGGAGAAGAACCTCAAAAGCGATAGCGATATCTTTTGTCATCATATTTTTCAACTCCACTACCTGCAGCACAGAGAAAACACCATCATGTGTGAACAAAAAAGATAGTCTACTGTAGGTGTTTTCTTGCTCAATAAAGTATGCTTAACAACATCTGTGGCTTTGATGATGTAATTGTTTGATATCATTGTGACCTTCCAAAGATAATGTATACCCAATAAACTATACTAACCATGTCATTTTCCTTTGCCAAAATTATTTGAGAAACCAATGCATGTCGTGTTATTCACTGCAAATTACAGCCGAGGTCTACCATGTTGTTAAGTTAACATCAAATTGAGCAAATTTCATAAGCAATTTCAAAGTACAAATGGACTGCAGGGAGGAAAATGGGTGATGGTGAGAATTCTAACATGGTCGATACATCTTAACTTTGCTTCAAGCTTGACTCATCTATTATTCAGCACAGCAGAGGGAAAGGAAATAAACAGTTGTGAAGCATTACGGATGGCGAACAGGCACTCCTTAAATGTTCCAACTGCAACTTTTGAGTGAGTTCACTGAGTGACTCGTGTACTCACCACGCAATGAAATAATCATCCAAAGTTATGTGAAACGGTCATTTTCATAGTAAATCCACACACAGAGAACTAAACAAAGAGTAACCCAACTAACAGTATAACCGAAGTTACTTCCTCGTTTGCCATGAGGCGCATGCGCTGTGCACATGTACTGATGACTGCACACAACGCATGTGCCTCATGGCAAACGAGGAAGTAACTTTGGTTATAGAGACAGTCGGTCTGTGTGGGAACCCCCACAAAATGTTACTACGGCTGGCGCGCGAGTGGGGTAAAAACCCCTATCCCTATACAGTATATCTCAATGGGCTAAAGGTCGGTGCTGCGGGTCTACACTACAGGATTGGGGATTCTAAAGCAGGTAAATAGACGTCTGTTCAGATGTGCGTTTACTGCGGGGGTTAAATCCCCGATGCTGTTTGCCTGGGCTGGGCTAGCAGCTAAATGCTAACTATGCTGAATGCATAGAACGGGGGATTTACCCCAACCTGACCACGTCCCCAGCCAGCTACCCCAGCGTCTATGACGAGACACAGACTGTCTCTATACTCTGTTAGTTCGGTTACTCTTTGTTTAGTTCTCGGTGTGTGGATTTACTACTGAAATTACCGTTTCACATAATTTTGCATTATTACTGTATTTCATCGTGTGGTGAGTACACGAGTCACAACATGTACAAGTGAGTGTTTCTGGTGCTGTTGGAATGTGTATTTTGGGCGACTGAACGGGAGTAGGCAAAAGTACCATAGACTGCCATTGTAGCGCTAAGCTAAGTAGCAGTGAGGGCCCTACCGCATTTTGTACTGCACGCAGATTGAAAATAAAGTCTCAAAATGTTGGCGTATCCCTATAAATACCTTCCACAGTTAGGGTTGTGTTAGTCTGACTGCCTGGAAGCAGGCTGTGGGTCTAAGCTCTGCTTTCAGTCGGCATCGCAAGGAAATCTCTTTCCACTCCATGCAAGCTCTGCCATTGGCTCTGACCGGCTCTGACCATTTCAGTTGGAGCGGAAAGGGATTTCTCTTCCGCTCCCTGCGTCTCACTCTCAAATGTGAAACAACAACAACGCTAGCTAGCAAGCGACGCTAGTAGCTAGCAAGCGACGCTGGCTAGCAAGCTAGTGTTGCTATGTTGAAAATGGCAAGTTTTGACCAAGATTTGGATTGTGCAATAAAGCAGGCCTGCTTGGTACTTTCAGTGCATGGTTGTAAAGATAACAGAGCCTGTTTTCCTGCTAGACCAGAGTGAGAGTAAGAGCAGCCAGACTCTCTCGTTCGTGGGTACAGCATGAAACGGAGAGAGTCTGGCAGTGGCAAGCGAGACTAGGGTTGTGTCAGTAGAAGCCAGTCCCAAGTCAGCCTTAACCATAGCCTGAGCCACTTCCACTGTAAACAACACGTTGGTGGTTGATGGATGTTAGATCGATGTTTTAACTGAATTTCAGTCAAATAAGGTAGCCTATTAATTATATTACTGTCAATGCTTTGAAGTAAGCACAACCCTGTGCTAAGACACTGACAAATAAACTGACTGAGACACTGTGGGCAACAGATGTTTCTGTAAGCTATCAACAAGAGGAAAAGCATTATCAAGCAGATATGCTGCTACTGTATTATAAACACCAGTGGAGAAATTGAATAGGATATAGATATCAATACCACAAACAGAAGATATCAATTTGATTATAAATAAATTGAAGATAATACAACAAATAGAACTTGTTGAAGGTACAGTACCTTTGTTATGGTAATGCTAATGGCTTGAAAGATGTTGACTGGTTATCAGTTTACAGTGTCAAGTTTGCGACAGCCTAGTTAAGCGCATATAATGCAAGGTGTGCAAATGTACAACAATGACCATCCACTGTGTTCAGTGAAGGTCCCAATGCATGCTGGGAATGGGATAGGCTCCAGCCTCGCCATGGTCCTAAATAGGAATGTCACTCAGTATGGAAAATGGATGAATGAATGAAGGTAATGGATTGGCTTCCCTACATGGAGCATGTAATAACTTGCAGGCAAAGCTGGACCGAGCAACACCAGGAAAGGCCAGACATCAATTGCTTATACATCAGTGCTGCTTTTCTTTTTGCTCTGTTTGCCATCGCCTCATCATACTTAGCTGCCACTTCTGTTTTCGACCAGCTTGTTCCTGAAAAGATCATGTCCCTGCTGCTGAAGTAGGAGAAATTGCATACCCAGTTAAGTTTTCAGAGTAATAGACTTGAAATGGAGGAAAGCGTGGGACGTGGAAGGAGAGATAAAAGTGAGTTAATCATTCTTTCCCTGGAACAGAAGAGAACAAAGAAATTAACCATATAACAGGCGTAATCCCATCTTGTCATCACAGGCACAGCCGCGCAAACACACACACACACACACACACACACACACACACACACACACACACACACACACACACACACACACACACACACACACACACACACACACACACACACACACACACACGAGCTCACTTTAACTGATTACTGTGTAGCCTGATTGAGCGTTGCTCCTGCAGCTGCAGTCTGTTGTTTTATGCATGCTGTTACAAAAAGGTTCTGACAAGTTGTGTATTTTGTGCTAGATTGACTTCAACTTTTCAAACTGACCATTTCTAGCACTTATACCTGAAACAAAAAGTATGAATATATGATTGCTTTTTCTATTGTTGAATAAAATAAAATCAAATAAAACTTCTTTGGAATATTGCATGAAAACTAGTTCACTGTAGGCTACAGTAGATTCGGCTATCCGATCGATCTGCCTCCTTTCTCCCACCTCCTCCATTCAGAGGAGGTGCTTTGGGTGGGTCTCTCTCTCATGTTTAATGTATCGTCCTGTTTCCTATATATCCCGTCGCTGCTGGATCCTGGAGAGGACATGAGAAGGGGAGGACAGTTAAGAAGACTGGTCTCCAGCTCTCACCTCGTGGATGGTTTTACGCATGCCGTGCGTAAAGTTACTAGTACCGCAGTACGGAGTTTGCATTCTGGAGAGGCGCTCGTAGGACTGTCCTGTCAACATGCTGAATATCTCGCAATCTGAAGCACTGCTGCAATCACACACGTACCTTGCTGAAATGGGCGTATGCGGAGAGAAATTTGGAGTTCTCATCGTACGCACTCAGGGACACTTTTCCCTAAAGCAGCAGTTTTGGTGTGTTGAGCGATGCGTAAATGGATTCATTCATCTTGGCAAATTCAAATCCGTTTCTGCTGGCCAATAAAGTTAATGGAGTCAAACTCACTAACGTTGAGCTCCAAAAACAAATACCTGGACGTGAAGCACCCAGCGTATCGTTAACTATAAAACAAAGTTGCCTAATGAACTTGTAAACGATGGAAAAAATCTTCGAGGCAAATTTTATTTAAACGCCTTAAAAAGCAATGCTCTAAATCGGCCTCGGGTCATTATTACATTTAAATGCTTTCCTCGTGTTATTATTATTAATATTGTTTTAACCAACCGAGGCGAGGATGGACTCTGCCTGCGGGAAAGTGGGGCCAGGCAGCGGAGCCGGTGTTTGTGCGAAAGCGCCCAAACATCTTTGGAGGCAGCAGAACCAGGCAGCGCTCTCTCCGCTCCACGGCGCGCTGCTAGTACGCAAGAACAACCGCGTGAGACAAAGAGGCTTCTCGGACACGGAGAGATACCTCAGCCCCAGGAACAACAACATGGACCGGACTTACGCCGTGGACACGGGCCACCGACCCGGGTTGAAGAAATCCAGGATGTCGTGGCCGTCGTCGTTTCAAGGTCTTCGACGGTAAGGGCAAAGGGAAAGTGCATTCTTCTCTTTAATCTCCTCTCGGTGGAGATGGGCGTTGTGTGAATGACTGGACGCGCCAGAGCGGAGAAGTCTGTGCCTCGAATTAAGTCCAAACTTTGAGGAGGCTAGACTATCGTTACATTTCAGTTTATGCTCGACCTTTGTGGTATAGATACAGCACTTTTCCTAGTCCCAATTTAGGAAGTAATCATTCTGCTCAGTAATGTCGGGTCATCGGGTGGGTAAACTAGCTACTGCATGACCTCCAAACAAATCAGTTTAATTGACAGCAAATTGTTGGTTTGTGCTTTTCTCCCGTTAAAAACACATTGTCCTCATAACTTCCATCAGTTTGACACTACTTACAGTGATGTAGGCTACTGTAGGGCTATGAATTTAGGTCATCAATATCTCCTCCATCTATCTCCAAAATCTGCAAAATAACCCTTTTCAGGTGGGTTTACACTCCACTACACCCACAGCCACAGGGTTAGGCAAAGTAAAGTAGGAGCAGGCTAATGGCATGCTATATAGACAATTATCACAGGCTGTTAATAATTATGTTTCATATCTAGGTTATCTTTTGTCTTAAATCCTGGCAATCTGGCACACCATGGCACCCTGGGGAGTACTATGGTTTGTAGTACTATCAGTTTGCATTGCAAAGGAAACAGATGATAAAGAGAGGCATTGATGAAAGGCGGCAGGACACAGGAAATAGGTTATTCATAATGTGGTGTGTTGTGAACTGGCACTCTCTGTTTGGAGATTTTAATAGAGAATGTAGCTACATTTGAGGTCCCTAATGAGTAGCTACTATAGTGTTTTTATAATGCAGTGAAATGAAAAACTCTATGTGAGTGAGTGTGAGACAGACAGACAGACAGGACAGACATATACTGTAGACATCATCACTAATACATGATGAGCAGCACATTCTCTGAGATGACAGTTAAACCAGGCTGTCTCACAACATGCACTGCATCATGGTAAGTCCTGTGTGTGACTGTCAAGGACTGGATGGCTGCTCACATGTTCATAAGTGCATAAGCATGCAGAGAGGCAGTACAAATTACAACAGCTTTGGTGAAGCTTGCTTTAGACTAGACATATAGCATATTTACAGCATGAGAGCAGCTCCACTGTCAGATACCCCTCGTGCACGGGGAGATGTTTCTGCTCTAATTACTCATTTGTGCTTGAAAAGTAAGGAGGAAAAAACAACTGAAATGAAATCTGAAGTCAACTCACCGCAGCTCCCAATAAGTGGCTTTTGCACATGTGATATACGTTTCTGCGCTTTACCTGCTGTTGTTTATATTATTATTATTATTATATCGATTTTTTTTTCAGGGCCAGTCAGCTTTTAGGAAGCACACTGGCTTTCCTGGAGAACAGACAGAATGCCAATATGACAGGCCCCTGTCACATGGGCAGAATAGTCACACAGAGGAGAGAGAGAGAGAGAGAGAGAGAGAGAGAGAGGGGGGGGGGGGGGGCATTTGGGAGTGACATTAGGAAATGGTGAGTTGAATCAAAGCTCTTATTTTAACAAGGTGATATGTGTACTTTTCACAGGATATATTCACACAGTTCACATTGTTGGTTTTACAATGCAACCTTTCAAAGCAACCTTTCGGGGGTTAGTCAAGATGAGAAACAATTTCCAATTTGCCTCTGGAGGATAATTACAGACAGTATGCAGCTATGCTAGTAGTCTCATAGGTTAATCCTAACAAATCCAATTTCACACTAGAGGCTGATTATGGAACATGTATATTGCATTCCATGTGAACAGGAAACCTGAGGCAGTTCATCTCTGACTGCCTGACTAGGAAGATCCCGATGTGCTCAAGGCATCGGCCCGCGCCACGTCTAGATTATGAAGAACGGGACAATCAAGATATTGCTATGACACAGATAACCTAAACATGCCACCTGATAAGAACAGACATATAAACCAAGAAAAAAATCTAACTTTTGAGTCACTGTCCCCTGAGAATAAGAAGAACCCCCCTCTCAGGGAACAGATACCATTCTTATATGTGGAGAGAGAGACAGCAAGCCCTTTCCTCTGTGGACATTGGATGTTGCTCTGTGTGTCTCGTGGCTGCCTGTGTGGATGTGTTAGCGAGCGGCTGCTATGGCACAAGGTCCTGTGTGTGTGTGTGTGTGTGTGTGTGTGTGTGTGTGTGTGTGTGTACAGTGTGCACACACACACACACACTGTGCACTGCAGCCCCGAGGTAAAACGTCACCCAAATGTGTCACAGCCTCGACTGGGCCGCTGAAGGCTTCTGGCTGGGAGACCTCAGCAAGAATCTGGAGCATCCTATGATGATGAGGAGATGGCATTTGTCCCATTCCGCTCCTGCTGCTTGGGGACACTGCAGGGGGGGGTGCTTTATCTGTAGAGATGTCGATGAAGAGGACGATCATGATTTCTTCTTGTTCTCCTGCACCAATCACAAACAAGTCTGGAATTTCGAGGGGAAAAGGAAATGTGTAAAAACAAAAGTGCTTTTTGTAGTACTGAAAAGTAGTTTGTGAAAAATGGCAAATGAGCTAAACTCCCGAAAAAGTGGTGTATCCCTATAATCCTGATAATCCTGTGCTGGATTATAAATGTTATTATAGGTCATGCTTAAAATGCATCACTTATCATAGCGGTCTCTGCTCTGTATGTCTATCTATTGGGCTGAAAAAGGTTGAAGACCCCTGCTCTAGGTTGTACTTACGGTCGTGATTTTCCTCCAGCCAGTTTGGTCCACCTGCTGTGCCTGCCATTGCCGGAGTGAGCTTTTTAGCCAGTAGGATGCGTAACCCCCTGGCTATGTCATTAGATCCCATGGGTGTTAGTGAGCGGAGCAGGCAGTGCCTTGTGTATTTGTGGCTATATATAACCCCAGTCTCAGCCATACTCACAGTCATATAGGTTGCTACTACACGCTGGCACAACACATACATCTATGGCTCCGCCCCCAGGCATATGTGTGTGAGAGAGAGAGCTCTGTAATATGCTAATTAAATGAACACATCAAGGACACCGTCCTAACATTTTTCATTATCACAGATTAGCATCAAATATCATCTACCTTGGATAATGCGGCGGGTCATGAGGTGAATGCTACTCTTTGTTTAGCTCATATTGATCTGTCCGTTCACACAGAAACACAAGGTGTATCGAGTGTGTTATTCACACAGAAACAGAAGGTGTATCGAGTGTGTTATTCAGACAGAAACAGAAGGTGTATCGAGTGTGTTATTCACACAGAAACAGAAGGTGTATCGAGTGTGTTATTCAGACAGAAACACAAGGTGTATCGAGTGTGTTATTCACACAGAAACAGAAGGTGTATCGAGTG
This sequence comes from Poromitra crassiceps, assembly GCF_964638095.1. Classification (NCBI taxonomy): domain Eukaryota; kingdom Metazoa; phylum Chordata; class Actinopteri; order Beryciformes; family Melamphaidae; genus Poromitra; species Poromitra crassiceps. The sequence continues at coordinate 14,013,863 of NC_139631.1, read as the reverse complement.
TGTTATTCACACAGAAACAGAAGGTGTATCGAGTGTGTTATTCACACAGAAACAGGAGGTGTAGCGAGTGTGTTATTCACACAGAAACAGAAGGTGTATCGAGTGTGTTATTCAGACAGAAACAGGAGGTGTAGCGAGTGTGTTATTCAGACTCTGCAACTAAGCTGGCCTTTGAAAGATGAGCATGTGCATTAGGCAGTTAGTGATGCAGAAACATTGAGGTGACAAGTCAATTTCAGTCTGTCATATATAGAGTTAGTACAACCACAGCTGCAACTGCAGGCCCAAAACGCTCCTGTTCAGGTTATAAAAGCATCATGGGAACAATGCCAATTATCAATACAGAGGATTCCATTGATTTCTGTTGTTGTTTAATCAGTGTACAGTGTGGAAACTACATGTATTGTACAAAAATCACACCCAGGTGTTGAAGTAAGTGGTGCAGATTTGCAGGTCCAACCCCTCTGCTCCACCCCCTCTCTCTGACGAGAGACTCTCTCTCTCTCTCTCTCTCTCTCTCTCTCTCTCTCTCTCTCTCCCTCTCCCTCTCTACGCCTGTATCTCTGTCTCATCCTCACATCTCATGCTCACATCTCATGCTAGTAACACACATAGTCACTTATATAGGCGGCTTAATAATACAGCTATATGTATTTCTATATGAAATACTGTATCAGATTTCTTATGCACCAACAATTGATCAAAGAATAGTTTAGACTGAACTTAATGCACACAGAATAACTAGGAATGCATACTGTATATGACTGTAAGTTTTTAGCCTTGGATGAAATGACCACAAACACTGTGACAAATAAAAATCCATATCCACTTGACACCTAGTTCAAATCCATTAGAAGGTAAATAGCATGTGTCTGTACATTTCACTTTTGATTCAACACTGAATTTACTGTGAACCCACCAGTAATGTGATTATTTGATCTGTTGATTTACAGACTGTGAAGGTGACTGCCCTTACTACTTCAAATAACTCTTTAAGGAACCGCGCACAAGTGTTGTCAGACAGTCACCAAATCATTTCTTATAGATTGTCTGTGAAGAATTGTTTTTGAAAAACGTGTTATGTTCTTGTCTAGCCCTAATTCAAGGCAAGTGCTTGAGGCCTACTTTGCTAGTAGTCTGCTAGTCTGTCTGTCTTGAAACAAAGTCAAAACACATATTTGAGGAAAGGGGTTCAAAAGCTTGTTTTTGCACTGGGCTTTTACACATATTGTAAATGGTGTGGAGGAAGCAAGCATGTATGTTAACTTGCATGTACAGTATGTTGTTTAAATGCTCAGTGCATAGGCACTGTATTTAGAGCTCCTGACCTTTATCAAACCGGCATAAGAGCCAGCGCAGAGTTCAACAGATTCTGCTGTTCCTCTTTTGTGCACGGTAAAGCGATAATTTTCTGTCATTGGCAATTTTGCAGTAGCAACACACCACTGTTTCTATTATTGCTAGCAATTTCAGTGTCACCACAAACAGAAAATGGTATAAAATTGCCTTCATTGTTTTGAGGTTAAGGCAGACTATTTCGGAGGGCCAAGGGGAAATGATTTGACATTGTTATCAACATAATGATCATTTCATGTTCTTAGTGTTATGCCCAATCAAAACTGTTTTCCTACAAAGGCAAAAAAAATAAAGAAAATTGCAAAGTGGAATTGGACACGAAGGCAATCATGCCCACTACCTGAGTGCACATACATTGTTTGGAATTAGAGTTCACAACAGGGCAGTGTGTGATATAGGCATGTCTCATTGTACAGCATGGCTCATAAACAGACTGATTGGAATTCTTCACATGTGAGAACCAGACACTGTCCAGCGTGACCCACAGTATAATGTGTGCCACTGGCTCAAGGAAAACAAAATTGCTGTGCAGAAGAGAGGGGCTGTGCTGAAACGGCGCAATCAGAAACAGAAACCAGGTCACTCCACCACAGCTCCAATGGCGGGGAACCAGAGAGGAGCTGGCCACTCATCTGAAGCCCACAAGAATGCTCCACCAGCCTGTTCTCCTCGCCGCTCGTCAGCGAGGCCCCGATGTTCTGCTTGAAAGCTGTGTTTATTATGGACAGCCAGCATGTGAAAGGCTGGAAGCCAGAAGCTCTCAAGGCTGCCTGATGGACGAGTCTGATGCTGGCTGGCCATGCTCTGCTGATCACATTACACTCGGCAGGGGGATACGAAAGCTCTGGAGTTGGGCTCGTGGCTGCCTGGTATGTTCTAGGCCCTGCTGGTCGCTCGGTGAGAGCCGGACTCATTCATTATTGATCAGTTTCTCCTGCTAAATGGACATCTGTATCAAAGCTGTGGGTTGAGCTCTTAAAGCAGGAAGCTCCTGGCTGTCTGCACGCGTTACATTTGAAAAAGGCACGTGTGGTCTTGTTAGTTGGCAACAGATAGCGAGGTGGCAGGATGCAGCCATTAGCTACAGTACCACCTGCTGGAAGACACGACCATAAAGAACCTGACAGCGGGATAGAGCTCCCAGGATCAACCCTGGACAGGCTTCAGATACATGCTGCATTCTAAGGAGGCGTGCTGCTGTGGCAACTGTCAGCCATGCTGTAGGCTTCAATGCCTCATACGTTGGCCTCTCAGCTCTAGATTATTCTTTTTTCTCCCCCTCCCCTTTGCCAATTTTCTTTCCTTCTCCTTCAATCAGTTGCTGTGAGGTATGTTCCCCCCCCCCCCCCCCCCCCCCCCCCCCCCCCCGGTTCACTTACACAAACACTTGCACACACTCACAGATAACATGGATATGTGCACACAGGCTCATACTGACACGCACTGTTTGTCAGCAGTCCTCCTCTTCTCTTCCTTCCTCTTCTTTCTCCAGGACTAAGGATGCTAATTAGGGGAGAGACGTCTTCCTCAGGCAGTCATAGATTAGCTGCCTCAGTGTCCCTGTTCACCTATTGGAGTACAATATACCTGTTCCTTAATCAACCTCTAGTGTGAAGTTTGATTTGTTAGGATTAACCTATGAGACTACAGCGTACCTACTGCGTAATTACTGTCACCTCAGGGGCAAATAGAGAATTGCTTCTCGCCTTGACGGATTCCTCTAAAAATGTTGCTTACCGGCGCCCGCGAGCATTGAAAATATATTACAACAAGTTTACCTGCATAAACATATCCTGGGAAAAGTACACATTTCACCTTGTTAAAAAGAGCAGTATTTCAACATCAAAAGGTTTCATTCAGCTCACTATTTCCTAAAGTCACTACTCTCAATGGTGCCCCCCCCCCCTCTCTCACACTTAACCACATGCATGCTGTCTATAGCTATCGATTCACCTTCTCCTCCAGTGGTCACTGGAGGAGGACTGGTCCTGAGTGATGTGCCTCTTTGCCTCGCATCTCCCCCGCCTCCTCTGTCACCTCCCATCTGGAGACATGATGCCACACACACGTCACATGAAAGGAGACCCTGGAGTGCACCTCCATCAATTTAGCAACTTCTCCTCCAGCCCTCCATCAGTGCCAGAGGAGGCTGGACGGATAAGCCCAGTGTTACTGAATCAGTGAATTATTTACATGGCTACATTTGTGTTTTAAAATGTCCAACATTCAAGTTACAGTATAATACTCATACAAATTACAGGGTTACAATGGCACTTCACTGAGTACAATTTGAATTTATCTGAAAGCTGATTATAATATGGAGTACCAAATCAAATTGAATGCCAAGACTTGCAGTACATTGTCATCGACAATACTGTAGATTGCCACTTTTATGTCTAGCCTGCTGAAATACAAGGTCCAATCCCATCAGCATTTTGCAGAGTTTTTGTGTGATTGTTGTGAGCAGAATTTTGAAAAAGTTGCAAGCCTCCGCACATATTTCAGAGATTTGTTGAATTTGCATTCATTCTTGCCATCGCAAAATCGCAATTTCCTGGAGGGACTGAAGGTCATCTATTCTTTACATTTTTGTTTTCCTTGGGACGGATATAAAAGCCGCAGCGCATCATAGCATGAATAATGCATGTTCTTTTGGTGTTGTGGACTTATTGTGCTAGAAAAGGAACACCGTGCAATGCATTTCACACAATGTCAACATCAGTGGCATTGGCCCTTTGTTTGTCACACTGTGGGCATTACGAGAGGAGCGTCATTTGAAGATGACAGGCAGCTAGTGGTATGTTTGTGTCTGCATGGTCACAAAGAGGTCATCACAAAGAAGATGGGGAATTTTGTTATAGTAATACAAAATCAGGCTTTTGCGCACATTGCTATACTTCTCCCCCTCTCCCCTCTCTCTGGCACTAATAATGATAATAATAATAATTCATTTATTTTATATAGCGCTTTTCAAAACCCAAAGACGCTTAACAGTGAAACAAAAGACAAGCAACAGGCAACAGATACAGGTAACAGGCAACAGATACAGGCAACAGATACAGGGAACAGGTACAAATAACAGTGGCGGTTCAGGGCAAGGTTGTATGGAGAAGCAGAGGAGAGGAAGATAACAGGAGGAAGGGGCAGGGGGTGGTGGGGTGGCGGAGGGTGATGGTTAGGAGGAGGTGGTCAGGGGTAGGGGAGGTTGTAAGCTTGGGAGAACAGGTAGGTTTTAAGTCGGGTTTTGAAAGTTGGGAGTGAGGGAGAGTCTCGGACGGTCTGGGGAAGGGAGTTCCAAAGTCGGGGTGCGGCGCGGGAGAAAGCACGGTCACCAAAGGTTTTGAGTCTGGATGGGGGGATGATGAGGGTGGCAGTAGAAGAGGATCGGAGTGTACGGGAGGGGCGATGGGGGATGAGGAGGTCAGTCAGGTAGGGGGGGGCTAGGCTGTGGAGGGCTTTGAAGGTGAGGAGGAGTAGCTTGAAGTCGATGCGTTGCTTGACGGGGAGCCAGTGGAGAGAGTGGAGGACAGGGGTGATGTGATCGCGGGACCGGGTTGAGTGAGCAGGCGGGCGGCTGAGTTTTGGACCATCTGGAGTCTATGGAGGGAACGGGAGGTGATGCCGGTGAGGAGGGAGTTGCAATAGTCGAGGCGGAAGGAGATGAAGGCATGGATGAGGGATTGAGCAGCAGGGGGGGAGAGGCAGTGTCTGACTTTGGCGATATTGCGGAGATGGAAATATGAAGTTTTGACAACGGAGCTGACGTGGGGATCGAAGGAGAGGGTGGGGTCCAGGATGAAACCAAGGTTGCGAGCCAGGGGGGAGGGGGTGATGGTGGAGTCGTCAACTACGTGCGCGTGCGTGCATGGGCGTGTGTGTGTGTGTGTGTGTGTGCATTCATGTGGGTGTGTGTTTCACCGAGCAACGGCGCTTTCTGTATAAACTGTGCTTCCTTGTAGAGGCGGGGGAGGGGAGGGGCCTAAGCTAAAGCTGCCTCCACATGATCAGCGATCTTCTCTTTTCGAGATTCGAGCGGTGCGCGATGCCAAATTTAGCGCTGCCGCATAGTTGGGAGGCAGCACTCTCACCATAGGAAAACAATGAGACAGCGGGCGCAGAGCTGTTTTCCCGCGAATCATGTGTGGGGGGCTTAAATTTCGTGCTCACCCCTCGGTGCACTGCTCAACTCTCGGTGAACTGCACAAATCTCGGTGAAAATGGACAGATGGACATTGGACACACTAGTCACTTATAAAAATAGACTTGTTATTTTGTTGTTGTTGATGTGAAGCTGTGAAGCAAGTGATGAAGGGAGCCCTCCTGAAAGGGCCTACTGTTACACCACCAACATAACTGCTGTGTGCCAACTAGGGCTGTCAAAGAATATTCTATATTCGAATATATATGCGAATATACAAATTTAAAGAATATTCGAATATGAAAAATAATATTCAAATGTATTATTATTATTATTATTATTATTATTATTATTATTATTATTATTATTATTATTATTATTATTATTATTATTATTTATTTATTTAACCATGTAAAAAATCTGGCCAAGAGGGCAACATAAAAACACATCGTTTGCCTGGTTATTTAAAAACATTACAAAAGTGTAGGCTACTACTGTATTTAGTAGTGACTGAATAAATATGAAAAAAAAAAAAATTATGTTGAAAAAACAACAACGTATAAATAAATATACCAAGTCGTTATATAAGCTCTCTGGTTGTATTGGTTTGCCTTGCCACGCACGCAAAAAATAATAAAATAAAATAAAATAAAAATATAGTATTTAAATATATTCGAACAAATATGTTTTGTTTAGAGGGAATATTCGAATATAATTTTGGGCCAATTTTGACAGCCCTAGTGCCACTGCCAACTGTCATTGCCCGTGAGCAATTGGCCAATGGCCTATCATTACAAGGTGTTGTCTGTGTTGTTTACGTGTAATCCACTTTCTCATTTGGCATGTTTGTTCTGTAACAACAACAACAACAACAACTGCCTTTTAAGAGCGTAAATCATGAGTCGATTTCATGTCACTGGGGGAATTTGATTGCCTAATAAATCTGCCCAGGATCATTTGCTCATTAACAGGAGATGGATTTCATAGACGAGCCATGGGGAAAGAAAGGAAATGCTGGTTTTGATGGCTCCTATTTCAGAGCCATTAGTAGAACCCTCCAGATAGTGTGGCATCCGTTGGAGTTACATCATCATCAGAGAAATCTCTACTAGTTATATCTGATAACTGTCCAGTCTGACTTGGCTCATAACTTATTATGCCACCAGAAAATCTTTCTACAACTTTGTGCAGCAGGTAAATTTCATTCATCACATCACTGTGTTTCTCCCTCATTCCCTCCTACTGTTGCAATATCATTTCAATGTTGTCACTTCATGCTTCAGTCTCTGCCTTTGAGAAGGTCGGAGATGAACACATCTCACCACGGAGCCTCGCCTTGCACTGTCAATTTGCACGGCAAAACTTTAAGGCCAGTTGTACATTAAATTAGGTCTATTAAGTATGAAATAGATAGCTCTTCTGTGTGAGGTGAATTATAATCTGCTTCTTTCATTTTCCCTAAATGCATTCATAGAAGGTCACCTCGCTCATTTGGGAAATAGTCGCCATGGCTACATTAGTTAGAGGGGTGCGCTGATTTCATTAGTGATGCGATCTCCTGAGGATGCTTTGAAGACAGTGAGCAGCAGAGTGCAGGGAGAGAGAAGTGTCAGAATAGTATTAGAGGAGATGAGGAAAGTTGTTAGTCTAAAGCCGTTTTCAGCACTCTTAACTGGGTACCCACGTCACGGTGGTTAGCACTGTTGCCTCACAGCAAGAAGGTCCCGGGTTTGAACCCCAGGTCCTTTCGATACAGCCCTTTCCTATATAAGTGGAGTTTGCATGTTCTCCCCGTGTTCGTGTGGGTTTCTCCTCCGGGTGGTCCGGTTTCCTCCCACCATCAATACTCAACTCCTGTCAGTGCACCTGACAAGGCACTGGCAAAAGAAGTGGAGTTGGTCCCCGGGTGCTGCACTGCGGCTGTTCCTCGTTCTAGAAAGGGATAGATCAAATGCAGAGGATTAATTTCCCCATGGGGACAATATAACATCCTGAAAATATTCAAAATACTCTTCTAAAATCAATCCTACCTCACATTTGAGAGCAGAGGGGAGTGGAGTGGAATGGTGGGAGGTAGCTGTCTTTTACAACAGTTATATTTCTGCACTCTCTGGGTGCTCACCCAGTTTTTTGAAAGTCCCTGGTCTACACAAATAGATGAATGATTTTTCTAATGCAGCCTTGATTTTATCTAGCATGAAAAGGTTTTAGAATTAGTCGGTGCTGAACTGTCAATTTTCCTCCTACAGTGGGATCAGTGCTAAGAGACTATTTCAGACCCATATATCTCAATAAGCTCAACTGGCAATGAGTGGAAGCATAGTGGGAGGCAGGGTGTGAATTTCATCATTTTAGGTGCAAGGCCATCTGGCCTTTGGTGTCGCAATTTCTTTCAGGGCACAAGGCCACATGCCAGGGCAAAAAGGCAATTGCTCTATTGACATCGTGAAGATTGATTTTTATGAAATGTGTGTTCAAATGAGCCAATTACACATCCTTTGCATAGGGCAGACTACATTAAAGTGAGACCACTGAAGCTTTTGAAGCAACTGACAGTAGCAGGCTGGTGGCAGGGCACTGCCAAGGTGGCCTGAAGGATCTTAGGGCATTATTACAGACAGTGGGAGGGGCAATGGAGGCCATAGCCTCCATCATGTAATTCCCACCCTGGTTCGAGGCACACACTCTGCTCACAATATGATTTGAACAGTTGTAAATGTCCTGCCAATTGTGCCATAATTATTCTTTAGTTTTCTCTATATGTCTGTTACACTGTCGTACCTGTCCCCCTCCCCCCCATGTCAGAAATTCATATTCATAGTGTTCAGTTGTAGTATTAAATTCATTTGTTTTTTTTATTTGACAATTCTTAAAATACATGTAACACAAGACATGCATCATAAAAACATCAAGGATATATCTACCATTTTTAAAGGGGTGGGGGCTGGGGCGAGTACCCCAACAGCTGAAACGTAACTGATATTATGAAGTACTCGAGTACCCGAGTTGAGTACTCCGCATCCGGATGGCGGTGTACTGTATGTATGAACACATTTTGGTGAGCTATGCGCGCTCCCACGACCCTCCTCCTCTCCGGTTGTGAGACTAGCGTCATACCTAATCTAATGGGCGGATTGGCCCCCCTCCCCTCCAGAATGCTGTAAAGTACCTGAGCTAATAGTCGATGTGAATGAGCAAGTGCGCAAACATCATGCAGTTTCAGTTTTTCCAAATGAAGCTGGAGCTGCTCCGTGTGTCGTCAGCCAACAGCGTTTGTGAACGATACGTGCAGCAGAACCGCAAAATGTCAACACCAAATCCAAGCAGTCAAGTCAGTCAGTATAAAACGGAAACTTCCGGGTACAACCTTCGCAACAATGGCAATTAAATAAAGTAAATGCACGTGTAATGTTTTTGTGTGTGTGTGATCCGAAAGATACAGAACAGAGATAAACTGGAAGAATATCTGCTACATTCTAAAAGTCAATTTTAACCCGTAGTGAGTCGACTGTTCTGTTTTTTTGTTTACCAAGTAATAAATAATTGATTTCATTTTGAAGGTAAAAAAACATCTAGCTTCCTGTATTCTGTATATCTCTAGCGGGGTTGATTGATTTTAGGACTGAACTCTCACCACATCAGACTTGAGGAAATCGATGCATCTGGCCGTGAGTTAGGGTTGTTTAATTAATTAGCGTTATGATTATATGCAAACGATTATATGCACGGACGTCAGTGGGCAATTATCGCCCATTATGTAGGCTATTTTTAGCAACTTGTTATCAGACTCTGCATGTCTGCTAGTTTGTTGAATGTGATTCACTTTGTGCCATTAAGGCTGTAGCCTAGACTGCTGTCTTCCATGCATGAAGTGCAGCTGTGTGGTCAGTCGTCATGCCCCAATTCCCCCCACGCCCGCCCCCCCTCTACTTTACACCCAGAGGTGCTCCTCCCCCCGCCCCGCCCCCTCTCTACTTTACACCCAGAGGTGCTCCACATGTATGAAAGCAACATGCCTCATGTCTGAAAGGGTACACTTCACGTATCATCCGGGTCAGGCTCAGGGGAAGCAACCCTGACCTGATCCGGAGTTCATGTCGGAAAGTGGCTATAAAGAGGTTTTGGTGAATTATTTGCTCTTACATTAAGATACATTGGGAATAAGAATAAAGTATTTTACCTTTTTTCATATCAACCTATGAGAGAACTTCATCTATATTCGATATATCTACTACAGATATCAGATGTTCCGCTTAGCACAAATTGAATGCTACAGCAGTGTCTTGTGATTGTTTAGCTTGTAAGGTACACAGTACACAGACATAACATAGAGTATGTGTACAATGTGAGTGAGGTATATATGCCCCCCAGCATATTTCCCCCGAGTCAGTATTTAATGAGACTGCCGTCTATCATATTGAATCATTGTTTGTCCTCTGTCTGCAGCCGCTTCCATCTCGGATGCTTTGTGGACACTTGTTAACTGGCTCGTGCTCAAGGAGTGAAGGACTCACTTTCTCTGTCACACCAGCTAGAGTGCCTAGAAGCACTTCAAAACTTTTCATACCCAAAAGCTGCTGACTGACACATTTGAAAACGGTTGTGAAAGCCATCAACTCAACTCCGGACAGGATTATCAATATCATACACTTTATAATTTTGATGTTTCTGTTGACAGCCATTCCTTGCTGCTTCTTTTAACGGTTCAAACATGGCAGTCTGCTGATTGCCTTGCCTTTTTATTTTTTATTTTATTGAGACCATGACAGAGGATGGTAGAATAATACATAATAATAATAATACTCTCTCTCTCTCTCTCTCTCTGTCTCTCTGTCTGTCTGTCTGTCTGTCTGTCTGTTTGTCTGTCTGTCTCTCTCTCTCTCTCTCTCTCTCTCTCTCTCTCTCTCTCTCTCTCTCTCTCTCTCTCTCTCTCTATTTTTCACTTTCTCTCAAACTCTCTGGGTGTCTCACTTTTTCCCAGAAGGGGCGTGTGTGTACATGACTCACTGTTCACCTGTATTTCTGTGTTCCCTCTGGTCCCCGGTATCTCTGAGCCGCTGCCATTCTCTGGTGATAGGTTGAGCTCCACAGAGCAGAACGGAGGCAGAATTTCACTCTCTCTAAATACACCACCACTGTTCCTGTAAAGGCAACCTGAAGGTTAGGAATTTGTAATGCAATTGAATGAAAAACAAAACCTGATGCAGTAGGGGAATAGCAGTGAGGGATTGAGTGAATGTGAAACGTTTATTTGGCTCGGTTTAGCATATTGCGTAGTAGATAAGTTTTAACCGACTCAGGAGAAGTACATTATATATTTTAGTGTTAACCTCTTGTCAAGTTAAAGCCACAATAGCAGGTGCTATTGTGCTATTTGCCTGAGTCAGCAAAGTGTATTAAATGCTACCCTTCCCCACTTCAGTTTGATAAGTTCATGCCCCAACGTTTATCTCATCACTCATCGATGTCATCATCACTCTTCTTGATGAGCTGTCCGATGAACTCTGTGAGATAATCTAGCTCCGCTAGCTCGCTACATAGATAATATAGCAAACTGGCTAGCATCCTACCTCCCTATCAGTATACAAACTGGCTAGCATCCTACCTCCCTATCAGTATACAAACTGGCTAGCATCCTACCTCCCTATCAGTATACAAACTGGCTAGCATCCTACCTCCCTATCAGTATACAAACTGGCTAGCATCCTACCTCCCTATCAGTATACAAACTGGCTAGCATCCTACCTCCCTATCAGTATACAAACTGGCTAGCATCCTACCTACCTATCAGTATACAAACTGGCTAGCATCCTACCTACCTATCAGTATACAAACTGGCTAGCATCCTACCTACCTATCAGTATACAAACTGGCTAGCATCCTACCTACCTATCAGTATACAAACTGGCTAGCATCCTACCTACCTATCAGTATACAAACTGGCTAGCATCCTACCTACCTATCAGTATACAAACTGGCTAGCATCCTACCTACCTATCAGTATACAAACTGGCTAGCATCCTACCTACCTATCAGTATACAAACTGGCTAGCATCCTACCTACCTATCAGTATACAACCTGGCTAGCATCCTACCTCCCTATCAGTATACAACCTGGCTAGCATCCTACCTACCTATCAGTATACAACCTGGCTAGCATCCTACCTACCTATCAGTATACAAACTGGCTAGCATCCTACCTACCTATCAGTATACAACCTGGCTAGCATCCTACCTCCCTATCAGTATACAAACTGGCTAGCATCCTACCTCCCTATCAGTATACAAACTGGCTAGCATCCTACCTCCCTATCAGTATACAACCTGGCTAGCATCCTACCTACCTATCAGTATACAAACTGGCTAGCATCCTACCTCCCTCTCAGTATACAAACTGGCTAGCCAGTTTGTATACTGATAGGTAGGTAGGATGCTAGCCAGTTTGTATACTGATAGGAAGTAGGATGCTAGCCAGTTTGTATACAAATGCAGACCATACCTATCAGTATACAACCTGGCTACCATCCTACCTCCCTATCAGTATACAAACTGGCTAGCATCCTACCTCCCTCTCAGTATACAAACTGGCTAGCATCCTACCTACCTATCAGTATACAAACTGGCTAGCATCCTACCTGCCTATCAGTATACAAACTGGCTAGCATCCTACCTACCTATCAGTATACAAACTGGCTAGCATCCTACCTACCTATCAGTATACAAACTGGCTAGCATCCTACCTCCCTCTCAGTATACAAACTGGCTAGCATCCTACCTACCTATCAGTATACAACCTGGCTAGCATCCTACCTCCCTATCAGTATACAAACTGGCTAGCATCCTACCTACCTATCAGTATACAAACTGGCTAGCATCCTACCTCCCTATCAGTATACAAACTGGCTAGCATCCTACCTCCCTATCAGTATACAAACTGGCTAGCATCCTACCTACCTATCAGTATACAAACTGGCTAGCATCCTACCTACCTATCAGTATACAAACTGGCTAGCATCCTACCTACCTATCAGTATACAAACTGGCTAGCATCCTACCTCCCTATCAGTATACAAACTGGCTAGCATCCTACCTCCCTATCAGTATACAAACTGGCTAGCATCCTACCTCCCTATCAGTATACAAACTGGCTAGCATCCTACCTACCTATCAGTATACAAACTGGCTAGCATCCTACCTCCCTATCAGTATACAAACTGGCTAGCATCCTACCTCCCAATCAGTATACAAACTGGCTAGCATCCTACTTCCCTATCAGTATACAAACCAGCTCTCAACCCACTATCACCTTCAGATGCCATCAGCATGGAAAAGCAAGGCCGTATGGCTGATAGGGTCTTGTCTGCTTTGCTGTTCTTTCTTTTCTTTCTGCTTTCATACTTTGTCGTTGATGTTGCTGACTTGCCGTTGTTGCTATAACTCCATGTATCCACTTGTCCTATATGGCTCCTCCAGTGTAGGACATTTACAAAATATTTTGGGGGCAACTTTTGCCCCCACTGTCTAAAAACTGGGGGCATTTACAAAAATGTTGCATAAAGTTGCTAAAGCGTAGTATAAACAACAGTGCTGTTTGTGTGTGTGTGTGTTCTTCATCGTCAGTCTTTTGGCAACCAGCTTGCAGGTGCTGAGTGTGTGTTAGAGATGGAAATTAAATGAATTGAATGAAAATAAAATTATCAAAATATTATTGGGCAATCTTTGCCCCTGGACAATGGTTTTTAGGGGCATTCTTGGGGGCATTTTTGCCCTTGCCCCTGGCTAAATTCCTTCACTGGGCTCCTCCATTTGTTTCTACCCAATGCTCACCAGTATCAACAAATCACACACATAGCTTCAAACATCGTGGTTTGCCAACGTCCATCTTCCCAATTTCACCACTACTGATAAGACCTGCAAAGCAAATATGATAGCACACGACAAGGACCATCCACTCAATCAGCACTCCACACTGTTGACCTCCCATCACAGATACAGATCCCTCTGGTGCAGGAAGGCTCGCTTTGTGAAGAGCTCTGTGCCTGCCATTTCCCTTTATAAGAGTCATACGAGATGCATTTAGATTCTATCACCAGATTAAAAGACTGAGACAGATGTTTAGCTTTCACTTGAAGATTGATCCATTTCCAAGTGGATACCAGCACAAATTGCAAGCATCATCCTGACATTTAAAATGTCAAGAAGTGCCTCGTGACATACGTCTGTTCAAGAAGTGAATTTATAGTGACCTAAAAAGAGGCTATAGAAATATGAGGCAGAGAGATGTGATGAAAGTGAGTGAGATGTTTATGATTTTCTGGGTTTGAATTAATTAGATTTTTAATTTAATTTAGTTAAATAAATAAATAAATTCTATCATTTTGTAAGGATGTATCTTTGTCAAGGGTCGCTGGCGCTGCTAAATAGGGATGTAATGATATACTGTTTTAACCATATCAAGCAACCACAGTTGTCATACTGTAAGCTTTCCCTGTAACACCGTGCCAACATATTATGTTGTGCATATGCACGGTCCCGCACGCCACTACAAATTCATAATGGAGAACCCTTGTGTAAACGTTCTCATATAACGGTAGTTTCAATGTCAGTTCAATAAAGCAATTTTCTTTTAAGCATAATATTTGTTTAATTGTTTTTTTCGATTGGCCATAGTACGTTTAATTAATTTATACAATATACTGTGATATTTTTGTAGATACCGTACCGTACCGTACTGTGAAATTTCATATTGTTACGTCCCTACTGTTGACGATCCTCCATTTTAGCTATACCTCATACCGTTAATATATCTATAACTGTACAGAATGTTCAAATGTGAGTGTACTGTAATTTTTTCTTTTGTTGGTATATATATATATATAAACATAAATACATAAGATTTTCTACAATGTACGTTGTGCAATGTGATTTATGGGCCAGGAATGCAGCCTCTCACTATTTTAAAAGTATATATAGACCGAGGGCAGAGCAAGGGCTAGGTGGAGAGATTCACTATACCCCAGTAAAACTCTTGCCAACTTTATCTCCTAGTGTACAGCATATTGTGTTCTGTCTCTGGGCCATCTGGCTTGAATAGTGGCAATGTTACGAGGTTGATGCTTCTGCAGATCAATAGCGTCGTTAGGCCTCTGGGTGTATGAGGCTACAGCCCCGGATCTCAAAAAAAGAAAGAAGAAGAAGAAGAAGAGAAAGAAGAAGAAGAAGAAGAAGTAGTAGAAGAAGAACAATTATATACATGCATACAAACATAAGAATAAAAAATTGCCTTGTCATTCAGCTGTTATTCCGATCATTCATTAAAGTCCTCGAAAATAATATCATATCATTGATCGAAAACGTGAGTACGTTTTGGGTCCTCTGTGTGTCATTCAAGCAGCAGATCTACTTCACACTACTTGGTACGTGCGCATTTTGTGTGAGCGTGAGAGAGAGAGAAAGAGAGAGAGAGAGAGAGAGAGAGAGAGAGAGAGAGAGAGAGAGAGAGAGAGAGAGAGAGAAAGAGAGAGAGAGAGAGAGAGAGAGAGAGAGAGAGCGCACCAGTTACAGAGCTTGTTGTTGGCATCTGGTGGTAGCTAGCTAGCTAATTCAATAAGGCAAGACTTGAAGGCTATGGATGGGAGAAGCTTTTCAAAAAGAAAAAAGGATTAAAGCAACGAGCTGCAAGCGAGGCTAGAGGAGGTCGAGGAAGAATTATCTCCTGTTGCTGTAGCAGCAGATGAGTCAGGAGTCATAAATAGCAATAAAATGCTAATTGATGTGCATCTGTTGCTGAATTGAATAGCAGGCATGCAGTCGTGTTGCTGTGTTGTGTGACTGTCAGCCCATATGGAATAATAGCATTGATGACTATTTAGCCCACACATGTCGAAAATACGGCCCCCAGCGCCGGAACCGGCCCGTAAACCATCTCAAAATGATGTCTGGGCTGGGTTAAGCCCCCAATGTTTCAAGATGCTCCTGTAACAAGGCCTCTGCTGCAGATACCTGTTGATTTGCAGAACACTAATGAGCGGTGTAGCTCAGCTCACTCCTGTAGCTACCAACACATCATGGAATGAGTGCAGACGAGACACAGCCATGCAGTTTGTCATGTGCATTGTATAAGCATGGCAGTTCATTCTCATTAGTGAGGATTTCCCCCCCACGGTGCTGGGCCAGCAAGCCCCACCGGGGCTCAGCCTCAGAGGATGGCAAAGTCAGGACATTCAGTCACTCAGTCACTCATGGACGTTTAGTGAGTTTAGTGAAGGGGGCGGGGCTAGGGAAGAGGGTCGTAGCTAGGGATAGGAAGGTGGTAGGGAGTCAGGATTCGAGAGCTGGGTATAGTGGGAGTGGCTAAGGGGATGTGGGAGGGGGGGCAAGGAAGGGGCGAGGAAAAGGGGCCGTAGCTAGGGATAGGAAGGTGGTAGAGGTAGGGGGAGTGGCTAGGGGGATGTGTGTGTGTGTGGGGGGGGGGGGGGACAGCGGAAAAGGGGCCGTAGCTAGGGATATGAAGGTGGTAGAGAGTCGGGTTTGATTGGTGGCTAGGGGGATGTGGGTGGTGGGTGTGTGCGTGGTGCTTTATGGGCCATAAAGCTGAATGGCACCACTGTGCCGTCAGCTTAAAGGTTTGCGCTTGTTAATCCTTGAATATGGAACAGGAACAGTGAGACCCTATGATTGCACAGTGCTTTGGTGACATCTTTTCTGCCCACACCATCCCACCCCCCTTGACTTGACTTGTTTTAAATGATTTGAGTTCATGCTTTAGCAACAACACATGAGTAATGTTGGATTGTCCATGGTGATGTTGTTTACTGTAACTGCACCGAGGCAAAGTGACTTCCTGATTGAATTTGTAGCCCCACATCAATGGGGAGCCAACATGTCAGCAGCTTCCCCTGCTGTCTCTGTCTGCATTGTTACTGCAGGCGACCTTAGCTGTGTGGCATGGCTTTGTTATGGATTGTTATTGTTGTTGATTTTGTTGTGGGGTTGATGGATAGCTCAGGGGCTGCAGTTGTAGATTACCGTAAAAAGCCCTTTTGGGATGTAGCTGTTAAATGTTGTTGTCATCAGAAGCAGCTGCGGAGCTTCAAGCTTGTGGGTTTTGTAGGAAAACAATGGCTTCACAAGCACACATAGCAGAATGGTATAATGATGAGAGCTCTCTATTTTCTTCACCGGATACAGAACTGCTATATATTATACACCCACATGCACAGACACTTCAGCATTTAGCCAGACACAATGTTTTATCTACCTTCAGCAGTGCTGACCCCCCGCACTCTGAAACTGTTAGAAGATTTAATTTTGTTTAACTTTTTTTAAACATCCGTGCACCAAAAGATAAAAATATCAGTTTTAGATAATATCTAAAGCTGGTTATTATGGCATTACAAGAACAAGTCTCCATCCGTTATTTCATACTTATGGGGGGGGGGGAAACACACATTATCTACTGGCAGAAATCCCAGATCTGGATCATCGGCAAAGTCAAATCAAATTTTCCTTTGGTCGAGGCTTATCTGTCCAACAAATTTGACAGAAATCTGTTTGTGAGTTTTTGAGATATCCAGGCAGACAAACTAACAGGAAAATGTAACCACCTTGGCAGAGGTACTAATAAGTCAGCTTTCCCAGCTTTACCCAGCTTTGTATATTTGAAAGCTGGGCTTCCTTTGTATTTTGTAAAAGCTATTATATGATAGAGGATTCTCTCTCTCTCTCTCTCTCTCTCTCTCTCTCTCTCACACACACACACACACACACACACACACACACACACACACACACACACACACACAAACACACATTTGTGTGCATGCACGCACACATACGCATGTGCATCCAATGTTCGGTTCAGAAGATATTGAGGTCAGCTGAGATGATTACCCAGAGGTCATACAGCTCTCCTCCACAGGGGGTGTATATCAAAGCCGACCCACACAGATCAATTGTGGCCATTGATTGTATTGGGGTTTGTTAGGGTGTTGAGCCCAGTCAGATGCATGCTTTGTCACTGTCTGTCTCTGCTGAAAAGGACAATGCAGAAACCTAGACACCAACATGAAAACACAATAGTACTAATGAATTAAACAAATCTAGTTTATTATAGCAAAAAAGTGGCGTGTAAGTTATTGTCCCTGTTGTCCATAAAGATACAGTATGTATGGTATAAGCAGTGTTGGGCAAGTTACTTTCAAAATGTAATATATATATTACTAGTTACCGGTACTTTCATTTGAAGGTAATGCGTTACTTTACAAGATTACTGTCTATGTAGTAGAGTAACTTGTTAACTTGTAATTACTGAAGTCCTATTGGTAATAAGTTATATCACTGAGTTACTGCTAAAAGTAATATATTACATGTAATACAGTATGTTACTTTTGTAATGAGTTACCCCCAACACTGGGTATAAGAGAGTGAGTCTGCCTTGCCGCAAGGTCCCCATGACACTCATTAACAACAAAACCCTGGGGAGCTTATACACAAGAGTGTAGTAAAGGAGAAAGAAGGTTATATGTATGTGTGTGTGTGTGTGTGTGTGTGTGTGTGTGTGTGTGTGTGTGTGTGTGTGTGTGTGTGTGTGTGTGTGTGTGCGTGCACGTGCATGTGTGTGTGTTTGTTCCCCTAACAATGTGGCTCTGTCCTCTTGGCAACAGAAGGTGAGCCAGCCAACCAGTCAGCCAATCAGCCAGCCAACCATACAGCCAATCAGCCAGCCAAGAAATCAGCAGACCGACAGTGAGCCAGCCAACCAGCCAGTCAGTCAGTCAGTCAGCCTGCCAAACATACACCAGACTAGCCAAACAAACCAGTCAGCCTATTTCCCACACATCACCCAGCCAGTCAAACAGCCGGGCACCCAGTCAGCCAAGCCGGGCCGCGGGTACTTCTTTCATCTGATAATGAAATCAACATTTTCTTTTGCCACTGTCTTCCCCTCAGCTCAGCAGCGTCACCGTCTTGTCCATGTCTGTGCATCCTAAAGCGTTCTTTCCTCCTCCGCTCGATGCCACACACACACACACACACACACACACACACACACACACACACACACACACACACACACACACACACACATGGTGTATTCCTGTTTCTATCGATATTCTTTTCACTGCTGACGAGCGAGCATGGCTGCAGGCATGACGGGAGACTGGAGATGAAAGAAGTGTGTTTGTGGTGGCTTTGCTGATGGTGTGTGAATTCCACACAGGCTCACTGGTTGGAGCACTATGAATGGTAAATGGCTATTGCTGACAGGAATCTGAGCTAGGCACTTAGCACTCAAATGTTCCCAGTGGAGCTGGCCAGTGGCTAACAGTACAGTACACGGCTGGGGACTGTGTGATGCAGATCAAAACAATAACATAAAGACAGGCGTACAGTATATGCACTAGGGGTGGGGGGAAAAATCGATACACCACAGTATCGCGATATTTTGCCTGACGATATTGTATCGATATTTGGACGCCAAGTATCGATATTGCAAAAAAAAAAAAAAAAAAAAAATTGCAGGCCATGCCAGGCCACCGGGCTACTATAAACTTTAGTTCCAAGGCCAGCAGTAAACAAACGGTAGCATATTTTCATTTTGTTTTAACAGTAACAGTTTTGTCATAACAGTCATTTACAAATTCCCCAGTTACTGAATGGGCTGCACAAAATGTTTTGTGTAAGTTAAGTGAAGTTGCAAAAACTACATAAGTACAGTAGTCCACACACACATCCAGTTAAGGTGGACTGTAAGTAGATTGTAACAAACCGTTCAGTTTGTCAGGTGCATGCAACTATGACATGACTTTATGAAAGTTGTTGGTCTGTCTACTTGACAATGTTGCTGCAATAAAATGGTTGAAGTCAGATGTACAGACTGAAAATTGTTCTTATATAAACCAGATGTTGACAAAGTTTTCCTTTGGGGACATCATTTGCAGTTGAAAAAGTAAGAAATCGCAATATATCGAAATATCGCAATATTCAATATATCGCAATATCGATATATCGCAATATCGAAAATATCGCAGTATCGCAATACTATCGTATCGTGACTCAAGTATCGTTTCAGTATCGTATCGTGGGCATCTCGTGATTCCCACCCCTAATATGCACTTCCTTAAAGACGTCAAAGAAGTCAAAAATCTGTTATTCTTCTTGTTCCTGCAGTTGGATGTCTGAGCTTCACTGTGCAGAATGATGTCTGTGCAGAGTTTGACACTAGAAGGCTGTTTTCACAATCGTCTGCTGAACGTGGAAAGTTTGTCTGAGCTCACTCAAAAAGGTGGTTTTCAACAAGCAAGATTTGTGACATCACGAATCTTGGAGCCAATCACTGTCCAGTATTCAGCAGTTAAAGCCCCAACAACACATTCTCACTCCCAACTCGTCATATACTGCAGATCGGTCAGGAAACTTTCCAGTCGTCACTTTGTCGTCACGAGTGAGAATGTGTAGAGAAGCCTGTTGTTGTATGCTGTGATTGGCTAGTTAGGTTCTAGATCACCCTGATTGGTTGTTTTGGATTTTTAAATGAGAGAGAGGGAGCGGTCATCTTAAGGATTTTAACAAGATAATTGAACTTTTTTTTGCGGGGAAAACCATCAGACACAAATTATTATTCAAAGTAGAGAATTGTATATACATCTTGAAACATGACTTCAGGGGGTGTTTAAAATATGGAAATGGTCTGGCTGGGATGGTCTGTGCGGACTACGTCTCGTTCAGTCTTTGTTACTTTGATTATTATTGACTATTGAATCTGATTGGCTGCTGTAATGCTGTGTTTACCCTTTACACTCACCCAAGGCTAAAAGGAAGGGGAGTGGGAAAGAAGCAGTCGGAAAGGGCATCAGCCATCCGCAAGCCGACGATCAGAAAATGAGAAAAGAGAAAAGCGTATGAATAAGTGATGATGACCCTGACAGATCTCGAGTACTGTAATGTACATGGATGTACTAATAGGCTGTAGATCAGAGAGACGGGTGGAGGCTGCTGGAGAGATGCAGCAGTGTGAAGTGGTGGTGAGAGACGGCTAAATGCCTCGTAGCGTTACAGCAGAGGAGATGAAAGTGGCTCTTCAGTCGCATGGCAGATGTGAGCAGGGAGAGACAGGCGGTAGTGTTCCTCTGTGTACCTCTTCAGTCGCATGGCAGATGTGAGCAGGGAGAGACGGGTGGTAGTGTTCCTCTGTGTACGCACTCACCCTTTCCTGCCTCGGCAGTTCAACTCTTCTCACTTTCTCCTGTCTCTCCCCGATCTCCCAAAAAATGGTAAAATAGCAACGTTTGTGGACCAACGTTGCTATGTTACAATTTCGGCTCCGAAATTGTAAAATGGTAACGTACGTTTCTACAGGGGTGGGCGTGGTTTACGGAGATTTTCTGTTTCTAACCCCTCCCCCTACCCTAACCCTAACCCTAAGATCTCAGAACGTTACCATTTTACAATTTTCGAGCCGAAGTTGTAACATAGCAACGTTGGTCCAAAACGTTGCTATTTTACAATTTTCTGTGAGACTGTGTTGGTCTCTCCCTCTCACCACCTCTCGCACGTACCACTTTGTCCTCTCCAATTTTGCAGGTAGCTGTCACACGAGTAGTCGGAAAAGTACTTTAAGTTTGGCATTCAAATGAAAGTTATTCAGTCCTTGAGTGCGCAGCTCTTAAGAGATCTCTTTGGGGGTTTGGCATCGCTGGATGACCTCTCAAACTTCTGTGGAGAAGGAGGAGGAGGAGAGAGGTTATCCCTCTAAATGCTACAGTACAGCCATTCAGGGGGACCGGTGACTCAGCTCTAATTGTTGGCGTATGTGTCTGAGCGTGGGCGTGCGAGCATGCATGACTGTGTGAATTTGAGAGAGAGAGAAGTCCTTGAGCGGGGTCTCAGAGCACTAGGAGGGGCATGTAGAGGAAGGGAACGCAGAGGAGTACTGTAGAGAGGGACTGACAGTGGAGAGGAGGAAGACGAAGGTCCCCCCCATCAGGCTCCCAAGGTCATGTCCGCCATGTTTGCAGGGGCCGCGGGAGCATCACGGAACACATGCTGGGAGGCAGAGCCGGATGGACGAAGGTTAGAGAGGGACTGCAGGAGGCAGAGTGCATGAAGCAGAGGTCTGCGACCTGGAAGTGTCAGGGGGGTAAAGGAGACGTTCTGATGCTCTGAGGAAACGCAAGAGAGGAGGGGGACATGCACACTTGTGTGGTAAAAGAGAGGAGGGGGGACATGCACACTTGTGTGGTAGAGAGGAGGGGGACATGCACACTTGTGTGGTAAAAGAGAGGAGGGGGACATGCACACTTGTGTGGTAAAAGAGAGGAGGGGGACATGCACACTTGTGTGGTAGAGAGGAGGGGGACATGCACACTTGTGTGGTAGAGAGGAGGGGGACATGCACACTTGTGTGGTAGAGAGGAGGGGGACATGCACACTTGTGTGGTAGAGAGGAGGGGGACATGCACACTTGTGTGGTAGAGAGGAGGGGGACATGCACACTTGTGTGGTAAAGAGAGGAGGGGGACATGCACACTTGTGTGGTAGAGAGGAGGGGGACATGCACACTTGTGTGGTAGAGAGGAGGGGGACATGCACACTTGTGTGGTAGAGAGGAGGGGGACATGCACACTTGTGTGGTAGAGAGGAGGGGGGGGCATGCACACTTGTGTGGTAGAGAGGAGGAGGGGGGCATGCACACTTGTGTGGTAGAGAGGAGGGGGACATGCACACTTGTGTGGTAGAGAGGAGGGGGACATGCACACTTGTGTGGTAGAGAGGAGGGGGGGGCATGCACACTTGTGTGGTAGAGAGGAGGGGGGCATGCACACTTGTGTGGTAGAGAGGAGGGGGACATGCACACTTGTGTGGTAGAGAGGAGGGGGACATGCACACTTGTGTGGTAGAGAGGAGGGGGACATGCACACTTGTGTGGTAAAAGAGAGGAGGGGGGCATGCACACTTGTGTGGTAGAGAGGAGGGGGGGGCATGCACACTTGTGTGGTAGAGAGGAGGGGGACATGCACACTTGTGTGGTAGAGAGGAGGGGGACATGCACACTTGTGTGGTAGAGAGGAGGGGGACATGCACACTTGTGTGGTAGAGAGGAGGGGGACATGCACACTTGTGTGGTAGAGAGGAGGGGGACATGCACACTTGTGTGGTAAAAGAGAGGAGGGGGGCATGCACACTTGTGTGGTAAAAGAGAGGAGGGGGGGACATGCACACTTGTGTGGTAAAAGAGAGGAGGGGGGCATGCACACTTGTGTGGTAAAAGAGAGGAGGGGGGCATGCACACTTGTGTGGTAAAAGAGAGGAGGGGGGGACATGCACATTTGTGTGGTAAAAGAGAGGAGGGGGGCATGCACACTTGTGTGGTAAAAGAGAGGAGGGGGACATGCACACTTGTGTGGTAAAAGAGAGGAGGGGGACATGCACACTTGTGTGGTAAAAGAGAGGAGGGGGGCATGCACACTTGTGTGGTAAAAGAGAGGAGGGGGACATGCACACTTGTGTGGTAAAAGAGAGGAGGGGGACATGCACACTTGTGTGGTAAAAGAGAGGAGGGGGACATGCACACTTGTGTGGTAAAAGAGAGGAGGGGGGGACATGCACACTTGTGTGGTAAAAGAGAGGAGGGGGACATGCACACTTGTGTGGTAAAAGAGAGGAGGGGGGGACATGCACACTTGTGTGGTAGAGAGGAGGGGGCATGCACACTTGTGTGGTAAAAGAGAGGAGGGGGGCATGCACACTTGTGTGGTAGAGAGGAGGGGGACATGCACACTTGTGTGGTAAAAGAGAGGAGGGGGGCATGCACACTTGTGTGGTAGAGAGGAGGGGGCATGCACACTTGTGTGGTAAAAGCAGCATGGCGATGTTACGATAGTGGATATTCACACACTAGGTTTGAGTGGTGGTAATACGGTAATATTTTATACCGGGGTATTTGAAAATAACAAAGGTATCCGCTTCATTAGCATCATTAATTACATCATCAACAAGTTTAGCTGTGCAATGTGCGCATAATATTTGTCAAATAAATAACCTGTGAAAAAAGACTAGCTATTTAGAAGAGAGTCAAGTGACCATAATCGTGTGTCATGTGACAGCTCCCGAGAGACAATGTGCCGCGACGAGACAGAGTAAAACGGAAAAGCCACATCTCTCTCTCTCTCTCTGTCTATCTCTCCTGCTGTCTCTTGGTCTCGCTTCACCAGTTGGAATTGGCGGCTTCGTCCAAGCCCTACAATGTGATTTTGAATCAGACAGTAACACCATATAAAATTATGGGAAGGTTTAAAGGTATCAAAAATTGGATAGCGCCCAACCCTAACTGCTATTACTCTACTGCGCAGTGACAATGTCTGACAATCCATCTGCAGTAAGGATTAGATTAGATGATAGAGGATAGATGCTCTATGCTGGCAGTGAGATGATACCTATGACATCTATTGTATAGTCTCTGTCCGAGAGGGGTTTATGATTCTGACTGTTCTTACAGTAAATAAACAGAACAGTCTCAATATGAGGATGAAAGCATGTTTTTCTCCTTGCCATCTTTTGCCTGTCACTTGATCATGTGGAATATCTACTTGTTATGTTCGGCGTAACACCATGCACCATACCATGCCAACATAATGCCAATTATCATGTTGGTGACCTGGACACCTCTCGTCTTACTCACATGCACAAACACATAATTATGAACCCATCAGAGAATGTGGGCGAGTGGAGCTGCACACTAATATGAATGTTGAATGCTACTGTCGAGGTCTGCTCTGGTGTGTTCCCCTGTCTGTCATTCTTGCTTGGTGCTCGTCATGCATCGATCATCAAGTAGCACAGCTCAACTGCTTTTATGAGTAGCACAAGATGCTCACTGAATAAATTAACTGAGCCATGCCAATTGTCCAAGACTAATGATATCTATAGGGAAGGTTTGGCCTCATACATCTTAGATATCAATATTGTTGTTGCTTAAAAAATAAAGAAAGAAAGAAAGAAAGAAATAAATATATTGTAAAAAAAGAGAGAAAAGATATCAATATTGATTTGTCTTCTTTTGATTTGTATTATTAGGCACAATACATTGCCGCTAGGTTTAACATTTTGCCAGTTTAACATTGAAGTGGAGAATAGTGTGGCCTTAAAGGAGAATTTTGGTATTTTACAACCTAAACTATTGGACCTAAACTACTCACCCGGAACAGACATTTCTGAAATGTATACAGTATTGAGCGAAAACCCGCCGCGCAACGGCCTAGAACAGAGGCCGATAGGGCATGTGGGAACCATACATGTACGTCTTGTAAAGAGCTTATTTTCTGTCACATACTGGCTCATATTATTATCATATCATAGAGACAGAACTGGGAGCACCTTTATTACGTCCATTTGCCTGCTGATCCCAGATCAGGACTGTGTCGAGGACTTGAGTCTCGCGAGAATCTCACGAGAGTTGCTCAGAGTGGAGCAAGCTGGGAGCCGCCATGTTTCGCTTGGAGTAACCTAACAGTGTCCACAGCACACTGTGTGGGATATGTCACTAATCACAGTAATGTGAACGTTCACAATCACGACCTGTCAATGCAGGGACATTTTCCACCACATCAGCATTACATAATGTTAGGCAAACAACAGATGACTAAATAAATGGTTAATGATAATTTAAGTCATTCTGGTAAGAAATTCATGGTGCATCATGAGAATACGGTACTTTAATTGATTAAAAAGTTAGGCGCACCAGTGCAACCAATGTAAAAAGTTAGTCTGGAGCCCTGGAATGGTTTCAACAACTCCAGCACTGAATATGAATGCTCCACTTTTTTATTGTTGATTAAATAATTATTAGCCACTATAAGAACTGAGCCCACTCTTTTCCTACGATTCTGAATAGGGAAAAATAGGTTATTGTATACATTTAATTAGTACAAAATATCTTGCCTGATTCATGCGTGACTGACAGGTACGCTCCAGTGTGACTGTAACATAGGATGGTAATGAACACTTGTCAGATAGGCTACAATTAGACTGATTAGGAAACGAAAGGAACCACATTTGCAGCACACTTTCCCCTGTCTGAAGTGACGAGAGGAACCAGGGCAGAGAGGACAAACACGTTTATAAATTAATAATGTAATGTAAACGATGAAGGCCGCCAGCATGTTTGATGTTGTTGCTGAGAGATAAACGAATTTCCGACCTGTAATTCCGAGTTGGGCAACCGCTCAATTTATTTTTAACAAGTCGGAAGTCGGAGCTCGTTTTCTCAGAGTTGAACGCAGCATTTACTATCTGCCTCTCTGTATCCTGTACCTGTTTGCCTGCCTGCCTGCCTGCTTGCTGGATAAAATTGTTCAGCATTGTTCAGTCCATTACCTGTCTCCGCTTCTGCTCTTGAGTCCTGGTTGCTTGCATAATGACATCTTCTGATGGAGAAATTGAAGGGTGGACAAAGGAATCGAGTGAAAGCTGTTGGGAGCTGATGAATAGATGAAAAGAATAGACGATATCTCATTGGAGCGAGTGCAGAAAGAGGGACAGAGATGGAGACTACATAACACTCACTGTCTGCTACCTCCAGAGGAGGTTCTGGTCCTCACATTATTACTATTACTGTGTGAATGAATGCCTGTCCACTTGATTAGGTCAGGGAGAGTCAGAGTGACCTCTAAGAATGGAGGTTAAAGAATTTCACATAATTACAGTACAATTGAGAGGACTTGAATCATACTCTTCAGTGTTTCTCCTAGAAGATTTTTCAGGCCTGGAGGGATTTCGAAACGTACCCCGACCGCAACGGCGGGGGCCCTCGCTGGCGACGCTAAACTTTTAGTTAACCTGTTCGCATCTATGTTGGCAATGGCATCCCAAGTGTCATCATACTATTATGGGGTGCGATGGGAACAGTTGTATTATGGGATGTGCGTTTCCCAGGCAACGACACACGTTGACACGTTTCGGAACAGCG
Source organism: Poromitra crassiceps (assembly GCF_964638095.1). Classification (NCBI taxonomy): domain Eukaryota; kingdom Metazoa; phylum Chordata; class Actinopteri; order Beryciformes; family Melamphaidae; genus Poromitra; species Poromitra crassiceps. The sequence goes on along the minus strand of NC_139631.1, from coordinate 13,987,401 downwards.
CTGCACGCTGGCACAATGCTCCTAAAAGCAAAATGCTTATTGTTTTGAATGATTTGGCATCATATTATCGCCCACTGTCAACACCAGTATTGTTGTATTGTAATAATATGCCATAAATGTTTATTGAAATTTTGAGGAGAGCAGGATTTTTTTTTTTTTTTCAATTCTTTTTCTGGCCAGGCCTGTAGAATGGTAGGGGAACGCTCTTAGTGAGCAGGGATACATTACATGCAGAGAGATTTCCATTCATGTTACTCATGTAAGCCGGTTCTGCGTTGACACATGCAAACATCTTGGTTGCAATAACCTGGGTATATAGTACCTGTTATCATTAGCGCAGTGTGTGTGTGTGTGTTAACCAACAGTGTAGGAGGAGGGCGCTTTATGTTTGATATGTTAAAGACACAATCTGTGCCTCAGATGTGCCTTAGTTATGTTTTATAGCTGTCATGTCTAAGGAGCAGGATTGTCTTTTTGATTTGACATTGTTTGACATGTACTGTATGGAAGTGTAGTATATTTGTTCTTTCGCTCTCACTATGTTATTGCTCTAGTTTATTATGTTTGTAGTGTCTTAAGAACATGGTGCAGGATGCTTTGAAAAATACATTACTTACTTAGCATAAGCTCGTACGACGATATGAGATTCATGTACACTTCTTACTCCTTTCAATTTAGTTTTTGTTGCCTGTGCAAACTAAGGCTCATACAGCTATAAAGTTATAGGATTACATTTTGATGTAAAAAAAATTAATAATAATAGAAAAAAGATTGCTGCACACAGCTTTGATGCATCAACAATAGGCTACTGTATCTTCATTGGAGTTGGCATCTTGCTCTGGCACTAGCATATTTCGTAACGTTGGCTTAAATTATTGATGCAACAACAGAATGAGTCTAGCAACCTTATTTCAAGATCATTTTTAGCCTGCTGTTTTCCCAATGCTGGTGTTTTGTACTCATTATACCCCCCCCCTTTTATTATTATTATTATTATTATTTATTAGATTTTATTTTTACATTTTGATATAATCAAAAAAGATTTGTACAGATTACTAATCTGGGTCATCATTTCCTTCCGATGTATTTGGAGTTACCGTGGGAGGGAGTAGCTGGGGGACGCACTTTTTGACACTTTGGCTGGTGGATTGCTCTGTGTGGTTGTGACACTCCAGTTGGACAGGGATAAGCTGCTAATTGGTTGATTCAACAGCTGGTGTGGTGAATAGCCAGGTTACTCTGATGAAGCCACAATTCATTAATTTTCACTCTGTGTCCCCCTCCCCTCTTCCTTTCTTATCCTTCTCCACCATCTCTCCGGAATCGGCACCTGTACCTCCAATTAACTGTTTATGGCAGGTAAGGGCAGTTTCTTTACTTACTAGATAATGTGTGTGTGTGCGTGTTTGCGTTTATGCATGTGTGTGTGTGCGTGTGTGTGTGTGGTCTTCCCTCAAGTCCCGAGTGCGTAGATTGCTTGTCTGTCTGTCTGTCTGTCTGTCTGTAACATTGTCTATAAGCAGTATGTCTCAAAAACCTCTGAACGGATCTCCATGAAATTTGGTGAACAGATATAGACCTTGTAACAAGAACAACTGATTCGATTTTGCTGGTGATAGATAGGGATCTGGAATTTCCACCATTATATCATTATTGTGTGTTTCTTTTTAAAGCCAGAGCTTTGAAACTAACAGAGATAAACTATATCTCACTTTATTCTGGGGTATGTGTGTTTGGCGGTAATGATAGCATGGTGAGAATTGTTCAGCATTGGAGGAGGTTTGCTCTTCCTGAGCAAAAATAAAACATCTTTCAACTATTCCCCCACCCGCCGTTTGGCTCACTTGTATTCACATTGCGAGGCAGTTAGTATGTTCTGTCAATTTGCTCCGTGTTATGTCAGTGCAGCTTGGAAACGATTTGATGGAAGTACTTTGCGTGGCTCGTGTCATGACAACAGACACGTGGGTGGGTGTAAGAGAACTTTGCCTGGGATTCAAGGTTTTGCCTACTTTATGCTAATCCCATGCAGCCATTTGTCTGGCATGTCTGCCTTAATGACTATAAGACTGTTATGATAACTTATGGCTTGTTCAGAGCATCCTGACAATGATTTTAATAAGGAGCAATAGGTTCATTATTTTAAAGTTGAACCACTTACTGAAAGTTTACTTTATACACTGGTCATTTTCAATGTCTTCTACGGTACCTGGTCTTCTACCTGCTCTATTTGTAAAGTGCCTTGAGATAACTTGTTATGATTTATATAAATATACAATTGTTCGAAATGGATTGATTGATCGATTGATTGATTGATTGATTGATTGATTGATTGATTGATTGATTGATTGTGTTTATTAGGCCTATGCCAGTGTTGCTACTGTTGATTTTCTGAAAGCTTTTAAGATCAATTACCGTAAATTCCGCACTATAAGCCGCACCGGAGTATAAGCCGCACCTGCAAAGTTGACTGTTTTTTACATATATAAGCCGCACCGGACTATAAGCCGCGGGTGTTTTAATGGTATTTTTTTTTTTTTTTTTTTATTGTGTTTTAATGTTTAATTACCATAGGGTTCATGCACAGAGGGGATTGTCGGGAAAGAGATGGCTGTTTGAGGAAGCTCCCATTTATTAACATTTCAACAAAACAACATAACACAACACCAACTGTGTTGTGTTATGTTATGTTGTTAAAAGAGGGCAAGAGAGGAAATTAAAACAGAAGTGGATTTATAGTTAGAAAGAGTGCTAAAAAAGAGAGATTTTTTTTTTTTTTTTTTTTTTTGAAAAAATCCATAGATAAGCCGCACCGTTATATAAGCCGCAGGGGCCAAAAAAGGCCAAAAAACGGGGAAAAAGCCGCGGCTTATAGTCCGGAATTTACGGTACCTGAAGAGTAGGCTGTAAATGCTGTCAAATTGAGCTCAAATGCAATTTGAATGAAATTACCCTCTTGTTTAAAAGTAAGTGGGGATTTCAATTCAAATTGAAATGTGTTTCTGTTTATTAAACAGGCCTGAAGTATTTAGGTTCAAAAGGTTTAGAAAAAAAATGGTTCCAATGGCATCTATGAGTACAAATGTGGACTGTGGTGCTTAACTGGTGTTATGATTATGTTATGAGGGGGTCCTGGAAACGTTTCTTCCCTGTAAGGGGTCCATAGCGATCGTCCATAGCCCCAAGTTTGGGAACCCCTGATTTAGTTGTGTAATTTCTGGTCCAGTACTGACCTCCATCGTTCAGTGATGTTGCTTTTGGTTAGCTAGAAGGCTAAGTAGTCAAGATACCTGGATAGTTTGTGAGTGACTACTTACCAGTTTGAGCCAAGTCTTTGGGGTGTGTGTGTGTGTGTGTGTGTGTGTGTGTGTGTGTGTGTGTGTGTGCGTGTGTGTGTGTGTGTGCGTGTGTGTGTGCGTGTGTGTGTGTGTGTGTGTGTGCGTGCGTGCGTGCGTGTGTGCGTGCGTGCGTGCGTGTGTGTGTGGATATCACGGACATGGGAGGATACAACACTGTGGTAGGAGGGTCTTCAAAACAACAGCAAAAGCACAGCTTCTACTCACCCCTATGGTTTTGAATACAGAAATCTACTGCACTGTTCACTTTGTTTCACTCGCTATCATTTGGCAACCCCTGCTGACATTTACTAGTCATATTATGCATCAGTAAATCAGGAATATTACACATTTAACCTTTAACCAATGCACCCATTTGATCTAATTCAATCTTGCTTCTGTGATACCGGGTAAACAGCATTGTGCAAGAGCTGGATATGGCTAGAAAAAAAGTTTTTCTCTTAAAGTCTACATGAAAAATCTACATTTCCTACCAATTTTTTTGATCAGTCCCACAAATCAGGGGCATATTATCAAATTGTTGCATTTATCTTTAAATCTCTTGTCACATAGATGACATAGGTCTACATGTGTACATTTCTTCATGTTTTTTCTTCTTCTTTGGTCTGCACTGCAGTGATGTGAAGGAAACAATTTGCTAATTGACTTACCCTGCAGCTTTGAAATATATCAGAAAAAAACAACTTGGAAATCACCTGAAAGGCATTCAAGTCAGAAAATGATGTCAGAAAGTCTGCTACCCAAGCTTCTGAGTTATGACACAATGATCACCTTTAAACGTGACATAAGATCAAGTTTTGTGTCAATCACCTTCTAAAATCGACTTTGTCACATACCTGTTTGGCTTTCTCTCCTCGTTCACATGAAGATACTGGCAGCGTTGTAGTGCTTTTTAATAGCAAGTGGCAGTCAACTCAAATCCACATCATCCTCTTCACATGAATGTATTGCTGTATAGTAGCTGACTTGGAAGTCCTGTGATGTGACAATTAATTATCACTCACACTATGTGACCCTCCCAAAATAATGTGCTCCTCATTGGTTGCTGTTGATCAGCAGATGTTGCTGCTGTGTTCAACATGGCTTTGGTTCTGCAGTTTTACAGTCAAAGCTGTCCGCCTTGACTATAAAGTGCCGTAAGAAACCCTTAGGCTACATCCCCTGTACCCCCCTGGTCCAGCAGCTGGATCGTAAGGTGTGCTTTGTGTTTTTTTTTCTGTGGAAAAAAAAGTCTTGGGAATTCAGGCCTGAAATTTTCCCCATCATTTCTTTTTGATTTATCGTGGTAATTCACCCTTCCGCCACCCTAAAAAAGTGTTCCTGGCACAAAGTAAGTGCTATAATCACGTTAGCCCCCCTAGGATCCAGCAGCCGGCGTATTAAAACCATTAAAACCACTTTTTTGAGACCTCCAGGAAATTTTTACAAAATCATTTTTTTTTTTTTTTTCAGGGGGCATCCTGGACCAAACACCTTTAAATTTGACCTTAATATCTAACCTTGGAGTTTGTTGAACATTTGGTGGAGTTACAAGCCTTCAAAATCCATTGCATATTTTTCCCATTGATTTCAATGTTAATTTAGCAAAAAAACATTTTTTTTTTTACTCCCACCTACTTTCCCCAAAAATAATTATTTTTCTGATCTTACACCTCTCAGCTCGAGTCAATACATCAAATTTGTAGCTTCTATTGTGTTTGGCCCCACCCCTGTATTTGATCAGTGCTGGCATAGCAGCCAATTGCATGCAGTTTAACATGAAATACACAGTACAGTGGTCGTCATAGCAACATGTCACATGACCTGGGAACCCGGATTTTCCAGTGCAAACTACTGATTTGAAGCCTTTAGACCAAGATTGATGGATCATTGAAGCTAGCTTATGTTTTTTGTGAAAATTAGCTGGCAGTCGAAAATTAGCAGTTTCATGATTTTTTCTGAAACTTACCTTCATTGAAAATACGTCCGTATCTCCGCGCTCGTTCGTCGTAGCGACTCGGCAATAGCATGACTGGAATCGGCGTCGAAAATTGACTCTAGATGTCTAATATCGTCGTGTTCTGTAGTTGTAGGAGCTTTCTATCGCTCCCGGTTTGAGGTGCGCTCAAAGCACCGAGGCACAATAAATCCAATGCCGTGAAACGAGGCTCTTTCTCGGCTAATGTTGCTGTAGGGGCCGCTGCGGATGTCTGCCTGTCTTGGCTGCACCGTGCGGAGGAGGAGGCGCAGGTCACCACAGGCCAGTCACCCAGATGTCAAAGATCGCTCATGAACAACATCCAGGTCGTCTTCCAGATACTTCCTGTGGACTTCCGTGTCACAGAGCCGGCGCGTTTCGTCGTTTATCGATCAATATCTGGCAAGCAGCCAGATAGGCAAAAAATATGGATGGATAATAAGGATTGCAATTCTCAAAAGATGAAATAAGTAAGAAAATAATTCCTCCGCGAAAAACGTGACAAATCCAAGGCTAAAATAATCCCACAGGGGGATATCCAGGTGGCATTGATGGGAAGGCAAAAAAATCATATTTTGTCTTTTCTACTGTAAATTTGATTGTACAGTAAGTACAGTAAACTGGCATTTGAGGGGTTAAAATTCTGAGTAAGCATGAAATGTTGATATGAGGTATGAGGGATGAAGTTACCAATGGATAAGAATCAATATAAAAATCATAATAATAATTATAATAATTGTATGAATATAACAAATAACTATTGACTATCAATATCCAGCTGCTGGATGAGGGAGTGCAACAGGCAAAAAATATAAGGGGGGTACAAGGGTATGGCCAAATATCAAGGTAACCTCGGTTCTTATGGTGGAATACAGTATTTAGTTGTTTGATAATGGTGTCCAAAAAATGTCCAAACAAACATTTCAGTGGCTTCTGCCTTGCGGATCTGCTGTGAACGCCTCTCTGCTGGTTGAGTCACCAGATGTTGTTGTAACTAGTGTAAATCGTGAGGGACCCTCCCATCATGCATCAGTCAGTGGCTGAGTTACCAGGCAGATGTTTTGTAAATAGTGTAAATCGTGAGTGCATCAGTGACTGAGTTGGTGGAGGCGAGCTGCTTGCATACTACTCCCATATCCACCATAGTCATCCATTATTATCCCCCTCCTTCATGCCTCATATACAGTAACAACATCATTCAATGGATTTATGTTCAACAGGTATGATTGTTTCTTTGTTTGTGACTGAGCATTGCATTGACTTGAAATGGTTTATTTGATGTGTGTGTAAGTATGGGAGTGCGTTGAAGGGGATACAGTAGCAAAGAGAAAGGCATCCTCATATACACAATAGGAAAATACACCATGGTATAGTACTGTACTACCAGGCGAAATAAGGTCACTGCAGACTCTGGCTCTCTCTGTATACCCTGCAGTAACATCGCCATAAACCCACTGAACTGAATTCTGTACATAACCTTAACCCCAGGAGCACCTTGACCCCCTCCCTCCCTTCCTCCCCCACCGCACCCTCCCCACACATAAACAAAGCAGTGGTGCTGTCCACAAATACAGAAAAGCAGACATGCCAACCCCCACTAGACACTGTGGATTTAAACATGGGGATAGATACATGCAATATACATAGACTAGACAACTCCCACTAGACACTGTGCATTTAAACATGGGGATAGATACATGCAATATACTGTACATAGACTAGACAACTCCTACTAGACACTGTGCATTTAAACATGGGGATAGATACATGCAATATACATAGACTAGACAACTCCTACTAGACACTGTGCATTTAAACATGGGGATAGATAGATACATGCAATATACATAGACTAGACAACTCCTACTAGACACTGTGCATTTAAACATGGGGATAGATACATGCAATATACATAGACTAGACAACTCCTACTAGACACTGTGCATTTAAACATGGGGATAGATACATGCAATATACATAGACTAGACAACTCCTACTAGACACTATACATTTAAACATGGGGATAGATACATGCAATATACATAGACTAGACAACTCCCACTAGACACTGTGCATTTAAACATGGGGATAGATACATGCAATATACATAGACTAGACAACTCCCACTAGACACTGTGCATTTAAACATGGGGATAGATACATGCAATATACATAGACTAGACAACTCCCACTAGACACTGTGCATTTAAACATGGGGATAGATACATGCAATATACATAGACTAGACAACTCCTACTAGACACTGTGCATTTAAACATGGGGATAGATACATGCAATATACATAGACTAGACAACTCCTACTAGACACTGTGCATTTAAACATGGGGATAGATACATGCAATATACATAGACTAGACAACTCCTACTAGACACTGTGCATTTAAACATGGGGATAGATACATGCAATATACACAGACTATAGGGGAAGCGGAATGCAACACAAGAGTGCCCCCACTCTTCTCATTCCCAAGAATGGCCAGCCAAAACCAAGGTCAAAAGTTGAGGGTGTGTGTGTGTGTGTGTGTGTGTGTACAGATACACACACACACACACACACACACACACACACACACACACACACACACACACACACACACACACACACACAGAGCGAGAGAGAGAGAGAGAGAGAAAGATCAGCCATCCTGGGACCACTATGGGCTCTGGGTTATTTCTGAAGTCCCCTTCTGCCCTCCCTTTATCACCTCCATTTCCTGCTGGTGGTTTTCTTCCCTCACTCTCCCCGTCCCTCCATCCCTCTGCTCTTCCTCCTCCCCATTTCCTCCTCATGGCAGTGTGTGTGTGTGTGTGTGTGTGTGTGTGTGTGTGTGTGTGTGTGTGTGTGTGTGTGTGTGTGTGTGTGTGTGTGTGTGTGTGTGTGTGTGTGTGTGTGTGTGTGTGTGTGTGTGTGTGTGTGTGTGTGTGTCATGGTGCCGCTCCATACAGAACAACTGCTGTGCTCCAGAATTAATGCAACTGAAAGGCCAATGAGACATACACGCATGCACACACAGACACACACATGCACGCACCCACACACACACACACACACACACACACACACACACACACACACACACACACACACACACACACACACACACACACACACACACACACACACACACACACACACACACACACACACACACACACACACACACACACACACACACACCCTCCAGCAGAGTATTTGAATAGATCCCAGACAGGGAACTATATTACTTTTTGTCTTGGCAGTGGGCCCAGTAATAATAACTAAAGTCTCCTTGACGTTTTATTCTGATGGGTCATCATTCAGTCTTGATGCACATTGGCCTCGACTCTGTGTCAAATGAATTGTGATAACAACGATCAACGCTCTGTCAGCATTTCACTGTTTTGATGCCACTTCCCCTCCCCATTTGTAATAAGGCAGTAGTTGTATTTTTGTCGCGCTATTCCCTCTCCAATTATAGTGTGGTGAGATTTTGTTGCTAGTAATTGAATGTATCACAAGCACATATTTCACAGTGATGATGAATACGAAAATTCAACCCATGGCGGTTGACTGCCAGCGACGATTTTTTTTTTTGACGGTGCTACGTGGATCAATGCCCCCCGCGTCTCCTATGGAGATATTGGAAGTATTGAATGTGTATAATCTATTTTACCGACCAGCTAGGTGGCGACGGTCCTCTCCCGACAGAGATAAAGTCAACCAAAAGCAGCCGCCTCCCGCGGCTGCTTCCTCCATTCTCAAGGAAATTGGCTTGGCGATTTTACAGTCAGAAACGAACGAGCCTCATTCTCATACTGTAGGCGGGGGCGCTTTCGCGCTGCTGCGGTGGGGGGTTCCAGAAATGGATGGGTGGGCAGCATAAAGCCTAGAGTCGCACGGGGCTTCATCGGGGCTCTCAAACCCAAGAGACGAGTGAGACCTATCCACACTCGCTGCCAGGGAGGGAGGCTGCTCGAACTCAGCAGCAGAGCACTCACTTGTGACAAACGCAGGCTGAAAGCCACTAGACACGCCCACGGAGGGAGGAGTTGAAGGAGAGGGCGTTCGGAACTATATTGTTTGGATGTCTGATCTCTCACTGATGCCAAAAATAAATGGTTAAAGTGACTGTTCTGCCTGTTTGATTGAATTTCACAAAACTGCGATTATCTCACCTTTCACTCTCAGACGCTAAAACCATGCTGTACTCAACGGCTAATATCTACATAACTACTAACTCTACAAACTAACTCTTTTAGACAGAGAAAGCACACATTCTATTAGTACTTTTGTGAACTTTGTGTTGACAAACTCCAAGCAGAAAAGAATCCTCGGCTCTTGTAAAATGAGCCAGAATCATGCCAGAATCCTCAAAAAACGGCTTGGCAAAAGCTACCTACAGCAAAAAAAAAAACGGCTGGCAGTCAATGTGTTAATGCACAATGCTGGCTAGAGAGATACCCCATCTTGGCACAATCTGGATACTGGCTAGCCATTAAATACAGCATAACCCAGTTTTATCACACAGCCACCGTCTCAGAGGTCTGTGTCCTTCCACCGGTTGTGTATGTCTTTGTTTGTTTGTTTGTTTGTTTGTGTGTCTGTGTGTGTGCCTACATGTTTCTGTGCCTGTGTGTGGTTCTTGCATGTGTGTGTGTGTGTGTGTGTGTGTGTGTGTGTGTGTGTGTGTATGTGCGGGGGGGATGTGACCTTTGTCCATTAGTGGGAGGGAGGGGATTTGGCATGCGTCTCTGTCGGCGCCTGATGACTCTCACTGTCTGAGAGAGCAGCAGGCCCGGACAGCATGCTCAACTAGGATGACTCTCACTGTCTGAGAGACCAGCAGGCCCGGACAGCATGCTCAACTAGGATGGGGAGGAGAGAGATGGTGGGTGGAAAGAAGGCACGTGGAAAGACTGGGAAAAACATGGGCTGTGTTGTGTGTGTGTGTGTGAGTGAGTGAGAGAGACGTGTGTGTGAGTGAGTGAGAGAGACGTGTGTGTGTGTGTGTCTGTGTGTGTGTGTGTGTGTGTGTGTGAGAGAGAGAGAGAGAGTGAGACAGTCAGAAATGGAGAGAGGCAAGTCTGTAGGTCAGTGATTCCCAACCTGTGGTCCGCGGCCCCCTGGTGGGCCGCGAAGGTATTGCAAGTGGGCCGCCAAATCATTTCCAAAAAAGTATGATTTTTGGAAAAAAAAAAAATTAAATTAAATTTTTTTTTTGAAAGATTTTGAAAAATCATACTTGAAAAAGTATGATTTTTGTTTCTTAGATGTTATTGCTTTTGCTTGAATTGAAGTTTCATCTTTACATCATCTTTATATTGGGTTTGTGTTTATTTGTAACCCTATCGATTTAATGGGCTTTCTTCTGATATTTGGATTTTGTTTGGATCTGATATTGGATGTCAAATTGTTATGAGAATGCATTTTTCCATTGTTGAAGGATACCGTTATTTATTAATCATTTGTTAATTAGCCTGTTACAGACAGCCCCTTGCTTGTCATTTCTGACATCTGTGTGGTGCTGATGGACAGCTCCTTGAATGATTGGTGTGTGTGTGTGTGTGTGTGTGTGTGTGTGTGTGTGTGTGTGTGTGTGTGTGTGTGTGTGTGTGTGTGTGTGTGTGTGCGTGTGTGTGTGTATGTGTGTGTGTGTGTGTGGACAGCTCCTTGAAAACTGTAATACTGAAGGTGTTGCAACATGTTACAGGTGCTGTGTTAGTGACTGTGGAGCTTCCAACATGTTTCTCCTGTATTCAGTTCAGTCCTTTATGTTCAATTTTCAATAAAAAAGTGCTCTGAGAACGCATTATATGGCCTTTGTATTTATGGGGTCGGAGGTGGGCCGCGAACATTTTTGAGACATAAAAGTGGGCCCTGAGTTGGAAAAGGTTGGGAACCACTGCTGTAGGTGATGTACTTGTGTATTTTTCAGTCCCGGTCGTGACCAGTTTGGTGCCCTAGGTGAGATTTGATCTGCCCCCCTGTGGTGATATAATGGAGATATGATCATCTATAATGTTTCTCTAGTGTTTTCCTGTGAAATGTGCACCGCAGCATGCAGAGAAAATACACAGATGCTGGTGCTCCACATTGAGAGCCGCAAGCAGAGCGCCGCGCCGGCACCGCTCCAGTGCCGCGCTCGCCTAAGTCGAGGGCCGCCACTGTTTCAGACTAATGTCATGAAGAGATACAGAAGTGCAATAATAATAAGTTTGATATAAAAAAAAGTACTGTATAATACAGCATTGTTTTGAGTTTCATGGGCCTTCTTGTTTGATATGTTGTGATGGAAATACTTTTTTTTCTTTTTTTACCAATTCGTTCATTTGGTTTTCAGTATATATATATATATATATATATATATATATATATATATATATATATATATATATATATATATATATATATATATATATATATATATATATATAATAGAACAACACATGAACAAACAAACGAACAGGCTCAGACACAGGGAAAAAAGAAAGAAAAAGCGTACATACGTCATCAACATTCAATATTACTGTACAATGTGGTACTACCAGCCGCATAAGGTGCCTATGTGCTTGTAAGAGATGTTGTGCAATGTGCATGGGATCCCACGCAAGGGGTCTATGAGAAATCAGCCGGGGGTGTCATCCGTCGCCCCTAACCTCATCGAGGTAGGCTAGAAACGGGTCCAAAATAGTTGAACATTTTCTAAGTGAGTTGGCCCTCAGGACCCTGAGTCTCTCCATCCGTATAACAGAGATCATGTCCGTCAACCACAGTTGAAATGAAGTCCAGAGAGGACTCACTCAGTACACATTAACAATATTACATATTACATAATATATATTGTACATATATACATACAGTATATAATAGTACTGTATACATATTAGTAGTACAAATTCCCATTTGCAAAGAAACAAAAGAAAAAAAATCACACAAGGACAAGACCACCAACTAACAACAACAACAAAAGTTGCAGTTACAAAATCACATTTTGAGCTGCATCGACAGAGAATAAATACATTTATAGCTGGTTAACCAAGTACGTGATAAGCGGCTGCCATATTCTAAAGAATCTATTGCTAGACCCATGAATAGCAAATCTCATCTTTTGTGTCTGATGGAAATACTTTAATATGCAGGTTTGATGTAGTTTCACGGGGCTTCTAGTCTGATTTGTTTTGATGGAAATACTTGATGCAGGTTTTATTGAGTTTCACGCGGCTTCTCCTTGTTTGATTTGTTTTCATGGAATTACTTATGCAGGTTGTGTTTTGCCGTCTTTGTTGTTCTGTTGTCTGGGTTATTCATGATTGGTCTCACTGAGAGCAATGCTCTCTTCTACAGCCTGCACTGTTCACATTCACACACACACACACACACACACACACACACACACACACACACACATGCATTCATTCATACCTGGATGTGTGCTGGGGTGGAGCGGTGAGACACAGCCGGCGTTCGTCTGAGGACTGCTGTCACATCGTCTGTCTTGAAGGCGTCCGCGTAGTGCAGTGTTAGATTCCCTAGTGCCTACCAACACAAGGGTTGCAGGTTCGAGCCCCGTGTTACCTCCGGCTTGGGTGGGCCTCCATACAGGCACAATTGGCCGTGTCTGCGGGTGGGAAGCCATATTGAGGGTATATGTCCTGGTCACTGCACTAGTGCCTCCTCTGGTCAGTCAGGGCGCCTGTTCGGGGGGAGGGGAATAGCGTCATCCTCCCACGTGCTACATCCTGCCTGTGAAACTCCTCGCTGTCAGGTGAAAAGAACCAGCTGGCGTCTGCACATCAGCATATGTATCGAAGGAAGCATGTGCTAGTCTACAACTCTCCTGAGATCAGCAGGGGGAATTGCCCAAGTAGAATTGGGGAGAAAATCTGAAAAAAACTTACAAAAAGAAGAAAAACAAAACTGTTGATAGCTCACGGCCGAATTTACAGTATATTCCACTCTTTTTCAGAAGGGTGGTATCCTGATATTCAGACTGAATCGTCAACTCATAAACTCATTTCCTCTTCTACTCTGAGATTGCAGTCACTTTCGATTTCTATCAGGGGGCGGGCTTCGGTCTTCCCTAACCAATCACTAGAGAGTAGACCAAGGTGTCCACGGCAACCGGCCAGCCGCAGCAGTCTTGTGAGATCGCTGCCTGCTGGAGCTGAATCTCTCTGGGCTCCCTGGCTAGCACACCAGTCTCATGGAATAATGGATTTGGGACTGCAATAAAAGATGAGACGACTTGGAAGTGAGCGAGGATGTAGGACTGAAGTGGTAAGTTCTGAAAATATGTGTCTCATTCCAGCATCGGTTGTAAAGCGCTAATGTTAGCGCTCGCTAATGCTAATGTTAGCCTAGCACAGCTGCCTTTCATAGACAATATGAACAACCGATACCGTTTAGCTGGAATAAGTATCAAAGCTACACATTTTCAGAACTTGTATCGTTAGTCCAACTTACTTGCTGACTTCTCGAAGTCCTCATTTTTGTTTGGTCCGTGTACCCTTTGCTAGGAGACGTGTTCCATACAACTCCTCTGGCCCACCTAGTCACAAGCACAAGCTAACATAGCTAGCAGATGTAGCTCCATTAACTGTTTGTCACCAACACTTTTGATGGTTTTTGTTGGGTTTGTTGTTTAAAAAAACCAGCGACATGTCTTAAACAGCTAAACAGCCTAATGGCTGTCTGCTTCAGGCTATCTCTACTTTGGCCACAGCTGTGTCTGTTTCTGTTGTGCATGACTGACAACAGCGTTAGCCAATCAGCCCCCGTGATTGGATTTTCAACCGGAGAAAAAGCTTTTGCACATGATGATGCCAGACCAAGAACATCCAAATCTGTGGAGTGGGCGTGGCTTGGAAGGTCTGGACCCAGGTTAGAAGGGTGGACTAGCTCAGTTTGCTTTCATCAGGCCAATTGCTTTCACTTTGCCCTCTAGTGGGGGTGTGACACATCTGAAGCGAGAGCTCCTTATGGTGGAAAGAAATGGTCGGAGAGAAATCATGAGAGCTTTGCTGGAGTTGTTGTTGTGTCCGTTACCTACGTCTACTGTCTTTTCAAAATAAAATCACTTCTGTGTTCATGGGGAAAAAACGAATCAAAATAAAGGCAACATAACAAATACATTACTATCCTACACATGTAGGCTAGTCATTTCCATGTAGGGTAATTTACAGTGTGGTTCATTTACAGTCTGTTAAAAATTAGAGGGTGTCGGACTTTAGTACAAGTCTTCTAGTGTATTGTAGTCAATCTTTGCAAAATAGAGTGTGAGAGGGTGTCAGACTTTAATGTTTGAAAAGTCTTAAAAATGTCACTGCTCACACAGCCCCCCTTCTTGACAGTGCTGCACAGAGACGTTAGAACTACAGTTTGTGTAATTCAGATTTGGAGGCAGTTATAGGTGCAGAATGGCCTACGGTGGAGATGAGCCCTGAATAACACAGATGTCCAAGTCAAACAATGATAAGGGAAAAAAACACAGTCCTAGCACCATAGCTCTGTGGCTTTGTAGGGCATCCCCAGTCCCCACCAGTTTTATATTTTCCAGTGTCCAAATTGAGAACCCCAGTCTTTTAGAACAACATTTCTGAACAAATGCTGCCCTCTATTGGCCAAATATATCACTGTAACTATGGGTTTATATAGATAGAATGATGGCTGATTTGATGTTGAGGTGTATGGGTGGTAATAATACCTGAAATAGATTGAAGCCAATGTGCATCATAACACGGTTGCCTGTGGTGTCACAGTTGTTTACAAATGGATTATAGAAGGCACTTTTCTACTCTCTCTACTCTCATCTTGGTTGTCTGATCCCTTGACATAATGGCAGTGTCAATGATAAATCGAATGTGTGATAGCTAAAAATGTATTTTTTTTTACATTCGTAATTCCTTTTCTTCTTTTCAGTATTACTATATAACAAACAGTACCTTCATATAAAACTATTTCCCTCATTTTTGCACGATTTCACCGTTCTCGACCAGACCATGTCACATTTTTCATAAAGCATCATCCTGAATCCGCAGATGTAGTTTTTATTTTCACGCACAGGCAGCAAATGTATTTTTATTTACAACCTCTGCAGTGTTGTACTAACTGCAGTGGACAAGCCACTGGTTTAGACAGTGTTACAAGATGTCCACTTGAGGGAGACAGAGGTTTGCATTTGAGTTATTCGATGTTCTCTGTTTGCTATACAGTAATAATGTTAACATTCATGATTGGATCCTACATTGATCTCTTTTGCCTGCATCCCCCCCCCCCCCCCACTTGTAGTAAGGTCAGAGCAGCGCCTCTGGAGCTGGTAGGGTTTCAGGGAATTGCTCAAGGGCACTTCAGCATGGAGGCTTGAATGCAGGTCCTCTGGTTGATGGGACAACCTCTCTAACTACCGTACTAGGCCACCTTGCTGTCCCAATTTCAGCAGAATAGTCCTATGGTCCTGAGTTCCCTCCTCACCTACTGAATTTCTGCCATTGACACATGCAATGACAGATAACACATGTCATAAACCTGAATATCTTTATAATATGAAATTGAATGTACTGGTGTTATAGTCATCTATCTAACAGAGTCCTATGTAACTGTTAAAACTGAGTCAGTGGTTCATATTCTATGACACTGAAACTGATTGAAACTTTGGATTGATTTGTTACATATAGCCCAATCTAGACCCACATGACATACATGTAAGTGCAAGGAATAGGGGAAACCTGCTGTGCCGTATCTACATTTAGGTTCAATTCCAGCAATGTTGATTTTTGTGCAGAGCACTTCTTCTGTGAAAATCACTCCTATTTCCTGTTCACCCTTTCTGCTTCCATCACACGATTTTCTTTTTGGATGGTGAAATTACCTGTGGTGCAGTCCAACCTGAAATTCTACTGAACTCTGTGTGTGCGTGTGTGTGTGTGTGTGTGTGTGTGTGCGCGTGTGTGTGTGTGCGCGTGTGCGTGTGCGTGTGTGTGTGTGTGTGGTGTGTGTGTTTGTGTGTGTGCGAGTGTGTGTGTGTGTGTGTGCGTGTGCTTGTGTGTGTGTGCGTGTGCTTGTGTGTGTGTGTGTGTGTGTGTGTGTGTGTGTGCGAGTGTGTGTGTGAGTGTGTGTGTGTGTGTGTGTGCGTGTGCTTGTGTGTGTGTGTGTGTGTTGTGGGTATGTTTGGGTCACACCTTGCTTTTGTGTGCTCGACGTACGTCACGTTGTGTGGTGTGGTATGCGGGAGAGAGAGTGAGAGAGAGAGAGAGAGAGAGAGAGAGAGAGAGAGAGACATGTCCTGCAGATTTGCTCCTTTTTGCTCTCTTTTGTTCCTCCAGCCCTTAGTTCTCTACAAATGCACTTGTCCCTCTCCATCCATGTTGCCCCTGGTAACAAGGGGGAAATGCACACAGACGTCATGCACAGCAGTGGGGAGGGGCTAGCAGAGAAAAAAGATTGGGAAAGAAACGGAGAGAAAGAGGTAGGAAGCAAGACACAGGTAGAGAGAGAGAGAGGAAGAAGAGAGAGAAGGAAGTGAAGAAGTCGAAGAGGAAAAGAGATGTGTGCATTAGGGTTGTCAAGAGTATCGATACGTATATTGAAGTATTGATTATTGACAAAGAAATTGAAACGGATACAATACTAATTTGCAACAGTATCAATACGAGCAGTGCACGCACACACACCCACACACACACACACACACACACACACACATACCGTGCACCGCTGCCCACAGCTCCTCCTCTCACTAGTAGCAATCAGCTGGGTTATTGCCTCAGTCAGCGAACGGTGTTACAGAGTGGTGCCGATGAAGCGGGGTAACGATAACACAAACCTGGCAAAGCACCTCAAGGGTCCGACATAAAGCATTTCCACAGGTTAGTGAAAGCTCCCGTTTCAACATCCCTGAAGCATTAAACATTGATCATAAACGTTAAGGTACCCTGCACATCAGGGTTTCCCTCAGAACAGACTGGTGCCGGTCAACGTGTCGTGCAAGATTTCAGTCTCCTGGACAAATGGGAGAAATTACGTCAAATATTAGATCTGTGTTTATTGATCTTAAAAACAATTGATAGCATGCTATAGCCTATAAAGAACATAATCAAGGCATGTAGATAGTATATTTTCGTTGAAAAGTAAATTAGGCTACTTTATACATTGTATTAATTCCAAATAAAATTAAGTCCCGTCAATTAGACTCAGCAGGTGCATGGGCGTGTGTTCATTGGGGCACAAAGGATTTCCTACAGCTTTAAACTCCACAATCTTCAATTCTTAATGGATTTAATTCATTGAAATGTCCCCGTCATCTCCAGATTGCTGTAAATTCCCTGTGCCAATGAATGCTTCTATGACCAGCCAATCAAACGGAACGACCCGAAATGCAAGCTTCCAGGTTGAGAAATTCTTGTCCCATGCCGCGCAGCGTCCACGCTGATACATACTGCTTTGCATGCTGAGTCTCAGGCAAGGGCCCACAAATTCCACAGTGGGGCTTGTCGTCAAATGGAGCCTGCAGTGGAATTCGCAGGGTTTGTCTGAGATGGCAAATGAGAAAAACGTGAGTGCTCACAACACTGGTGTGGCGAGTGCTTTCAGTTCTCAGATGAAGGCTACAGGTACCTAACAATAAAGCCTATTCTTACCTTTTCTTCTATCAGTTTAAAGTTAAGCAAATATTCCCAGGTTTGGTTTGGTTTTAGAAAATACTTGTTAAGGTTTGACTGGTCCTGTCTCATCTCTCGCTCTCTCGTCTCTGTTTGTTGTATGCAGGTGCTGCAGCTCCACCTGTGGAGAGCTGCTGCACATCTCTCATCACAGAGAGATGCAGTTACATCCACCTGTGGAGAGCTGCAGGCCGAGGTGCTGCAGCTCCACCTGTGGAGAGCTGCAGTCCGAGGTGCTGCAGCTCTCCACAGGTGGAGCTGCTGTCCGAGGTGCTGCAGCTCCACCTGTGGAGAGCTGCTGGCCGAGGTGCTGCAGCTCCACCTGTGGAGAGCTGCTGGCCGAGGTGCTGCAGCTCCACCTGTGGAGAGCTGCAGTCCGAGGTGCTGCAGCTCTCCACAGGTGGAGCTGCTGTCCGAGGTGCTGCAGCTCCACCTGTGGAGAGCTGCAGGCCGAGGTGCTGCAGCTCCACCTGTGGAGAGCTGCAGTCCGAGCTGCATGTATCAAATCCGAGCACATGCATCCTAATTCTGAATGTAACAGTGGTTCACCAGACTTGCTGACCGGAGAGATCTTAATTTGTCGGACTTTAATTGATTTTACCGGATAACGGAAACACTGCTGTACCTGCACTTAATCCGTTTTAGTTTAGTTAGCAATATTAGCTGCCTTAACTATGTTTCACCCGATTCACCTGAAACAGGCCCGCCCTCCCAAAGAGCCCCCGACTGACATGCAATTAAAATAATCTCTATATGCAATTATTTGGGGTTAAATAATGCTAATGCTGTCGCTACCAAGTATGTTTTCCAGATGCCCGGTTTTCAGAAGGCTCAACCGGATGTTGAAATGTCGTATTTGAAATGATTCTCTCAATAATAATCTACTAAGTAGCTCTGCTGATTTTTCGCTATCATTGGTGGGTATCTGTTTCTTCAACAAGCTAAAAGCATTCTGAGTATCTCCTGTGTAAGTGCAAAGTCTTGAATGTTATATCAGATTCAGACCTGTGTTATGGAGAAGCATGCTGTCCGTCCGTCTCTCTTGTTTGCATGGGGATTTCCCCCTGCATTGTCGGGTAATAAGAGACTAGTTTCTGTCTCTGTGTCTGTGTGTGAGGACAGAGTGACATCAGTGATGACATCATTCACGGAAGACATCACTGATGATGACATCACAATTGCTCTTGTTACATCATGATAACATCACTCACTGATGACATCACTGCTGACATGCTGAAGCTGAAGCTGACTGACTGACTCACAAGTTGGAAATTCTAGTATTGTGAAACCCTAGTGTGTGTGTGTGTGTGTGTGTGTGTGTGTGTGTGTGTGTGTGTGTTAGAGAGAGAGAGAGAGAGAGAGAGAAACAATTTTCTTGAAGAATGGCATTTGTCTTCTTTTTCAGCTGCTTTTGACAGTTGCAAGGTGATGATAAATTGTGAGCTGTCAAATGAAGGCCGATAGCTCTCCACTGCTGTTGCCTCTTTGATGCCAGCGGCTGTCTGTCTTCCACAGCTTGCCATGGGGATAACAGGTGCATTTCAATGATGCTACCAGGTGCAGTGGGCACACTAGCATAATGCAAGCACACCTTTGGCAATGAAAGGGTGCGATGATGATGATGATGATAGGAGTGGTGATGAATGATTACTGGTATTTATTTTTTCCCCTTATGAATTACAGGCTCCTTTTCACCTATATTAACTTCTTGTTTTTCATTTTTTCACTCGGGTATTGTCTACTACTTGTACAGTATGCTGGCTGTAAAACTTGCGTGGGATGCCTTACAATTTAGAACAAGCTCCCCCCCCCCTCCTCCAAATCTCACCGGAGTGACTGTTGCCAGTGGGCGATCTTCTGATCATCTTTTGATTTTCACATTTTTGTGCTGTGTGTGAATTTCCAGCTTTTACTTTCAGCAAGAGAGCATAATGAATGGTGCAGGAAAGTAGCTATGGGCAAGCAAATATTTCATTGAAAAGACAAGAGATCATTGGAAAAATAAGACATTTAAAAGTTGAAATTTGGTTTGTGCACGGCTGAGTTGAAACTACAATGGTTTCTATTGAAGAGTCAGGTGATGTCCTGGGGGAGTGAGGGCGCGCGTGCGCGCGGGGGGGTGGTGGTAGTGTAGGCCACTTTCAGCAGCTGGACAGCAGCATAGGGAACCGTGGGGTATTGATTGCTAGAGGTTTGTTGAAAGGCAATCAGAAAGCGTGGCTGAGTGGAGACTGGAG
>NC_139631.1:13909067-13954067 GCF_964638095.1 Poromitra crassiceps | reverse complement strand
GCTGTCTGTCTGTCTGTTCGTTGTCTGTCCTGCCTCGCGTCTGTCTGCTGCCTGCTCTGTCTGTCTGCTCTGTGCCTGTCTGCTGCTGCCTGTCTGCCTGCCTTCTGCTGCTGCTGTCTGTCTGTCTGCTGTCTGTTGCTGTCTGCCTGCCTGCCTGTCCTGCCTGCTACCTGTCTGCCTGTCTGTCTGCCAGCCTGTCTGGCCTGCTACCTGCCTGCCTGTCTGTCTGTCTGTCTGCCTGCCTGTCTGCTGCTGTCTGTCTGTTGCCTCTGCCTGCTGCCTGCCTGTCTGCCTGTCTGTCTGCCAGCCTGTCTGCCTGCCTACCTGCCTGCCTGTCTGTCTGTCTGCCTGTCTGTCTGTCTGTCTGTCTGTCTGTCTGTCTGTCTGCCTGCCTGCCTGCCTCTCTGTCTGTCTGTCTGTCTGTCTGTCTGTCTGTCTGTCTGTCTGTCTGTCTGTCTGTCTGTCTGCCTGTCTGTCTGTCTGTCTGCCTGCCTGACTGCCTGTCTGTCTGTCTGCCTACCAGTACCTGCCTGTCTGTCTGCCTGCCTGCAGTTTTTGACTATTAATTAGTCTTCTATTCCTGGCTGCCTCCGTTGCACTGTCACACGCCCACGCCTCATCCCTCCTTTCATATCAATTCCCCCCTCTCTCTCTCTCTCTCTCTCTCTCTCTCTCTCTCTCTCTCTCTCTCTCTCTCTCTCTCTGTCTTTCATCCCCCTCCTCCCCACTCTCATTTTCTCTCCCTAATCTTCTCGTTTTGCCCTCCACCCCATCCATCACACTCGCCTCCCTCTCCTTTTTTACCTCTCATCTCTCTCTCATCTCTCTCTATCTTCCTCTCTCTCTCTCTCTCTCTCTCTCTCTCTCCCTCTCCCTCTCCCCCTCTCTCGCATGTCTCTTCCATTACCCACCCCCCTTTCTAAGCTTCTGGCTATAGCAGCTGTTTTGATGATGTGATTTCCATGTAATTCACATGTCAAAATGCTCTCTCATGCCATCCCCTGCGCTTTCTCCTATATTTCTCCCCTGCCTCTCTCTCCCCCTTTGCTCTCTATTTTATGATCTTTTTTTTTCTGATAGCGTTTACGTCCTGTTTCCTTTCAAAGTCTCCCTCCATCTCTCTCCCCCCTTTGATATCCCTCTCTTACTCCTGTCTTACTTTCTCCATTTTCTGTTTTTTTCCTCCCCCCCCCGTTCCGCTCTCTACTCTCCTCCCCCCGTCTCTTTCATCCATCTTTTCTTATCTGCCCTCCACAGTTATTTCCTCTCCCTTGCCTCTTGTACTGATGGAACTAATTGTTCACACTCCACAGAGAGAGGAGTGGGATTTGGACCTTGTATCTAGGATTTGCTCTTGCTTCCTAATTATAGCCTTTCGCCATTTTAGATTCACAGCCCGTCCTCCGCGTTTATGTATGCATTGCGCATGTGAGCAGAATTATTGCTGTGTGTCTATGTGTGTGTGCGCGCGCGCTCGCGTGCTTGTTTATATTTGCCCGTAAATTTGGATTGCATAATATTACGCGCACCACCAATGTTCTCCCACGTGCCGCTTTAATTAGAGAGAGCTGCTATTTCTGTCCTTTCCACATTAAGAAGTAGAAACACTTTCATTGCTGTAACAGCTTTTCTCTCTTGTGTTGAGCAGCTCCTACTGTGTAGGTGCATGTATGTCTATGTAACCTGCTGTCATACGCTCCGGCAGGTCCTTGCTGTATAGATTAGATACAGTAGCCTATGTAACAATATGCTGTTTGTCAATTTGCCATAAACGTTTAAACTCATCAGTCCTCAATCATCATGCTTTATTTTGTTCTTCCTCCTCTGCAGTAGGGATGCACAATATCTCGGCAATCATTCCTCGGTATCGGCCGTTGTTAGTCTCTTCTTTTTATATATATATATATATATATATATATATATATATATATATATATATATATATATATGTATCGGTCAGATGAGCAAAATAACAGCAATGTTTTAATATCGGTTATCGGTATCGACCAAAATGTTCATATTGTGGTGAATGTGGTGAATCTATGATTTATTTATCAATTTATTACCTTTTCAAATTCACAGTGTTTTCATGTGTTCTTCCAGCATGTACGAAATCATAGGAACTTGTTTTTATACAGATCATATCGACATAAATAAATAAATAAATAAATATCGGCCAACATGTTCATATGGGTGCGTTCCTTCCTACTCTGCAGCCTTTGGTTTTTAAAGTTGCTCTTCCCAGCTCGCTGCACTCATGTCATTGTGTTGCGTCTCCGTGGCAGCTGAATTGGAACAAAGCACTTTTCTTTTTTCTTTGAGGTTATTGTTTTGGCCGTTTTGCCTTTATTTGATACGACAGTTGGGCAGACAGGAAAGGTGGAGGGAGAGAGAGTGGATTACAAAGGACCACGGGTCGGATTCGAAACCCGGGTCGGCCGCGCGAAGGACTAAGCCTTTGTGGTACATGATCTAGGTGAGTCACCCGGGACGTCCCACGATACACATTTCCCCCCGCCGATGATTTTGATTGAAGGACAGATGCATGTCAAACACGTACAATTTCCCTCACAATGCACTTTTCTAGCTCACAGTCACATGTCCCTCACGATGAATAACGAATCAGTACGTCACCTGAACATGCTGCAGGAAGCATGTGTGTTAATGAGAGAGAGAGAGAGAGAGATAATAATGTGTTTAAGTGTGGGGTCTTTGATTTGATCAGAGAACAGTACTGTATGACACACTGCTGTAACTGCTCTTTGCATCATGACTGATACAGGCTTGAAAAACAACTGGGAGAGAGCATGTCAGCCTCAAATGAAATGAGTGTGAGAGATTGGAAGAAAGATTGTGAGGGAGAGGGAGAGACTGTGTGTGTGTGTGCGTATGCGTGTGTGTGTGTGCGTGTGTATGTGTGTGTGTGTGTGTGTGTGTGTACGAGACAGACAAGTTCAAGTGGCTCTAAGCAGTCGGGAGGTTGACAACATGCAGTCTAATTTACTCCAATCAGCTCCTCATTGTTTGAGCAGAGAAGGCGGCGCTGTAAATCAGGTGACACACACAGCCCTCGGTGGCTCTCCTCCACACTTCATTAGCGAGACAATCCTCCTCCATGGACCGCTTGGCGTGATGTACTGTTCCACCGCCGCTACGACTGCAGTCAGGAAAAGCTCTCTACCAACTGTGTTGTGTTGCTGCTTCAGAGGCTGATTTCAGACGATTCATGCCACATCTTGATTGGCTTGCGTCCCACCCCTCTGAATGGTTGTGATTGGCTGTAATAGTTGGCAAAGACATCGCCAAGGCACTTCTGGGGATTTTGCAAGGAGGAAGTTGTGGCATTCTATGTTCAAAGCAAGAGTGGTTGGCCTCACAATGTGATGGTTTGGTGTGTAACATGCAAAGCAGCTGTATTTGTGTGTTATTGTGACGATGCTATAATGGAATTTAGAAAGCCATAAATATATGAGCAGGGCTCGGTTTGGTGGAGAGGATCATGAGTAGAGCATGGTAATTCTTATGAAATTGTTGATGGTATTATTACATACAACAGAAGCTGCACCAACAGCAACAGCAGCAGCACCAACAACAGAAGCTGCATTAGTACGTCTGCAGTATATTAGAGAGAGAGGATATGTGTCTAGCTTGGTGTCATACGCTGCATAACAAATGTTCAGCGTTACACTTACAGTAGCGCTGCTATAACAGGATATGTTCACAAAGCATTGTCTTTTAACATGGTTAAGGCGTTATAGCACGACTATAGTCAGCATTATTCCACGGTCGTCCAGTGTAGAGGGACAGGAGCTGATGTTGGTCGTCCAGTGTAGAGGGACAGGAGCTGATGTCAGTGTAGAGGGACAGGAGCTGATGTTGGTGATTTGGACACCCGGTGCCCCACCTTCTTTTACCTTCCAACCATACAATAGTTGCTATGTTTTAAGCCTCATATAGTGTAGTTGGTACAGTACGTCTGTGTGTGTGTGTTTGTGTGTGTTTCAGGTATACTGACAGATTTACCACTCGTGTGTGCATAGTCGGCCTGGCCATCGGGAGCACCGGGACAAATCCTGGTGGGCTGGTGGGCCGCTTGACCAGGAAAAATAAATAAATAAATATATATATATAATATATGTATATATATATATATATATATATATATATATATATATATATATATATATATATATATTACACAGAACCCCAGCGGCCCACTTTGGGAATGCTTTTTTTTTTTAATTAGATATTTCTCTAAATCTGGCTTCAAACGATCAACATTTTATAAAAACAGCCCAAAATTTCGGCTGCGAGCTTAGGTTACCATAAAAATGTGTGTTGCCCCCTCCGAATTTTGGCTTGCTCTTGTGTTTGTGCGTCGATGGGGCGGGGGTTTGCAGAGTAACCACGGCGCGGGCTGGTTGAGGTGGGCTGGTCTGGGTAGAAAAGTCCAGGGCCGTTTTTAGTCCCAGTCCGACCCTGCGTGTGTGTGTGTCTGTGTGTGTGTGTGTGTGTGTGTGTGTGTGTGTGTGTGTGTGTGTGTGTGTGTGTGTGTGTGTGTGTGTGTGTGTGTGTGTGTGTGTGTGTGTGTGTGTGTGTGTGTGTGTGTGTTGGGTGTGTGTGTTTCCTACCGTGTGATTGATTGATTGATTGATTTAACAGGGACAGTGCACATTAATAAACATTGCTCTAAAGGCTCCAGAGTTTTCCAAGAGGCTATTTTTCCTCCATGGTCCCTGGACAGATGTTACAGAGTCATCGTGCTGCTATCTTGACCTGATACAACAAAAGGTTAATTGCTTTCAGGAGCCATCGTGTCATCATGACAGTGTTTTGACGGCCCCTAAGGCCATTATTAAATAAATACCTGTGTGTGTGTGTGTGTGTGTGTGTGTGTGTGTGTGTGTGTGTGTGTGTGTGCGCGTGCGCGCGGGCGTGCGTCCGTGTGTGCATACGTGTGTGTGCATGCACAACACACACACACACACACACACACACACACACACACACACACACAAACACACACCTGCGTGTATGACAGTACACTCAGATTCAGAGCTTTTGCATTCACTTGACCAAAATAGCTCTGTTAGTATCCAGTTTTCTCTCTTCACTGACCCTGAGGTATTTTTAATGCTGTTGCACAACAGTGTCTGACAGGAGAGGGCATTCAGCGAGGGGGGGAACTGGGGGGAGCTCTCTCACTGGTGCTGCTGATAGGTGCTCCAACTGGCCTATGGAGGAGTTTGGGACGGATGCATGGAGGATGGATGATGGATCAGGGGGTCAGAGGTCAGAGGTAGAGAGTGTGGGAGTAGAAGCCTTCTATGTTCCACACAGCTGTGCTACAGCAGGATGACTGTCTCCACTTCTCACTTGCTTATTATATCACATCTCTCTGGCTGTCTCTGTCTCAGTCTTTAGTCTCTCTCATGTCTCTTAGTCATTCAGTCTTTAGTCTCTCTCATGTCTCTTAGTCATTCAGTCTTTAGTCTCTCTCATGTCTCTTAGTCATTCAGTCTTTAGTCTCTCTCATGTCTCTTAGTCATTCAGTCTTTAGTCTCTCTCATGTCTCTTAGTCATTCAGTCTTTAGTCTCTCTCATGTCTCTTAGTCATTCAGTCTTTAGTCTCTCTCATGTCTCTTAGTCATTCAGTCTTTAGTCTCTCTCATGTCTCTTAGTCATTCAGTCTTTAGTCTCTCTCATGTCTCTTAGTCATTCAGTCTTTAGTCTCTCTCATGTCTCTTAGTCATTCAGTCTTTAGTCTCTCTCATGTCTCTTAGTCATTCCCCA
This sequence comes from Poromitra crassiceps, assembly GCF_964638095.1. Classification (NCBI taxonomy): domain Eukaryota; kingdom Metazoa; phylum Chordata; class Actinopteri; order Beryciformes; family Melamphaidae; genus Poromitra; species Poromitra crassiceps. Next base: position 13,948,274 of record NC_139631.1, on the reverse strand, counting down.
TTGCTCTCATTAAGCTAGTGAAAGATCTCATCTGATAGACTCCCTGCACTAATAGCTGTTCAAGTACTCCCAGTTGTATATATAGGGATCTGTACGGACTGGAGGTATCATTGTCGGACTAATTCACGACTAAAACCAACCACCGTCATCACACTGAAGCCTTCCTGACATTGAATTTCCATGACTTTGACAAATCATACCGTATGAAAAACTATATACTGTATCAGTAAGCAGAATGGTGACATTTTAGTTTCAGGGGGGATAACGTACTGTTAAGTTTCCTCACATTCTCCCTACAACCTTTAGAATACGTGGGACATACTTTCAAAAAGAAGTGTCCTTGTGACCAAAACATTACAGTATCTGTCCAAATCTCAGCACTGCCAGGAGAAATGTGTATACTGTAGGGTAAATAAATGAGTAACACTCGCAGCTCGTTCAACAAAGCAGCTCCCAGCTTGCTGTAGAGAAGTGTTTAAGTCAAGTCAAGTCAAGTCAAATTTTATTTATATAGCACCTTTCATACACAAGGCAATTCAAGGTGCTTTACAAAAAAATAATCGAAAAAACAAGCAGCAAAGCAATGCACATATAAAAAAACACACATGAAAAACACAGCCGACAGTTTTAGTTAAAATATATACTCAAATTAACAAACATGAAACATTATTTCTGTTTTAAATAAGTTACAAGGCACTCTTCAGTATTATTATTACATGTACAGTCCATTTGTTGGAAATGTACAGGAATCTTTTTTTTTTAATTACAGGCCGAGAGAGGCAGTAGTTTAGTAGCAGTTAAAAGCAAGAGTAAACATAAAGGTCTTTAGCTTGGATTTAAAAATAGGCAGAGTAGGGGCAGATCTAATGTGTTCAGGGAGTTTGTTCCAGTTATGAGAGGCATAGTGGGAGAACGCGGCTTCACCATGTTTTGATTTGGTCCTCGGGACAATTAGTAGACCAGTGCCTGAAGATCTCAGGGATCTGGATGGTTCATAGTGTAGAAGCATTTCAGAGATGTAGTGTGGGCCTGACCCGTTGAGAGATTTGTAAACTATTAGCAGAATTTTAAAGTCTATTCTAAGATTTACTGGCAGCCAATGCAGGGATTTGAGAACTGGTGTAATGTGTTCAGCTTTCTTGGTTCTTGTTAGAACTCTAGCAGCCGCATTCTGAATGAGCTGTAGTTGTTTAATAGCTTTTTTGGGAAGACCATTGAAAAGACTGTTGCAGTAGTCTAGCCTGCTAGAAATGAAAGCATGAATTAGTTTTTCAAGATCTTGTTTGGACATGTAGCCTCTAATCCTTGCTATATTTTTTAGATGATAGAAGGCAGATTTTCTTATAAGCTTGATGTGGGAGTTGAAATTTAGATCAGAGTCAATAATAATGCCAAGATTTTTTACCTGGTCCTTTGGCTTCAAAGATAGGGATTCGAGGTGAGCAGTAACTTTGAGCCTATCTTCTTTTTTGCCGAAGACAATTATCTCTGTTTTGTCTTTATTAAGTTGGAGAAAATTCTGGCACATCCAATCATTAATTTGCGCAAGGCACTGACACAGTGTCTCTATGGGGGCATAGTCATCCGATGAGAGGGCTATGTAGAGTTGGGTTTAGGTGGTTGGATTTGGCACAGACCACCTACTGTAAAGAAACCAAACAGGCCAAAAACAGTGTTTCAGTCAGGAGAGATAGAGACCAGTGAATGAATAAAATAATATTTATTACAATAGCGAATGAATGATGCATTGCAGAAAATATGATGAGAATTAGGTATTGTTAATAGTCTTTGGCGCTTTGACACCACAGGGAGATATTGAGATAGAGCTGCATCAGCCATGAGCAGCAGCCAGATAGATCCCCCTGTAGTCTAGACTCTAGATCCTGGTGGTGGTGATGGTGATGCCTCTCCTTCTGAGACTGATTAGACTCCTCAGACTGAAGAATTAGATGACTGATGGGTCTGCAAAGAGTGGGTGGAGAGGGGGAGCTGGAGGGTGCGAGACTGACAGCGCAGGGATGAGCAGGCTGAATGGGGTAAAAAGAAGCATATTTTAAGAGGACGCAGCCATGTGATTGGCTTAGAATGGGGGTGAATATCACTGTGATAGGCTTACAATGGAGGTGAGAGTTGATGTGACATTGAAGCCCGGAAGTTGACAAGACTATTTTAGTCTTCCTGACTGAACCTTCGTTAGAACTTCATTTCTGTTTGCCAGTACCTTGGTGGTAAAACGTGCCTCACTTTGGCAGGAGCAGGTCAAACCATGGATGTTGTTTTTAAGCATCCCTGATGAGTTACGCCGCAGCCTCCTCCTTCCTGCTCAATTTCCCCTCGCGGATCAATAAAGTGATTCTGATTCTGATTCTGATTCTGATTCTGATTCTGATTCTGATTCTGCTGTAAAGAGAGCTCTTGAAAGTGTATTCACTTCCCCATGAGTTTCCTCACTTGTTTTTTAACCTTTTCAGGCACTGGATGTTGCATTTTGGAGAAATGTAAAATTGAAGCCCTCTTATGCCTTCAATCTGAGTGTCTCCACTGATTTTGAAGTCAATGAGGCCATTTACACCTGGCACTAACATGCGTTTTCTGTGCAATCAATCGGATAGTTTGACACATTTTGCCTTTAACAAATATTGCGCCCCCTGCGATTTGAAAATTGCTGTAGGCCATATTACGATTTCGATAAAATTCCGATTACTTGTTCAGCCCTATTTAACAGCATGTTGCCCCGTTCATCTGTCCTGCCAGCCTCCTGGTCCACGGTCCATAATTGCAGAAACGTTTTGTTGTTTTTAGGGTGTAGCTTAATTATGTAATTACTGTACCTTCAATCCCATTTTGATGGCTTTGAATTACAGCTGTCACCCTGCTCTGTGGCAAGGATCATTTTATATGCCCAAACCCTGCTCTGCACCAGGGGAATAGCTAGAGGGCTTGTGATTTACATACATATGAGCATTTGAGCAGCAGCTCACTGTGCTGCCTGGTTGACACGCCAGCATCCAGACTTTTAATTTGAAAAGACAGGCAGATCTGCACTAATTAATGATGAGTTCCTGGACCTGTATGCATTGCATTTGCATGCATAAACACATAGATACACTAACAGACATACACACTCTCTCTCTCTCTCTCTCTCTCTCTCTCTCTCTCTCTCTCTCTCTCTCTCTCTCTCTCACTCACACACACACACACACACACACACACACACACACACACACACACACACACACACACACACACACACACACACACACACACACACATTATCTCTCTCTCTCTCTCCCTCTCTCTCTCTCTCTCTCTCTCTGGCTGAGATTAATTAGAAAAGTGTGATTATATAACAGTGAGAGGGAAAGAGACAGGTAGAGTCAGTTAGTAAAGGATAGCGCAAGGGGTTTCGTGTTGGAAACGTATTGCACATACCACCAACTGTATAGCATCCCCCCTGCGATTACAGTACTGCTGTAGTCCAATCATGCTAGTTGATATGGAATTATTGAACAGAACTGAATACATCTGGAGCTTACTAATTCACATCAGTGCCACACAGAAGCCCAGTGCCATATTATTTCAGGATAGGAGTTCCATCCTGAGTTCCTCCTGGCAGGGGCACATCTCTCCTCTCCTTTATGTTGCACAGTGTAGTCTGCTGTTGAGATCATTACACCAATTAGAATGATGAATTCAGCTTGTATCAGGGACAGGGTGTTGCCATAATATTTCTAGAACTTAAATCCAACTACTGAAGAAACGTACAGATTTGACATTGTGAATATCTGCTGAATTGCTATAAATATCCGCACAGCCACAGGATTAGGGATTGTTATTAATAGCCATGGAACAGAACAGTTGAGCAAGCGTAGGTATCTCTGAAAACGTCAATGACCTAACTCTGTCTATATAGAAGCTGTTCTGGTGTTAGCACACCTGCAGCTCTCATTGCTCTAAACCAGGGAATTAACATAGTTGCTGGGTAGAGTGACTCCCTCTGCTGAGTGCTTCCCAATACTTTCAAGCACTGTGAGAGACACACACTGAAGAGTAGACATTGAAGTGAATTGTGAGTGTTTGCATAATACTCTGTGAAAGAGACATGGTTACAGTACAAGCCTCCCCTTGCACTCGAAAAGTATGAAAAATGTTCTAGATGTGATCCAAATCTGTGCCTCCGAGTCTGTCTAGAGTCGACACCTCTGAATCTCTGTGGCTTTGCAGCTCTGTCTCCTTCCTCCGCTTTCCATTGCCCACATCCATTACATGCCCAATCCTAAACCTTTCAGAAAACCAGTGGGCAACACATTTACCTCTGCAGGCCCATCATTTCTACCTGTTACAGGTTATGATGCCACTCAGTCTGAATGGAACTGTTACAGGTTATGATGCCACTCAGTCTGAATGGAACTGTTACAGGTTATGATGCCACTCAGTCTGAATGGAACTGTTACAGGTTATGATGTCACTCAGTCTGAATGGAACTGTTACAGGTTATGATGCCACTCAGTCTGAATGGAACTGTTACAGGTTATGATGCCACTCAGTCTGAATGGAACTGTTACAGGTTATGATGTCACTCACTCTGAATGGAACTGTTACAGGTTATGATGTCACTCAGTCTGAATGGAACTGTTACAGGTTATGATGTCACTCAGTCTGAATGGAACTGTTACAGGTTATGATACCACTCAGTCTGAATGGAACTGTTACAGGTTATGATGTCACTCACTCTGAATGGAACTGTTACAGGTTATGATACCACTCAGTCTGAATGGAACTGTTACAGGTTATGATACCACTCAGTCTGAATGGAACTGTTACAGGTTATGATACCACTCAGTCTGAATGGAACTGTTACAGGTTATGATGTCACTCAGTCTGAATGGAACTGTTACAGGTTATGATGTCACTCAGTCTGAATGGAACTGTTACAGGTTATGATGCCACTCAGTCTGAATGGAACTGTTACAGGTTATGATGTCACTCAGTCTGAATGGAACTGTTACAGGTTATGATACCACTCAGTCTGAATGGAACTGTTACAGGTTATGATGATGCCACTCAGTCTGAATGGAACTGTTACAGGTTATGATGCCACTCAGTCTGAATGGAACTGTTACAGGTTATGATACCACTCAGTCTGAATGGAACTGTTACAGGTTATGATGATGCCACTCAGTCTGAATGGAACTGTTACAGGTTATGATGCCACTCAGTCTGAATGGAACTGTTACAGGTTATGATGATGCCACTCAGTCTGAATGGAACTGTTACAGGTTATGATACCACTCAGTCTGAATGGAACTGTTACAGGTTATGATGCCACTCAGTCTGAATGGAACTGTTACAGGTTATGATGCCACTCAGTCTGAATGGAACTGTTACAGGTTATGATGCCACTCAGTCTGAATGGAACTGTTACAGGTTATGATGCCACTCAGTCTGAATGGAACTGTTACAGGTTATGATGCCACTCAGTCTGAATGGAACTGTTACAGGTTATGATGCCACTCAGTCTGAATGGAACTGTTACAGGTTATGATACCACTCAGTCTAAATGGAACTGTTACAGGTTATGATGTCACTCAGTCTGAATGGAACTGTTACAGGTTATGATGCCACTCAGTCTGAATGGAACTGTTACAGGTTATGATACCACTCAGTCTGAATGGAACTGTTAAGGTGCGTTCACACCGAGATATTTATTTTTCGCTCTGTCGCTTGATTCAACCCTTTGGAATCGCTCTGTCGCTCTGTTTAAATCGCTCATCAACAGGCACACGAAATGACGGACATGTGGGGGATATAACGTTACGCAATGTCATGCTGTTTGTCCACTACGAGCCACCGTCATTGTTTACAAGCTAAGCCTATCAGCGTGCTCCTAATGCGAGCTCCATTCCGGTAGTACAGACTTCACTTCATGTCAGCTGTCAGCCTGTCAATCAGCTGTCAATGCGGTTTGTTGCCACACAATAAACCAGCGGTTTGTTCCAAGCCAGTGTGATCCTTGACTCGCTCTCACACGGCAGCCAATCAGAGTTGAGCGGCGAGCGACTGATGCCAGCGTATTTTCGCTCGAGTTGGGATATTTCATCTCGGGCGACAAGCGTATTTTCTCCCTATCGCTCTGTCTCTGCCGCTCGGACGCCCAGCGATTTTTCTCCCAGGCGAATATACGCTCAATCGCTCGTTTGCATTGACTTTGTATGTAAACTCGACGCCAGCGAAAAACTTTAATAGGTCGGTGTGAACGCACCTTTACAGGTTATGATGCCACTCAGTCTGAATGGAACTGGGGGGGGGGGGGCAGATGAAGATGGCCTTTTTTCTTGAAGCGTGTTGACGGATGCCAAACTCAGCTTAGTTCAGTTCAACGACGTCACTGAAAAGCAATTCAGTGAAACAGTTGTGGGCACTTGATCATGAAACGTATGCATCACATCAGGTGCAGACTCCAGGCTTTTTGAAAATGCTGTAGCAGTGGACTGGTTACTGCAGTAACAGAGATCATTTCATGATAGAGAATATGGATTGGAGAGGCCGCAGCTGCAAGGCTTCATCAAAGGCCTTTTGATATGTTGATATCTTTTTGATTCACCAAAATGAATGAAAGATTCTGTTAGCCGCCTCGCCTAGCCCCGACATCTTTTTCCCCCCAGCCTAGGCAAAATGTTACTTATTTTCAAAAAATATATATTTTTCATTTTACATTTATGTTTTTTTTTGTATTTGAGGTTCAAGCTTCAAGGAGATCTCATAAAGACACAGGAAGTCATTTGAACACTTACCTGGGGAAATATCCTAAGCCACTTTCAAACACGAACTCTGGACTTTGTCCGTTGAATCAGATCTGGACATTCTGGGACGTTACCCTTTCAGACAAGAGGCATTGTTGTTTTCACACAGGAGGAAATCCTCTGATGTAGAGTAGAGAGGGGGCGGGGGGAGCTGGGCTCGGACGATATTACAAGTGGCATTCAAGTCATATCTGACCCGTTTTCAATTTATTTCTCCCCACAAAAGTTATCTCTTGAATATATAGCCTAATGCAAAACTATAATTATTATAACTATAATATAATTATAATATACATTTTATTCTGGCGATAGGGTTAGAAAACGATGTGCCAAAAAGTGAGCGCCTGTTTGCACATGGCCCAAAGGTCAGCTGTCAAATAGTGATCGCGTTAACGTTAAACGCTGGAAAATGTGATTTTACAAGTGGCATTGGATCATATCCGACCAGTTTTAATTTTATTTCTCCCCACGAAAGTTATCTCTCGAATATTTAGCCTAATGCAGTACTATCATCTTCTTGTTGCATTTTCTTCGATTCAAACAGGCAGCCGGAGGAAAAGAAAGGATTCAACTTTTACTCGCCAATTTGGCTCTCTTCCAAATAATCCAGCCAGGAAACTACGTCCATTGATGAAGTTAAATAGCACGGGAACACGAATGGTTTGTAAAAGTGCCATTTAACAATATAACAGAAGTAATCCCATCATCATCAACTGCGAGCAACAATTGTGTTCATACTGTACATACAGCCCATCCGAGTAACGCCTGGATATCTTCAGGAGTTCACTGCATCTCTGAAAAGGCCTCTACATGTAAGTCTAATTGGTGGACTGGACTGGACGCATGCTTCCCTCCTCAAAGCTTCACTCTCTTCTCTTCTCTGTGGCTCTCTATCTCATCACACCCGTCCTCGTCATCAACTCACCAGTTTATTTCTGTCACGTTTAACATCAGAACTTCGGAATTTTGGAATTAATTTGATGTAGTTGGACTGACTGCTGACGACCAATTCAGCAACTTGGTTTAGGACTCCTGTAATAGGCACAGCTATATATCCAGGCTTTAGCGGAACAGCCTGAGGATGCAGAGGGCTGACAAGATGAGTGCCAAAGTGAGGGGAAGTTTTTAATAGACAGCAGTACTTTTTCTAATGGACTGAACTGTAGATGGCCGTGTTCAACTTCATTTTGGTGCTTATCTTAAGAGAGGCACTGGACACATTCCCTTCCCTTCTCAGAACTCTCCACTCTTGGCTGTGGTGGAGCCTCGCCTAATGAGAGAGACACAGAGAACATTTAAATAATGCTCGAATGTGGCCTAAAGCGTCCATTATCATCTTCTCTGAGAGGGCCTTATTAGCCCGAGGTGGGATCCATTAGTGATGCCTGGCTGTGGTGAATCCATTGGTCATGTCTGATTATAGTTGGCAGGCACAGCTCGTTAAAGAATAATAAAAAAAGTATAACCCTCTCAAGTCACATTGCCTGTTTTTCTCCTATTTGTCGCTAATTTGAAACCATTCGGACTTTTTCAGTCCACCTGACCCAAAACAAGAAAGCCATGGAACATATCAGTGTATACTGTAATTGGCTTCTTTATAGGCATAACAGTTTTGCATAACATTGTTTGGATTTTTGATGCAGAGCGACTCTGGGAGATGCACAGAGGTACAGGATATTGGTGGAGCAAGCAGATGTGAAGCTGTCAGAGGCCATCTGCTTGTTTAAACAGTGTGGAGAAAAAGTTGCATTTGACATCCTGCTTTAGGCTAGCATATCTGCTTCCATTGCAATATTGATTATCGTGTGTCCATCACGCATCCTCATGTGATTGTATGTGACACTAATGACAGAAAAGAGAGTTTTTTCCTACGGCGCCGCGCAGCCGTCGGCATAACACAACATATTCCTCCGGTCATACATTCAGTCAGGCTTTTGTGCTTAAACACGACAAACTCCGCCCAACCGGGACGCCGACTGATTACAAAACAAACACACATTGACACGACAAGGCAAGTGCAGACAATCTGCTAGGCTGAGCCACCGTGGAGTCAAAGTTTATTAACGCGACGCGTGTCCCAATTGCACCAAATCCGACACACTGCACGTCCTGGGAGACACACACACAGACCGGCAAATTTCTCTGCTGATTTTCAATGTCGGGGTTTGCTCTCTGTCTCTGTTTCTCTCTCTCTCTCGCTCTCGTTCTCTCTCTCGCCTCCTTTCCCTTTCTCCCTTCTCTCTCTCTCAACTCTTCTGCTTCTCTCACTCACTCTACACATTCGCATAGTCTTAAACTATAGGCAATATCATAGGAATATTATAGAAATATTGTTGAGATATTACAAGAGATAAAGATGGCTGAAAGTATAATACATTCAGTACGGAAGTGTCTCTGTCTCCCTTTCAGAGAAGTGCACTTCTCTCCATGCATGTACAGTATAGAGCAGCACACTGAATCGGATTATGGTGAAAACAGTTTTTAATAGATTCACAGTGTGTGAAGTCAGCGGTTTATTAGAGGTCAATGGTGTGTTCTCAGTTTGAATGACCTTTTACTAAAAAATATTTTTATTAAAAAATGTTCGACTGTGTTTTTCTGTTTTGTATCACATTTTTTTTTTTTATTGATTTTAAACGTGGTACATCTTCTTACAGCCCTTCTCTGAGCTCTGAGCCATCATTACCTATAAAAACGACTGTGTTTTTCTTAAATGAGTGTAAGCTGCTGGTTGCCTGAATTTCCTTCGGGCTCAATAAAGTATCTATCATCATCATCATCATCATCATCAACAACCCCTTTTTTTTACATCAGGTCTCACTCAACGTAGAATAGAGCAGGCTGAGAAAAGACCAGCATCCATGATAGATGAACTATAGCATATTACCGTAAATTTCGGACTATCCACCTTATTTTTGAATGCCCCACTGTAAAAAAGAAGCGTGGGTACAAGGTCCGGTTTAACGTGACTCATTGTTGCCGCTTGCCATTTCCTTTGTTATACTCTGGCTGCAGACCCGAATTATAAACCGGAAGCTGGAGTCCGTTATAAAAGTTATAAATATAGTCACGTTATAAACAACTAACCAACGCTGGAGGTCCGTATGGAAACTCGAAATGTGTGTTACTCGAAATGGTTAAAAGTTAAATCAATTTGGTGGCGTTTTACTGCCATGTAACATAGCTAGCTAGCCGCTAACATTAGCCAGTTAGTAGCCGACTACCCACAATGCATTACGTTATCCCAGCACCCGAACGACACGGCTGTAGAGCAGAATGGCTCTGCTGTAAAAGGGTAAAATCCTCATAGACGTTTTTTTTGTCAGGGGCTGGGGGGTTATCTAAATTGGTTACACCGGAAATAGAACCCATACTTAACGTAAGGGAAAATGGCCGCCAAAAATAAGGTGGATAAGCCACGGCTTTTCCCCCGTTTTTTGGCCCCTGCGGCTTATATAACGGTGCGGCTTATCTATGGATTTTTTCAGCAAAAAAAAAAAAAAAAAACGGAATTCTCTCTTCTTTAGCACTCTTTCTAACTATAAATCCACTTCTGTTTTAATTTCCTCTCTTGCCCTCTTTTCACCACACCGCGGACACTGTGTGCACTGTAAAAAAAAACACAGGTGGTGTTGTGTTATGTTGTTTTGTTGAAATGTTAATAAATGGGAGCTTCCTCAAACAGCCATCTCTTTCCCGACAATCCCCTCTGTGCACGAACCCTTACATATGGTAATTAAACATTAAAACACAATTAAAAAAAAAAAAAAAAACATTAAAACACCCGCGGCTTATAGTCCGGTGCGGCTTATATATGTAACAAACAGGCAATTTTGCTGCTGCGGCTTATACTCCGGTGCGGCTTATAGTGCGGAAATTACGGTACATGTCTGTACTAGCTTCAATCTTTATGTAGGATTTCAGCTGCGTAAAATGTCTTGGGCGCTCATATACAGTAGCTCAGCACATCAGTTGTCTCAGTCTTATTTTGCAGTTCTTGTCCCAGCAGAACGCCTTGTCGTCAGTCATATGAGATCTGATTTTCTATCTGATCTTACGTGTCCCAAAGATGGATGCAGAGGCATACAGAAGACAAGGACTTTGACTTTATCGTGAAGATGAAATATGCTGTGGCGATGCCGGGTAAAGGAGAACACGTCACACACCTCTGGATAAGGAACGACCGCCTAAAGAAACATATCATCCTTAAAATCACATTGTCTCTCCTTGCACAGTGAGTGTGATTTGCTGTCTCATTCTCTGCCCCACTCACGCTTATTTTCTCTCGGCTACTACGTGCAATGCCTACTTTTTTGCAAGGCTTGCCCTGACATTTAAGGCTGGGAAATCTGTCTTGTCTGGTTCACTTCACTCTAGTTTACTGGTCTTAAACTAGATACTGACATGGCCAGATGTATCTTGTCATCTCTGTAGCCGTTGACTTGAAAATAATAGATACACTGTATCTATTCTTTTCAGTAGTATACTGTATACTGTATATATATACTGTACTGTAGGACAGGAAGAAGCAGAATAAAGGGCAAAAGAGGGTTTTGAGAGGAGACTGCATTTATTAGTGTGCTTTTCTATCCACGACTCAAAGCACCACTCGATGCTTACATTCACTCATTCACGCTCACATTCATACACCATGCATGGCGCCAACCAACTCATCGGGACCAGTGATGGGTCCAGCCTCGAACCGGGAACCTTCTGATTCCCAGATGACAGCTGTACAGTACCTCCTGAGCTTCTGCTGCCCCACAAGAGAGAGAGAGAGATAGACAGTCTCTAGCAGTTATAACCAGGGACATGTCCAATTAAGATGCAGCTGCCTCCTGTGTTGAGAGCCACCCTGTTATTGATGTCATCCCTTGATCATTTTTCACAGCTGCTTCCAATATCCTGCTCGTTATGAGGGCGCCTTTTCATCTGGTGTGTGTGTGTGCATGCATCTGTGTGGACGTGGTGTATGTGTGTGTACAAATATAGACAGCGCAAACCTATTTGCCGGCGCCTTTGTATGTGTGCAGGTGTATTTGTATTGCACTCTCCCGTGTGTGTGTGTGTGTGTGTGTTTCCTTATGAGTGTGTGTCCTAGTTTGTGTCAGTTCCCATCCTCATTACCAGTCCTCCGCTGTTTACCTGACCACTGGGGCAGCCTCCTCTGATCGCATCGATTCAATCCCACTGTATGCAGTAATGAAAGGCGAAAAATGAGCAGTGTGCTCTTTGTATGAGGTAATTGGTCTGCGCCTAGTTTCTGATGGCTCTCAGGGGAAGAGTGAGAGAGAGAGAGAGAGAGGGAGAGAGGGAGGGAGCGAGTGAGTGAGTGTGAAACTACATTCATGCATGACTCTGTACTCGTACCTAGGGATGCAACGATGATAGATTTTGATGGTACGATTATACTGTAGTCTGGGGGGGGGGGGGGGGGTCATGATTTAATGATTATTACATAATTTATTTCACAACACTATACGGATAATCTGGGCCTCCGGGTAGTGCAGCGGTAGAGTCCCTACCAGCACGAGGGTTGCAGGTTCGAGCCACGTGTCCTGCCAATGAAACACCTCACTGTCAGGTGAAAAGAAGCGGCTGGCGACTGCACATGTATCGGAGGAAGCATGTGCTCGCCTACATCTCTCCCCAGATCGGCGGAGGGGAGCAACAACTGGGACAGCCTAGCAGGGGGAATGGGCTACATGCACAACTCCACTACTTCCTGAAATTAGTACAGCTTCTTTATTTCCTGTCATCACTATTGGATGAACTGATTAATGTCAGGTGTGCTGCAGTCACAACAATGATCAGGCACACCTGATTAATCAGTTCATCCAATAGTGTAGGACAGGAAATAAAGAAGCTGTACAAATTTCAGGAAGTAAAGAAGTTGTGCATGTAGCCAATTGGCCAAGTACAATCAGGGAGAAAATGGGGGGAAATCTGGATTTTTGTTGTTGTTGTTGTTAGTTGATGTCACCAATGATGACGACTGTTAGATGATGTCACCGATGATGATGATGGATGATGCCACCGCTGTTGTCAATGATGATGATGTCACCACATCATTGATGATTTCACTGAGGATGTCACTGTCGAAGGTTTTAATGATGTCATCATTGAAGACGATGTCAACAGTGATGATGTCATAATTGACGATAAGTTCATCATTATATTTATATACACCCGACATGTCACTGTTGAAGTTTAGTGATTTCACTTATGATGTCATACGGTAATGTTGTCACGTTCGAGGGCTATAAGGCTCAGCTCTGCCAGCTTCACACTGTCAGATCATAGAATCATCCATGGCCAGTCCACGTTTACTCTTGCCTGCAAGCCTTTTATGTCATTCTTTTGATAATTGACATACATACATTCACGCTACTGAAGTTGTGTTGTTGAAATATACAAAGGGTGATCTCTTAACTCTTCAACAAGGAGTTGTGTCTGTGTTTCCCGAGCCCACAACTTCCACAGTCAGTACCATATGTCCCTTTTTTGAAAGTGAGAACAGAAACACTCTCACATCGTGACATCGGTTAAGCGCTGCATCTCCGTACGGAAGCGTGACCACTGTGTTCTTTTGGATAATGATGCTATTACACCACTCAGCATTCACAGCTTCAATCTGATTTCCATACTTATGTGCGTCGATGTGAGTGCTGAAATCATTTCAGTCTATTGCACTTTGCAAGCCCATTCTGATGACTCTTGGTCGCTTTTGAGTCGTGATTTTGCTCATATCATCCACAGCTGAATCCCCATCTACAGCAATATACTGCATGTGCTCAGTTTATGATACACTTTAATGCAAGACATTGATATCAGGTAGAGTATGTCAATATCAAAGAGTAATGTATGATACATATTTATTTTTGTAACCAAAGTTATTCACATTTTGTTTTGGCTGGAACTAATGGATAGTATGATTCCGTGACCCATATTGCGATGTACTGGATGATTGTATTGTGTGATAATACATTTCCACATGCATATCGTTACTATTAAAGAAGTTGACATTCAGCCTTCCAGTCAGTGACGAGTTTATCTGTGAGAGAGCAGATGGGTCTGGGGAATGAACAAGGAGGACCAGGGTGTCATAGAGGAGGGACACGTTGAGTGTGTGTGTGTGTGTGTGTGTGTGTGTGTGTGTGTGTGTGTGTGTGTGTGTGTGTGTGTGTGTGTGTGTGTGTGTGTGTGTGTGTGTGAGTGTGTGAGAGGGTGGATATAAGGAGAGTTGGGACGGGCGCTGTAATTGTCTGTCAAGCCGCCAAGCAGCAGACAAATTGGAGTGGCACAAAGTGTATTAGTTGTCAATTGAATCCCTTACAGCTGTGACAGATATGGAGAGCTTTCTGTGGCCATCACACCTTGAGTTGTGGCGTGCACCACGTATGCTTTGTATGCATGCCACTGCACCATTGTGATCTGAGCATCTCTTCTCGGCTTATCAAGTCATATGAGAAATGGTTTTCTCTTGAAGTATATGTTCTCACATGTGATAGCTACACCCTGTTAAAGCAGGTGGCTGTTACATGCTTGGAAGCTCAGAAAACAAAGATTTGTTTTAATAAAGTCCTCTGTCTTTTGTATTTTCTGCACCTTTGTAGAATTCTGTTAACTCTATGCCCGCCTAGCCTGGTATCCACTATCCAGCCCCATAGGAATCACAGTTGTCATCACTCTTCATATGGGTCTGGACCCACACCCATCCACTGCATTTATTCAGGACAGATACTGTCCGCGACACCTGATTGGCTTGCCGATGTAGGCGGCGGGATCTTATAAATAATGAATCTAACGTTACCGATAACGCATTACAGAGCACTGCAACACCACACAGCTAGCTATTAGCCCGTTAGTTACGTGGCAGTAAAACACTGAATGACCAGTTTGATATAACTGTCAGCCAGTTCAAGTCACGCTCTTTCCATAAAGCCCATCAGCTTTAGTTGTTGATATTTATAACAATATTGTGGCTCTAAAATAACGTTTTTATCGATGCGGGAAGACTGTCATGGCGGCTGTTTCCGGTAACTGTTTCTGGTATTCAAGCTCTGGACCAGACAAAGAGTTTAACAAAGAGAGGATAGACAAACAGAGAGAACAGCGCTGCTGTCCTTGGGCTGCAGTGGAATAATCTGTGGAACAAGGTATTACCTTCAGTTCTTATCCATTTTAGTTCTTTGGCGCAGAATCGTCGAAGTAGTTCGATGATTGACACAGACAGCAACCAATCAGTTGGGGCTGAAAAATACGTCACCGAATCAGTGGTGGATATGCTTGTGTCCAGACCCTAATGAAGGGTTCATTGGGGCTTTCATTGCCACAATCTTTCTGAAATGTGTGTTAAAATGAGCCAATGCCACCCACCTCCTTTGCATAGGGCAGGCTACATTAAACTGAGACCACTGATGCTTTTAAAGGAACTGACAGTAGTAGGCTGGTAGCAGGGCACTGCCAAGGTGGTCTTAGGGATCTCAGGGCATCACGGCCAGAGGGAGGGGCAATGGCGGCCATGGCCTCCCATGTAATTCCCACCCTGCTATGCAGCCCGTATGATTTGGTTTTATCTCTGGCTCACAGCTTTCACTGTAACATCGTTACCGATGTGTGAGGCAGATTCTCCCCGCTCAGGAGAGGGGAGGCAGGGTCGCGCTCTCGTCTTGCCGGGGGGGCGACTGGTTGTCCGCGTCTGGAGGTCTGGAGGTAATCTACCTGCTGGTGAAATTGCCACGGTGTGAGAGCTCATGAACTGGATTACTTAACTACCAGAGAGGAGAAGTGACTTGTGAACGTTTGCAGTGCCTGGTGAAAAAATCCTTCAGCTTTGACTGACAGGCTGGCCTGCTGTCCGTGTTATCAGCATATCGGCTGGGTTAAAGATGCAGTACCAACGCTTTGACCAGTTAAGCCTGGAGCTTTTTTCTGATTGTGAGATTAATTGCTTTTCTTCTGCTTCCTGGTTTTGGGGTGGACCATCACTGTCGCTTCTTTGTAACTGTGGAAGTGCTGTGCTATTTCACAAGGTGAGTAACAGAGCCATCTGTCACATGACAATGAAATCACGGATTGCAGGGGGCATGGTGGTGCAGTGGTAAGCATTGTCGCCTCACAGCTAGAAGGTCCTGGGTTCGATTCCCACCTGGGACGATGTGAGCGCTGAAGGAGTGCGTGCCCGTCCTCGAGTGCCCACCGCCCGGGGTGGGGTCGTCAAAAAGGGCCTTTCTGTATGGAGTTTGCATGTTCTCCCCGTGCCCCCTGGGGGTTTCCTGGGATATTGCAAAACATGAAATATCCTGGTAGCTGAAGTGGTGCCTCCTCTGGTCGTTAGGGGCGCCTGTTCGGAGGGAGGGGAACTCGTTGGAATAGCGTGATCCTCCCACGTGCTATGTCCTACCGGTGAAGCTTTCCCTGTCAGGTGAAAAGAAGCGGCTGGCTACTGCCCATGTCTCGGAGGAAGCATGGAGCCAGTTTCGGCTCTCCCCAGATCGGCAGAGGGCGGAGCAGTAACCAGCATAAATAAATTAAAAATGAGCACTAATGGGGGATAAAAATGGGATAAAAAGGAGGGATATAAAAAAAAACAAAAAAAAAAAACACGGATTGCCATGGAGTCACGTGACTGGTGTGGAAGCGTTGTCTTGGACATGCCGTTAGATAACGTCAATGGCAGGAAAAGAGTTAATGCAAATCAATTTGTTTGTGTGTGTGTGTGTGTGTGTTGTTGACTTGGATTGGAAGGATTAGTGGAGGTACTTAAATCAGATCACTGCCTCAGACCACCACGCTGGCCTTTAAATGACTGCTCTTCTTGGCCAGAGCTACTATCAAACCACAGAAGAATTAGAAGACAGGTTATTATGGGTTTAGGAGGTGAGTATAAGGAAGCCATGATTGCAGACACCAATACTTTTGTCCTTTACAGCCTACTGTACACTGATTTTGTCCTGGTTACTTACAGGACTACTTGCTGCTCCATCATTGCCCGTCGCGATTGCCTTCATCGCCTCAAGTTAAATCTCATAGTGTCAGTGTTGTCTCTGTTGTGACTGTAGTGGTTGCATGCACAATGATGAGCAACCTATTTTTTTGCACAATAACATTTGGTTTCAAATGAGGTCACCCCCAATGCTTTTCTTTCACTCCTCCTATTACCCGCTGAGTTCTTTGTAGTGTTACAGGTCTCTGGCTGAGATCCCATAAACAGGTAACATCCCTGTAAAAACAGGAGAAGGAATGAGACACGGACAAGGTGCTATGTTTACTTGCAGCTCCGCTCATCACAATTTATTTTATATTGTGCAAAATATATCTTTTTTTCTTTCTCTTTGTATTTTGTTTCCATATGTCAATGTTACTTTAACAATTCACATTTTCAACATATCCAAAAATATAATCAAAACAGGCTATAGTCACAATCTTATTCATATTCAAAATAAACAAACATTTCCATGTTCCATTTCCTGAGTTCAATCAGTGTACTAAGGCATGAATAAATCCTCATTCAGTCTATAAAGTTAGCTAATGTTTCATTTACCACCACATTCCTACATTAGGCTACTAAGAAATGCAGAATCTCTAGGTTTTAACCTCTCATAGTGCAAAGAAATAAACGAAATTAACAGTACTAGCAACTACACATTGCTACTATGGCTGTGCCATTTCAATGAGAACATATGAGCTGACTTACAAAAACAAACTTTCAACAGTGCTTCTAAATTCTAACTAACATCACCACATATTCACTAAAACAGTTGTGTTCCCAAAACAATAATGCTTTACCAAAAACGAAATGTGCTGGAGCTTAAAACCTAAGACCTGTTTGGCTTTTACCATGTTTAGAAAGAAACGTTTACAGCCGGCGCCATTTTGCATCACGTTACAGTACAAACAAAAACGTTTTTCTACTTGTTCACAAAACCATCTAAATGCAGTCATTACACTTGCAAAGTCGATCTACTACTTAGTTTAAATGTTAAACAACGTGTATGTGCAGTTGTACAAGTGTTAATACTTTACCAACCTGTAAAAACAGGAGAAGGAATGAGACACGGACAAGGTGCTATGTTTACTTGCAGCTCCGCTCATCACAATGAGGAAGCCAACGAGAGTCCGCTTGTAAAAACAAAGAGGGTCCGTCGGAGAAGCGCACCAAGTCACACTGCCCCCTGTTGGCAACATCGAAAACTCCAAAGTGAATTAAATCCTGTCATTTCACTAACAGGCTAATGATGACCCTTATGGCTGATTTTAGAATATTCCCCTAACCGAAATAACATTGTACAAATAAAATTATAGACAAAACTACATAAATGTGACAATACATTGTGTGGGTGTCACACGCTCCCTGACAAAATAAAAATGGCTCCAGACATTTGCAAAAACCTAAATCTTAAACCTTTAGCGTTTCACAAACACTTTCTCAATACTCTACGGTCAAGTGCAAGGTAAGTATATACATGTGTGTGCGTTTGGGTGTGGGGGTATGTGGGGGTATGTGTGTGTGTGTGTGTGTGTGTGTGTGTGTGCGTGTGTGCATGCGCAGGGTTTCTCCCTAATATACAGCAGTGGGAATGGCATAAGGCCATACTGTAGTGTAAGGTACAGTTTGGTAGGGGTTCAGGTGTGGGTTGTATGGGTATAACACTGTTTGGCAGGGTGTTTGGACTGGAAAAAGGTAAGGTTGTGGTCCCTGAACTGGCATAGACTGTACCGCATAGACTCCTGCTGAGTTAACTGTATCTTGTGGCTGGTAAGAAGGGTGACCTAATGACTGGTAAGTGAACACTTGTGTAGGCCTCTTATCTCTAGTGGACCGCCTAACAGACTCAGTCTCTGTGTTATCAAATGGGGGGCTAACTTCTTCTCTCTCTTCCCTCACAGGTGCTGTCGGCTCTGGTTCACTTTCAGTTTCGGATAGCGTAGCAGGTAGGTATTCTTCTCTAACAGGTGAGTGCTGTCGTTGTGGTGTTTCTTCCTCAGGTTCTGCTGTCATCCTTCTTTCTCTTACAGGTGAGGACATCTGTATTATCCCTTGCTGGACTGGATTCCTCTTTGATTTACAGGTGAGTGTTCTTTCCACTGTGTTTTGTTCCTTCCTAGGTACTCTTAGCCAGTAATACGTCCTTGGCTGGCAATCATCATCAGATTCTGTGTCACTGTTTTGTGTTCTCTCTGTTTCCTTGTCGGGTCTTGTACGTCCGTGTTTTTCTCTTTTGTCTCTAGGAGTTGTTCTGACTGTTTGTGGTGGGAGTTCTACTGGTAAGTCATTGACTAAATGCAGTAGATTTCGGTGCAGAGTACGGGTGTGTGTGGGGTTCTGGATTCCCCCTGTCTCTGGGCATACCCGATACACTGGGCTCTCACCGACTCTTTCTTTGACGACATATACTGTTCTCTCCCAATACGACCTTAGTTTTCCCGGTCCGCCTCTTTCGCTCAGGTTGCGGACTAATACACGATCACCAGGTTGCAGAATCACCCCTTTGAGATGCCGATCATAATATTTTTTTCCTCGAGCACTGGACTGTTTGCTGTTGTTTGATGCGAGCTTGTATGCCTCAGCCATTCTTTCTCCCCATTTCTCCGCATATCCACGAGGTGACCTTGTCTCCTCTTCTGACGTCAGACCAAACAGCAGATCAATGGGCAGACGGGGGTGGCGGCCATATAGAAGATAAAAGGGTGAGAACCCTGTAGACTCGTGTTTAGTGCAATTATATGCATGCACGATCTGCGGTAGGTGTTCCTTCCACCGGTCTTTCTCCTTCTCTTCCAGCGTCCGCAACATCTGGAGCAGTGTCCTGTTGAATCTTTCTGCTGGATTGGCTTGGGGGTGATAGGGCGATGTCCTGGAATGACCCATTCCTGCTAGCTGCTGCAATGACTTGAACAGGTGATTCTCAAACTCACGCCCCTGGTCATGATGGAGTTTAGAGGGGTAGCCAAATCTCGGGATGAAGTCATTGAAGATCTTTTCGGCGGCAGTCTTCCCAGATTTGTCTTTGGTGGGATATGCCTGCGCGAACCGAGTGAAATGGTCTACCATGACCAAGATATACTCGTATCCGCCCCTGCTTGCTTCTAGATGTAGATAGTCAATGGAGACTAATTCAAGGGGAGAACTTGAGGTGATGCTTCCCATGGGCGCTCTGATCTTGGTCACTGGCTTCTTTTGCTTGATACAGGGACACTGTTTGGTGACATATTCTTCAATGTCTTTTTTCATGAAGGGCCAGTAAAACCTGTTCCTAGCCAGATCAAGAACTCGTTCAGTTCCCACATGGCCCATATCGTTGTGGAGATGCTTCAGGGCAAGCTGTCTGTACTTTATGGGTAGCACGAGTTGGCGTCTTTGTTCTGTTTTTCGATAGAGCAGTCCCTTTTCCAGGTGTAACTTTCCCCATTCGTGCATTAGTCTCTTTGTGGGACCACTGACCTCCCGCCTGACCTCATCTGTCAGCATCTGGTTTCTCTCCTTTAATCTTATCAAAGGGCCAATTGCTGGATCTTCCCTCTGAGCCTTCTCCAGCTCACTATTGTTGATTGTCGGCAGAACTTCACATGTATGTTGTTCTGTGTTTTCCTGGATCAGATTGAGCGCTGCAACCCAGGCAATATCTTTCCTTTTTGCCGCCTGGCTGCCCTCCCATGTGGCACGAACAACTTCCTCTGGTAGCTCTTCCGTGCACTCGGCCACATATTTGTTGATGTCGAGTGGCCAGCGTGAGAGTGTGTCCGCATCAACGTTAGCCTTGCCTGGTCGGTAACGGATACTGAGCCTGAAATCTGCGAGCTCCCCAACCCACCGATGGCCTACAGCGTTCAGTTTTGCTGTGCTCATTATGTAAGTTAGGGGGTTGTTGTCGGTGTATACCGTAAAGTGGGGGGCATAGAACAAGTAGTCCCGAAATTTTTCGCAGACCGCCCACTTAAGAGCAAGGAATTCAAGCTTGCCTGAGTGCAGATTATAATTTCTCTCAGCCGGTGTCAATGTTCTAGAGCCATAACCGATGACCCTGAGCTTTCCATCTTGGCGCTGGTATAACACAGCTCCGAGTCCTTGTTCAGAGGCATCAGTGTGGAGTGTGAATGGGAGTTCAAAGTTCGGATAGGCCAACACTGGTGGACTGGAGAGTGTGTCGATCAGTCTTTCCAGAGTGTTTTGATGTGCCTCCGTCCATTCCACCTCTGCCCTGGATGAGAGCTGTGGCCCCTTTTTCTTTGGCCTTCCAGATTTTCCTTGTGGCATCCCAGCTTCTGACCCTTTGACCTGGAGCAGTGCGTAAAGGGGCTTTGCAATCCTTGAGAAGTCTTGGACGAAAGCACGATAGTAGCTGAGAAACCCCATCAATCTGCGAACATCTCCTACTGTGCTGGGATTCTTTTCCTTTAGGGAGAAGACTGCCTCCAGATCTTTTGGGTCTATGCGGACGCCCTCTTCAGAGACCAGTCTCCCCACGTATCTGACTTCTCTTTTGAAGAATTCGCACTTGGTTGGTCTCAGTTTCACTCCATGGGTCTGAAGGGCCCTTAGAACTCTCCTCAGCCCCTCAACGTGATCAGTGAATGTCTTTCCATAACAGAGGATGTCATCCAAGTAGGGGATGCACAGCTCATCACGCAAAGAGTCAAGCATCTCCTCCATGCTCCTTTGGAAAGCGGCTGGCGCGTTGGAGAGCCCAAAGGGTATTCGTACCCATTCATACAGCCCCCACGGGGTGACGAATGCGGTGACGTGTCTCGACCCCTCAGCCATAAAGCCTTGGTGGTAGGCTTTCCCTTGGTCCAGGATTGAAAACCACCGGTAGCCTCCAAGAGTGTCAGTGAGATCTTGTATGCGGGGGAGAGGGTGCCTATCGGGGACAGTCTTTTGGTTTAAAAGCCTGTAGTCAATGCACAACCTGAGCGATCCATCCTTCTTACGAACGCACACAACTGGTGCAGCGTAAGGAGACTTTGACTTGATGATCCAGCCTCTAGCCAGCAGATCTTGGACATATTCTTTAACTTCTTTGTAGAGAGGTTTGGGAATAGAGGCATATGCTCGTTGCACGGGGATGTCGTCTTTCAAGTTGATTACCATTTGCAAGCTGGGAATACACCCAATATCATCATCGTCACGTGCAAAGGCATTGGATTCTTCATATAGCATGTCTTTTACAACCTGCTGCTGCTCCACTTCCAGGTGATTTAGATCGACTGGTGGGTGCCATAGGTTGGTGTTTTTGTCATTGTCTAGTGTAGCACTCAGGGGGGTATCTACCTGGTTGATGCATGCACTGGTTTCCTGTGCATACTCTGCCTGGTCAGTTTGCACAATCTTGGCGATTGGCTGAATGTTACCTAATGGTGTCTTTCTTCGTAAGGTGATACTATGAGTTGTGTGGTTGCCAATGGGGATTTTTACATAAGCTCTCTCCCTCCCTACAATCTCCACTAGCCCCTCCCCGATGTCTAGCTGCTCTAGCCATACGCTCTCATCATGTGGTTCAAACAAAACTACTGGGTCAGCACAGTTAAAATTGTCTGGAACTCTGCATTTAATATGGGCTACCTGGCCAGGGGGTACTACAACATCTCGTAGACCTACTTTCATGAGGGCATGCTCAATTGTGGGGGGGCGCTCTTGGATTAAACTCACTATGGCGCTGGCCTCATCGTCTTTGATCTCCAAAGCTGTCCTGAGGAGATTTACTAAGGTAAGTAGACCCTGCCCTGTATCTATGTGTGCTTTAATGAGTGCCTCAATTACATTAAACCCTAGCAGGGGCCTCTGTAGCGTCATTTGTCCCACCAGGAACGGGACATGGATGGCTAGGTTAGGGTCGTTATTCCCCTGCAGGTTCACTGTGATCTCTACCCAGCCAGAAAAGGGAAGAGCGTCTCCATTTACTGCCAGGACGTCAAGATTCTTCTTCCCCAGGAGCTCTGACAGCGGGCGGATGGCATAGCCAGGTAAGTATCTCATCTTCCATTCTTGGTCTATCATACTGACTTGCGCCCCTGTGTCCAATAAAGCATTGACAGCATAACCATTCAGATTGCATTTTACCAAACATTTCTTGCCAACCAGCTGTGCTACTCGTTCATAGGGAGACTGCAGCTTGTCTGAAAGGGGAGGAGAAAGTGAACACACACTCGGTAAGTGAGCTACATTGGGGTGGCTGACATTTGGTTGGGACTGTTTGTGTCGGTCGGTCACTGGGTGTCCCTTTGCAGCGACCGCTGCCAGTTTCCCAGAGGCTTGGTTCTGTTTAGGCAGCCTACTGCCCGGTGCCCTTCCTCGCCACATATGAAGCAGTGACGACAGTTTGGGAGGCTTTGTTTGGTACATTTTGGGCAGGCATATAGTCTCTGTGTCCTTTGAGGTTGGGGTTTGCTGCCCCTACACTCGCATACATGTTCAGTCACTTTTGCTTTTTGTAGTGAGTCAATGGCAGAAGTGAGAGCTTCGACTTGTGCGCTCAGTTGTTGAATTGTCTTAGATTTTTCTTTTCTTTCAGAGACGGCGTCTTCTCCGCTCGCCTTGTCAGTGTCCAGTTGGGCACTGTGAGCGTTTGTCACTCTTTTGTCAATGTGGCGCGAGTTTTGACCTAACCGTCGCTGCCTTTCACTTTCATCGCTCGTTATCTTTATTAGTTGTCGCAGGAGCATTTCGTCTGTCACTGATTTGTCTGAGAGCAAGGACTTCAGTTCTGCCCGGAGGTGGTTGAATTTTGTGCCCAGGCCTTGATATACTGTTCTAAGGAAGACATTTTGTATTGTCTGTACCTCATACTCAAGGTCTGTTGTGGCCTGCTTTGACATGAAGATGAGCTTTTGCTTTAGTCCTATTAGTCTGTATAGGAATTGCTGCGGGGTTTCATGGTCGAGTTGTTTTCCGCACATCAGTTCCTGGAAGAGCTCAGATGTGTTTTTTTCATTCAAGTGTGACTGGAGGAAACTTTTTAGTTCGGCGATGGTCATTCCATCCTTGTTGACCAGCATATCCTTGAAGTTTCCTGGCTTGATGATCTTCAGCACACCTCTGATGATGTCATTGTCGCTGTGGTTCTCTGCTAGCCCCTCATCTATTTGCCTAGCCAGGCTAGTGTAACTTATATCAGATGTATTGTCACTTATTTGGCCTCCTAATATTTTAAATTCTCTACGCTGCAGTGGGAGAAACGGAAAATCTCGGATGGAGATCATATTATCAACCCTGTGGCGTGTAGAGTGATCAGGTAAGTTTCGTGAGTGGTCAGGTAAGCTATTAGAATTACTGCTGTGCTCTTTAAATGGGAGTGGCTTGTCTGTAATGGGTGGAGTTTTGTACTGTGACAGTTTGTGGCCTAGCTCCTCGTAGCTACTTAGCATGTGTTGGTACTCAATCTCATGTGTGTCTGCATTAGCCATAGCTGTTTCTGGTGAGTTTGACGGTAAGTTTAATGCTGGCGGTGGAGGTGTCTCTGCATTAGAAGATAGATGCAATTCACGCTTCTCAATTATCCGCTCAATGACATCCTGCAGAAATAATAACTGTGACATGCCACCGTCTTCAAGTGCAAGCAAGGTCTGCCCACACATGTAACCAACTACAAAATCAAAACAATCTTCCTCATTAGCCTCATCTAACTTGGACTTATCTAGCTCTGGTACCGTATCCAGGTTGTGGGCCAACTGGAATATTTCACCAGGTGTCAGGGCATGGAGCCTCTTCTTGATTGCCCAGACTGCTGTCTTCCTCTCATTAGAATCCATGGTGTCCACTCGGTTGCGATGTGTCCAGCCAAACCGCCTTGGCCACGTAGTGCTGCTCTCTCTCAGCCAGGTTCCCCTCTCGCTCTGGTCACCCGCTGACGTCTAGCTGCCCTCACGTGGTCCCCTTGGTGCTGGTCACGCGTCACGTTCGTCTAGCTGCCGACGCGTGCTTGGTCACACGTCGTGCTGGTTCATTGGTTTTGGATTAGACTGCCTGGTAGGTGGCAATTTAATCCCGGACGAGCCCCCAAAATCTGTTACAGGTCTCTGGCTGAGATCCCATAAACAGGTAACATCCCTGTAAAAACAGGAGAAGGAATGAGACACGGACAAGGTGCTATGTTTACTTGCAGCTCCGCTCATCACAATTTATTTTATATTGTGCAAAATATATCTTTTTTTCTTTCTCTTTGTATTTTGTTTCCATATGTCAATGTTACTTTAACAATTCACATTTTCAACATATCCAAAAATATAATCAAAACAGGCTATAGTCACAATCTTATTCATATTCAAAATAAACAAACATTTCCATGTTCCATTTCCTGAGTTCAATCAGTGTACTAAGGCATGAATAAATCCTCATTCAGTCTATAAAGTTAGCTAATGTTTCATTTACCACCACATTCCTACATTAGGCTACTAAGAAATGCAGAATCTCTAGGTTTTAACCTCTCATAGTGCAAAGAAATAAACGAAATTAACAGTACTAGCAACTACACATTGCTACTATGGCTGTGCCATTTCAATGAGAACATATGAGCTGACTTACAAAAACAAACTTTCAACAGTGCTTCTAAATTCTAACTAACATCACCACATATTCACTAAAACAGTTGTGTTCCCAAAACAATAATGCTTTACCAAAAACGAAATGTGCTGGAGCTTAAAACCTAAGACCTGTTTGGCTTTTACCATGTTTAGAAAGAAACGTTTACAGCCGGCGCCATTTTGCATCACGTTACAGTACAAACAAAAACGTTTTTCTACTTGTTCACAAAACCATCTAAATGCAGTCATTACACTTGCAAAGTCGATCTACTACTTAGTTTAAATGTTAAACAACGTGTATGTGCAGTTGTACAAGTGTTAATACTTTACCAACCTGTAAAAACAGGAGAAGGAATGAGACACGGACAAGGTGCTATGTTTACTTGCAGCTCCGCTCATCACAATGAGGAAGCCAACGAGAGTCCGCTTGTAAAAACAAAGAGGGTCCGTCGGAGAAGCGCACCAAGTCACACTGCCCCCTGTTGGCAACATCGAAAACTCCAAAGTGAATTAAATCCTGTCATTTCACTAACAGGCTAATGATGACCCTTATGGCTGATTTTAGAATATTCCCCTAACCGAAATAACATTGTACAAATAAAATTATAGACAAAACTACATAAATGTGACAATACATTGTGTGGGTGTCACAGTAGCAACTGAACAATGTCTGCCTTGCAATCCCAAAGGCTTAGTAGCTTGGCAACATGCGCTGCAGTAATGCCCACACATAGGGTCAACAAGGAAACAGGAAACACACAGGCAAACGGTTACATCACGCTTCCCCCGCAAACATGCGCACACTCTAAAAAAGACAGATGTATAGATTTTTTTTTTTTTTTTTTGCTACCGTCTCAAAAATATGTTACATCCATTTTCAAGCAAATGATTGTGCAATGTGTTTACATTACAAGTCCCTGTAAGGAGATAGATATAGCCATATACAGAGCCGGCCCTATAGGCATCTTGGGGCCTAGCAGCGCCAGGATTCATAGTATGGGTGGGCCGAGATGAGGGGGGGGGGGCATCTCATGACATGCAGCAAAGGACCATGAGTCGGATTCGAACCTGTGTCGCGAAGGTCACAGCCTTTGTGGTACGCGTTCTACCGGCTGAGCCACCGGGACGCCCCGGAGTTGTCACTTCTGATGGTCAAACTGGATGAACAGCTTTGACTCAAAGCTTTCATCAGGCTGCTTATTGGATGAGCTTACGCGTCAGTCGGGGGGCCTTGCGACGGCGAGGGCCGTTTCATTTGAAACGGGTGAAACATAGGAAAGGCCGGCTCTGGCCATATATTTTGGCTGCGGTTAGTCCTTGGATGGGAGACCACCTGGTGCTGGAAGTGGTGTTGGAGGACCAGTAGGTGCTCTTCCTCCTACTGGTCTCATGAAGAATCTCCTCAATTAGTCCATGGGCCAAGGCTCAAATTTTGACATATCGGTACCACCTGAGGTGACCGCACGATTTTGTTATTTTTGTCTTCCTACATGTCTCTAGTTTATATTTTGGTATGATAACCCTTCCGATTTGGTAGCTTAAGGATAGTTATCACTCTGTAAACAAACCTACCCCCAAAAAATGACAAAACCCTGATTTCATCATATCTCCTGAACCACACATGATAACGCAGAAAATGTGATGTCTACCCCTATGTTTTCATGGTCAGGGATTACAATGACACCCTATACAACATCATAAACTGTTCACATGAATAGTTAATGGTGAATTAAGTGGTGTTTTGGTGAATTCAGTGGTGTTTTGAGAAGGATACAATGCAATTAGTCCATGGGCCAATGGTGAAATTGGTACCACCTAAGGGGACCGCGCAATTTTTGTATTTTTGTCTTCCTACATGTCTCTAGTTTATATTTTGGTATGATAACCGTGCCAATCTGGTAGCTTATTGATAGTTATCACTCTGTAAAAAACCTTCTCCCATATAAATGACAAACCCCTGATTTCTGTGTATTAGTCCAGATGATATGTGAAAATCATGTTCACTTTTTCATAAAAGCATGAAACTTGGTACACATATAGTTTGGGGCCCCGTAAATCTTCAGAAATTAAGCCATCACAAAAATGCCTCGCGGTGGCCATTTTAATTCCGCCATAAGTGAATTATGTAGTTTGCATCATATCTCCTGAACCACACATGATAACACAGAAAAGGTGATGTCTATCCCTATGTTTTCATGGTCAAGGATTACAATGATACCATATAGAACATCATAAACTGTTAAAGTAACTAAGCAATGGTGAATTTAATGACGTGAGAAGGAAATCACAGTTTCTGATAACTGATGCTATAACCTCAATTCCATGACCACTCTCTGGCTAAGATTTTTTGATGAGTAATTTGACTTCTATGGGCCTTTTTGTTAAAATAGCCCCCAGGCCCCTCCCAAACATCCTCCGACTTTCTGCCAGATGGCCAAATCCAAGATGGCCACTGGTACAATCTTGAAAAATTTACTTTTGAACCAGAGCACCTAGAATAATGTATGAAGACACTTTTCGGTGTAAGTCAACCACAAAGAATCTGATTCTGACATCAGTTTAACATTCTGTCATAATTTTGACCCACAATTCCAAGATGGCTGCCATCCAGTAGCGTGAAAACTTAACTTTTGAATGGCAACATATACGTATGTGGTGTTTGGGGTTTACCATTTTTAGAGTAAGGACGGAGATTAACAATGGTGAATTATAGCTATTTTAATTGCAAATCCATGCAGACCAAACATGGTTTAGTAATGACAATTATTGTGTTTTGAGGGTAATTTCATAATTATGTTAGTCTCGCTGGCCACGGCCAGCCTCCCCTCCCTACCGGGAGAGGAGTCTGGCGCCACGGAAACAGGCAACTGGGATAAGCCCTCCCCTGCTCTACAGCTGCTCCCCATTGGAGCGACTGTTTCAGTGGGTGCCGGATGTCTGCTCCCGGCTTATTACAAACTCTGTCATTGGCTCCGACCATGTCAATCAGAGCAGCTTCCGTTCCCTCCTCCCTGTGTGTCGCTGTAAATAGTGCCCTGCCGCCTCAGTGAAAACAACAACGCTAACTAGCTAGCAAGCTAACGGCAGAAACCTACACGCTAGCTCGTTGCTACACGCTGAAAAGGGCAAGTTGGATTGTTGGAAACTATTTTCCAAGGGCACTGCCGCTAAGCGCCGCCCATCGCAATCCCACTATGGAGACCTGCGTGGGAGGGGAGGCTGGCCAGCGAGACTATGGGAAAGGTGAAGGTGAATAGCCTATGTCCATTGTCCAACAAGTTTTCTCAATTAATTTCCCTCTTTGCGATGTGATAAAAGTTTCTCAGTGAGTTATAGTTGATTGCATTGCCTCACTGAATTATCTGCTAATATCCAATTTTAGCAGCAGAATTTGATGTCCTGGCATGGGCACGTCCGTGTGTAATGACATATCCAAAAGGAATTTTACTCTGCGCTGCGCTGCACAGCATAGAGATTATGGTGCGCTCAAGCGCAGCAGAGTATTTAGCGCGTAAGAGGTGCTTTTTTTTAGCGTGTAAGAGGTGCTGCCCCGTATTCTGAGCAGAAACGGCTGATTGTGGCACGCCTATGTCCAGTAAAATTAACAGGCATGCGCTTGTGCACGCCCCCAATTTGCATTGCGCGCGGCGTACCGCTTTTGCGAAGATAGGGCCCCCGGGACTTGCAAGAATCTGGTCAACTTCTCCTCTCCTGCAGCATGGGCTGATTTTAAGTCTGCAATGAGTGGATGCGAAAAGGAGCAAAAACACCAGACGCTGAAGTGACGAAGCATCTGGAAGCGCAGCCAGTTTCATTTTGGTGCACTTGTTAGCACATTAGACCGTTCAGTCAGACCAGCCGTGATGAGGCCGGCTCGCCCCATGCAGAGATTGTTTCGGCGTCTGATCTATTTTTGTGTGAGACCCGCGAGTGATTGTGTGAAGCCAGATAGGAAGTCAGTACAAGTGGTCACCGGCGCGGAGCAAAGCAGTGCGTCTGGTGTGAATGGCCAGGGTCCTGCTCGAGCTGAATTTACACACAGCGGCACTTCGCGTCTGCAGCATCACAATCATCTTCCACCCTCCTCCCTGCATGCATGCTCCAACCCGCTCTGACTGACTGGTGGCGACCATTTATGGATTTCGTTTCCACTCCCTCCGTGTCAAATCTGTCTATCTCAAATGCCTGTGCCACTGTGAAACAACATCAACAATGCTAGCTCGTTGCTACATGCTGAAAACGGTTGGATCTGGATTGTGCAATAAAGCAGGCCTGCTTGATACGTTTGGTGGATAGTTGTAAAGGTGAACGGAGCCTTTTTCCCCTATACCAGGGTGGAGGTATTAGCAGCCAGACTCTGCCATTGTAGGGAGGGAGTCTGGCAAGCGAGACTACCCGGGAAGGAACTCAAGGTAGGAGCTGCTGAGATGGAGTGGAGCGCTCCAAGGCAGTGATTGACCTGGTTGTGGTCAACTTGTAAACCTCCACGAGTTGCTGGAACATTGTGTTTTTGATGAATGTGTGGCCTTATTCAACTCCAACATCACATACAGGAAGACGCAGAAGAGCAAGCGCATCTAGAAGAAGCTCTATCTCCAATCTGTAGGGCTGCAAGAACCCTACATCACTCTCGTTGACATGGGCATGATCTAGATGATGGCAACTCCATCAGCAATTGGATCGGTAGACACAAGATGGCACCCCATACAAGTGGTCGGACTATGTCCACAAGGTGTCATCCATCATCCTTGTCCACCATGGTGATGTTGACATATCTGTGTGATCGACCGGTATGACACAGCATACTTGGTTAAAGATGATGAGCGGAATCTGATGATTCAGAATCTATAGCTACAGCTAATAAAAAGAGCTTATTTTAGTTATCTTGTCATACATTCATTAAATATTTTAATGCAAGAAATCCTGGGGGTAGTTGGTACAGCAGTACCAAGGTAAAATGGGTGTTGACATTAACATATTTTCAGTGAACATAATTCTGAAATGACTCCCAAAACATCCACCATTGTTAATCTCCTTCCTTGTGGTAAACCCCAAACGCACAGTATACCTTCCCATTCAAAAGTTACATTTCCACAATACTGGATGGCAGCCATCTTGGAATTCTGGGTCAAAACTATGCCATAATGTCAAACTGATGTCAGAATCGGATTCCTCGTGGTTGACTTACACCGAAAAGTGTCTTCATACATTATTCTATGTGCTCTGGGTCAAAAGTCAATTTTTTAACATGGCGCCAGTGGCCATCTTGGATTTGGCCATCTGGCAAGGAAAATCCCAGGATCCTTAGGAGGGACCTGGGCGCTATTTTAACAAAAGGTCTATATAAGTCAAATCACTCATCAAAAGATCTTAGCCAGAGAATGGTCATGGCTTTGAAGTTATAGCATCGGTTATCAGATACTGTCATTTCCTTCTCACAACGTCATCAAATTCACCATTGATTAGTCACTTTAACAGTTTATGATGTTCTATATGGTATCATTGTAATCCTTGACCATGAAAACATTGGGATAGACATCTCCTTTTCAGTGTTAGCATGTGTGGTTCAGGAGATATGATGCAAACTACATAATTTGCTTATGGCAGAATTAAAATGGCCGCCACAAGGCATTTTTGCGATGGCTCAATTTCTGAAACTGTACAGGGCCCCAAACTATAAGCGTACCAAGTTTCATGCTTTTACGAAAAAGGGAACATCATTTTCACATATCATCTGGACTAATACACAGAAATCAGGGTTTTGTCATTTATATGGGGGTAGGTTTGTTTACAGAGTGATAACTATCCTTAAGCTACCAAATCAGCAGGGTTATCATACCAAAATATAAACTAGAGACATGTAGGAAGACAAAAATAACAAAATCGTGCGGTCACCTCAGGTGGTACCGATTTTTGCCTTGGCCCATGGACTAAATGCCCCAGAGTGAGTGGATGAGATCATTGGATGAGATGTTAAACCAAGGTCAATACTCTCTGGTCATTATAGATCCCGTCGGCACTCTTCGCAAGAGAAGGGGTGTAACCCCGGTGCCCTGGCTAAATTCCCACATAGGCCTTCCTTCAATCATGGCCACCGAATCATCCCACATTGCCTAATTGGCTCTTTCAGTCCTCCCTCACTGTGATAGCTGATGTGTGGTGAGCGTTCTGCCGCAAACTGGCTGCCGTGGTGGATGGGATGAGTCCCACCTCCACCCCACAGCACTATATTCTGTATAGCGAACATGATCAAACTCTCAATTCTCCACAATTGATGATTTTAATGAAACATCTCACAACAAAACAAAGAAGGGATTAGGGATAAAGACAGACGCTCGCGCGAGCGCACACACACACACACACACACACACACACACACACACACACACACACGACACGAGCAAGCAAAAATAAAACCAAGCAACAATAGCAATGTTTACAGTGCCAGAAGCCCTAACACGTACAATCAATACATCTAAATGAGCCTCTTTTCCCCTCTTAATTAAATTTTGCACACTGCTGCCCCCAAATATTCATAAATTAACAGAGGGAGAGAAAGAGAATTCTCTCACCTTTTCATTTAATTTGAAAAGCCGGATCTGCTAGGATGTTTATTGTGCTTCTAGTGTTCTGATGCCACATGGGGAGAGGAGGGCCTACATTATTCATGGGGATAGAAGATGACGTCCTGTAGTGCACTAACGAGCTGTGAGGCTAATTGCACCTGTATAATTTCACCTTTGCATGTGACATGATGTGCTGCGTTATAATAAGCGGAAAGCTACACAGTATTATTGGTGGTTCTTAAGATATTACGAGTTATTAAGTGAACCTAACCAGTCACTAAGCCTAACCAATGGTTAGCTTCACCCGTTAGCCTTCCAGCCCTTTTAACAATACCAATCATTCCTTACTCACTTATGTGTTTGTAAGTTATCTTTCCTACGTGGGGTGACACTGGTAACCAGTCTCACATGCATTCATTTTCATACAGTCTCTGTACATCAGGTATATCAGGTTTCATCCCCGGAAGTATAATGTCACCACTTTCCCTAGAGCTCCCCCAGTGGCAAAACTCCAGTACTACATTAATAATACTAGAAACAGCGTGTTCCTTTCTAGCCTAATTAGCTCCGATGCCCCCTGAGCAAAACCGGCTCTGCAATGACCGGGGTCCCCCGACTTTTACTTAACATCTTACATGGACATTATCCCACAGACATTATCCTACCAGCCCAACCCCTGATTATATATCACTTTAAGAGACTTGCACTTTGCACTTTATAATTTCTAATTTGAGATTGTTTCCCCTCTGTTTGCTTCATCTTATGCTATTGATGTGATCGCTGTGCTGCATAGTACTGCACAGAGTCAAATTCCTCGTTTGTAATATGATTACTCACTATGGCTATTCAAATAAATCTTTGAATCTTGAATCTTGAAATATTGTTGTGGCCCATCCCTGCTTCATGTAAAAGCACATCCTCAAATTTCAGCCCTCAAATGTTGCTGATTTTGTGTGTGTTCACCTTTAAAGTTAATCAGGATGTCAAATGGAGATAAGGTTAACCTTATCAAAGGTCAAAAAGTCTATCAGACTTCTGCATATAATTTTCATTCTGAGGGTGCAGCAAGTGCTGCAAGTACGCTTGCTGCTCATTCAACATTTTGTTATGCATTCTGTTTTATAGGCAACCCAGACACTTTCCACATTGTGCATTTTAATTTGCCTGTGTGTGTGTGTGTGTGTGTGTGTGTGTGTGTGTGTGTGTGTGTGTGTGTGTGTGTGTGTGTGTGTGTGTGTGTGTGTGTGCTTTTTGGTGCTACATACTGTGCGTGCATATGATTATAGTGTGACAGAATGCCAGATTTTGGGTATGCTAACATGTCATTGCAGGTTGCTTTGACATAGATGTGGAACTAAGGAAATGTATGTGTGTGTGTGTGTGTGTGTGTGTGTGTGTGTGTGTGTGTGTGTGTGTGTGTGTGTACTGTATGTGTATGTGGTGTTGGTGTGATGGCTATTTGTGACTACATTCATGCGCATGCCTACAGTGTTTTTCAGCATTTGTGTGTTCATATACTGTGTGTGTGTGTGTGTGTGTGTGTGTGTGTGTGTGTGTGTGTGTGTGTGTGTGTGTGTGTGTGTGTGTGTGTGTGTGTGTGCATTTGCTTGCGAGCTGCGGTATGTGGAGGGTGGAGGCAGTGGCAACGCCTGCCAACGGTGGGAAAGCAGCTATTGGTGGGTTCCCAATTGTAGACAGAGTCATGACGTGGAATAAGCTTCCATGATTAGGTGGAGCTGCGGTCTAGTCTCTTTGTTTGTTGTGGAGCTTAAGTTCTTAAGAGAGGAGCAGTGCACAGAGGTGAGGCAGCAGACCTGCATTCCTCCCACACTTCCTGTCTCTCTTTTCCCTCCATCTTCCTCCTCCCTTTTCACTCCATTCATGAAGGGGAGAGTGAGAGATAGAATGAGATGCATCTGTTTTGCAACCCCCCCCCCCCCCCCCCCGTGTGTGTGTGTGTGTGTGTGTGTGTCTGTGTGTGTGTGTGTGTGTGTGTATGTGTGCGACGCGTGTGTGCGTGTGTGTGTGTGTGTGTAAGCCGGGATGCGGCACTAGAACCATTTGAGTCATCACTTTCTTGTTTTGGTGCATTCATTGTTGAATAGCCTATAAAAGATAAATGTTCACTGGGGAGTGGGGCCACACGTCTCCCTCTGGATCTCTGTTTGTTTATGTATCCACACACTCGCACGCTCACACACGCTCTCAAATAAAGACATGCAAATCTATAGTACACATACACACACACACACACACACACGTAAATACAAACACATACTGTAGACATAGCTCAACCATGCACACGTACACACACACACACACACACACACACACACACGCACACACGCACACACACACACACACACACACACACACACACACACACACACACACACACACACAGCCTCCTATCCGGTGATTAAAAGCCCATCATTCTCTTGGTGTGGCTATAATGAGAAGCCCACACCTGTTTTTCACAGCTGTTCCCGATCACAAGCTGTCGTCTTCCACAGAGCAGACGCTTTGGTGCTGATCACTGTCTGATGTCATCAATCACCAGCTGAGAGTCCAATCGCCACGGAAACATTAGAAATGGGCTAACCAACGGGAGTTGTCTCAGAGACCTAGAACAGAATGGGCTTTTAGTCATCGTCGTAACTCTGGGCCTAGCCTTTGGCGCCAATGCATGACAAACGTAGCATGAGCTCATGTGTGTGTGAGCGAGTCCCATGTGGAGGCCGGCTTCATGAGCCATGGCGCTTATGCAGAGGTCACAGAGGTCACATATGGGCTTAAACATGACAGTTATGACAGAGTCCTGTTTAACAGCGGCTTGTAATCAAGGAGTGTTCCTGCTGGAGTCCACCACAGCCACGCTAATGCAAACACAAGCATGTAGCCTGGGCCTCTCACAATAGTCTATAGGGCTGGCCCCAATACATTTTCGGTGCTCCGACTATTTGAAATATATATTCGAAAATAAAAAACAAACAAACATTCTGAAAATTAATATTCATTTGTTGGGGGGGGGGGAGCTGTCTGTCTGCAGAGATGGTTTAGAAGCGTCTCCGTCGCGGAAGCGTCGCGTCGCAGAGGCAGTTTGATTTCGGCGTCTGATTTCGGCATTTGATCGCACCGGCCGTGACGCACTGCGTCTGCAGCCACGTGCAGCCAGGCATGAAGTCAGTACAAGTTGGGACCGACGTGGAGCCATCACGGTGCAAAACAGATCGCTTCTGGTGTGAATGGCCAGGCTCCTCCTGCTCAACGCTTTCATGACGCGCTGCGACGGAGACGCTTCTGGTGTGTCCCAGGCGTGAGACGGCCCAACTGTCAGTCGGGAAGTGTATTCCATTTCACACCATTGGCACAGTGTGTAATGGGTCATCTTGTCGGTATTCTATGTTGATGTCTGTCTCGCGTGCACTGCCTGACGGACAGGATCAAGCTGAAACCATGTTTGGTTTTTCTTCCATCCAGTAATAGTGGTGATGTCATGCTGAGAAAGACTGAGCCTACCCCCTCTCTATAAATGTCACCACTGACAATTTACAGATAGCTGCGGTGACATCTGAACCAGCTCATCTTATCTTAGTTAAAATTGGCAAAGTGGTGTCTGTCTGTGGCGGTGTCAGTCACAATTTGTGATGTCATCAGTGATGTCATCAGTGATGTCACTCGAGCAATTGTGATGTCATCAGTGATGTGTCACTCGAGCAACTGTGATGCAGTATGAGCCGATGGCGCACAGTTGCACGATGGCGCCTACAGTAGGTGCGTGGGCGGTGTCTGTCTGTCTGTCTGTCACCATTTTGGGAGCCCGTGGAGTGGGCAATTTCCATAACTGCAGCCATGGCGCATCATCTCCAGAGTCTCCACCCTAGGAATCGATTCCTAGTACCATGAAAGGCTTTTGGCCTGTATGAAACAAGATGTCACGGCAGGGGGATATTTCTGATTGACAGAGAGAGTGCACTGAGATGTTATGAAAACAGCCATTGACATATTCCATTTATGTCCATCT
The DNA here is from genome assembly GCF_964638095.1 of Poromitra crassiceps. Classification (NCBI taxonomy): domain Eukaryota; kingdom Metazoa; phylum Chordata; class Actinopteri; order Beryciformes; family Melamphaidae; genus Poromitra; species Poromitra crassiceps. The sequence continues at coordinate 13,912,359 of NC_139631.1, read as the reverse complement.
TTTTGAGTCGGACCACCAATCATGCAGACTTAAATAAATGCAGAATACAGTGCAACGCAATATGATACAATATTACACTATTTGTTTCAGAGCCAAGAAAAGCACATTAAAGTGTGTGATTACATCGGCAGTCATAATAATGATTAGATATGGTTTACCTAGCAAAGCTCCACATAACCAAATAGTGTTCTTCTAGCTGTGAGCCAGTGCTAATTCAGCCGTGTGTTTATCTGTCCTTTTTATTGAGGCTCTACAATCAACGTGTGTCTGCCTGGCTTCTTGCTGTCCCTCCGCTTGGGTTTCTTAAACTAGCTGCCTGTCTGCATGCTGCTCTCAGTTTCTCTCTTGGTGATTGTCTCTCTCTCTCTATCCGTCTGCCTCAGTCGACTCAGGCTGTCTGCCGCTCTTGGCAGCCTGTCTGACAAAGGGAGAACTAAGGAAGGGAAGATAGAGGGTTATAAGGCAGGTGGGGAGATGGAGGCTGGATGGGGTGGAGAAAATGTGAGTGGGAGGTGTGCTGTCAAAATAGCAGAATTGTACAAGGAACCCTCTAACCTGGTGCAGTATTAAAGATAATGAATCTTTACACAGATGTTGACGAGATCTAACGGGGTTAAAGCTTCAAGTATCCACAGGAAAAAGACATTATATAAAAGATCGATATTGGGTTTCATAAATCGAAATCAGTTACTTCAAATCATGCAGAATCAGCCAAGTATGTAGAGAATAGACATACAAGGAATTTGACTCTAGTATACATGTACATTGCTGTCAATGTACTACACAGGGAAAAGAAAAGGTATATGCATACAAGCTAAGACTAATGGGCTGTTCCATTTAAACTGGGGGCGAAGGATTTCACGGTTGAGTGACGTCACACCCAAGTTGTCGACGTTCCATTTAAACAGTCGGGAAACCAGCCAGGGTTAGCTCTAGCCAGGCTAGCCATTGTTAGCAATAACAGTTGATAACGCATTTCAGGGTATTTTGCGCATGCATACAAAAACACTGTAGAAACATGTCCACACAGATAGAAGTTAGACAGTGCTGTGTGTACAGCTGATTTAATGAGACACAAAAAAGACAAAAGTGCTAATAAATGGTATTTACTATGATTTTAACTACTGTTGATGCGCGGAGCAGCCATCTTGGATTTTTGAGGTCGGGTCTGCTGAGGCTCCTCCGAGTTTGGCAGAGAAAATCTGAGCACTGGTGACGTCACCATCAGAGCTCTTGACCTTAGAACCGTTATATACCATATATATACCTATATATATATATATATATATATATGTGTCTTTTTTTAACCCAGCCCGTGTATGTAGCAAAATAAAACAGGCATAAAATTGAGACATAAAATAGCATATTTTTTTCTTTCCGTTTCCTTTTTTTAAGACATAACAAGACTACCTAACCTAGTCAAGTCTGTAGTCAGACTGCAGCTCTGTCCAATCTCTCTTCCCTTTCGAGCAACTTCCAAACCATGCCATCTGCACCCGTCACTTTCGCAATGCTCTCTCGAAGTAGTATCACAAATGTGGTTATTTGTGACAGCGCTATCCATTCATTTTCTAGACTCTTATCTGGGTCAGGCTCACAGTGGCAAGAGGCGAAACAGAGTAGTAGCACAGACATCCTTTTCCTCAGCTACTTTCTGTTGGGAAATCCCCAGAAACTCCGGGGGCCTGCTGGGAGATGTAGGTATCGTTGCAACAGCCTAAAAACTGCGCTTAGTGCCAGGCGCAGCGCAGATTAGTGGGTGTGTGGACCAGCGAAGAACCCTGTGGAGAATGGACCTATATAGACCAAATCAGCGGGATGTTTACATTTACTTCCGGGTACCCCTGGGTCCACACATTATAATGGCGGTGGACGGCACAAACTGACGTGTTGAAGACAAAAACAGACAAAGAAGACAAATATGGTTCGTCCGTGTTGTGTTGTTGTTTAATATCATTCATAACAACACTTTCACTAACGTTAGTGGAGACCAGACTAGCTAATTTACCTGTTGGACCAGACTAGAGTAGACTTGAAGCTAAATTAAATTGACGTGGCGTCAGTAGCTCTGTCTGTACCAGGCTCTTTCTCGCCGAGAAGAGCCTGGTGACGCGAGGTTACTCTGTCTGTAACGTTAACGACTCTGCAAAAAAACAGCGAGTTTGACAGACAAACAAACGTTATTAGCTAGCTAACACTACATAAAACAAATACAGAAGAAAGGCTAGATATGTCGGACAAGCATGTTTACCAACCGTTTAACCATTTAAATTGAAAGTAGTCGGCCGAAAACAACGAGAGGGTTTGACAGCATTTATTTGACAACATGCACATTTAAACCTGCCGCCTTCCCCAAGTGGTACCCGGAAGTAAATTTGTTTACATGGTGACGTCACGGTGATTTGGTCTATAGAGAGCGCTTGATGGTGACATCACTGTCCTGAGTGTCACGGAAGTCATTATAGTCATACTCTGTTTTATAATAGCAAGGCTAATGTCGTCTATCAATCCTAATCGGTTGTTTTGCCATGATCATCTCTGATCCTACGACGTACATCTGCATGCCACTGGCTTTCTTTTCTTAATCAAGGGGCAGTTCAGTAGCCTAGAGAGAGAACTGGAAGAAGACACAGAGCTCTGGACCCACATAACAAAGGGGAGGGAGGCGGAGCCGGAGAGGGGTGTATATAGGGACCTTGACTCAGATCAATAGGCTTGCATCGGGATGAGAGAGAGAGAGCGAGTGCTAAAGAGAGAGCCGTTTTCTCACCACTGCAGTATATTGATATACCCTCCCAGCCATTCTCATTACTCGTCCAATGTGTGTGTGCGCGTGTGTGTGGGCGTGTGTGTGTGTGCGCGCGCGCGCGTGTGTGGGGGCGTGTGTGTGCGTGTGTGTGTGTGTGTGTGTGCGTGTGCGTGCATCTGCATGCGACATGTGTTCATCCACCAGGCAGCCATGAGGGAGTAGGAGGTGCTGGAGTCATATAAAATGTGCCCCTACCGCTTGTTTAGTGCAAATTACATCTCATTGCAGTCAATAGATTGTCCTGATAAGTTCTGTCTCTCTCTCTCTCTCCCCCTCCCTCCCTCCCTCTCTCCCTCCCTCTCTTCTCTCCTTCTAGGTAAGTAACACTACAGCAGAGATTTTGTCAGAGCATAAGATGCCTCCAAAGGTAATGTCGCCATTGTTGTATGTGCTGTAGCCTTTATGCTTTTCATGATTTGGACCTGAATAGAATTCTGTATTTCCATGTCCTTTTCTGCACTGGGATTTGAAACAAGCTGTATA
>NC_139631.1:13879067-13904067 GCF_964638095.1 Poromitra crassiceps | reverse complement strand
AAAGGAGAGTGAGTTTTGGGGTAATTTCTGTTGGCTTGCTCAAGTGACATCACTGATGACATCACATTTGCTCGAGTGACATCATCACTTAATGACATCACTGATGACATAACTCACTGATGATATCACTTTGGTGATGTGGACCCTTGAGTTGAAAAAAGTGAGGAACCGATCGGGTTTTACAGAATGTAGGGAAACATTGGATGATAAATGAGATGGTAATGCAACATAAAGGATGCCAACTCAACTGCCATAAAACACCACAGAGGAAGAAGAAGAAAAAGAGATCATGAGTTGCAGAGAGAGACAGAATGTAGGGAAATGGTGGATGGATAAATCCAGAAGGAGGCAGGAATACAACATAAATGATGCCAACTTGCCCTAAAACACCACAGAAGAAGATCTTGAGTTGCCAGTTGCAAGTTTTTATGCAGTCCACGTACTACAAAGATCAGTGATCATCAAGAAGCGTGCAAGGGAATGAAAAATAAGCCAGTTCTCCCATCTCCAGCCATTTCTGGACTGCAGCTTCTGCATCACTCCTCACAGCTGCAGGAGGCGCTGATGTATGTATCTATCTATCTATCTATCTATCTATCTATCTATCTATCTATCTATCTATCTATCTATCTATCTATCTATCTATCTACCTATATCTATCTATCTATCTATACATTATGAAAGGGGCAAGTGGGCAATCTCTGTCTGTCTGTTCTCTGTTTCAATTTCTCTCCCACTGATGACATCATAGGCATTGTGACATCACTGATGATGTCAGGCATTGTGACATCATTAGTGATGTCATAAGAGCAAATGTAATGTCATCCGTGATGTGAAGTTGTGACATAATCAGTGATGTCATGAATTCGATGTCATCATTGATGATGTCATCGATGATGTCATCAGTCTGAGGCTCATGGGAGAGACTGAGGAGGCTCACGAGAGAGACTGAGGGAGGGGGAGAGGGAAAGAGAGGCGGGAGAGACTCAGAGAGAGACTGAGGGAGACGTGCACCAATAGGGCAGGCAAGGCCACACAGCAGCCGAGCTGCGAATGTGAGCTGCAGGGCGGGTGAGGCCGTGCAGCGGCCGAGGTAGCGAGCCCGCGCACCGGGCGAGCCTAGGAATCGAGCCTAGTTCCTTCAAACATTGCACAAAAAGCATTTGCCCCGCCCTGGAGGATCATGCATTATTGAGATTCACTGAATTAAGATGCCATGCTAGTTTTCAATCAGCTATTCTATTCCCAGATACCTCATGCATCCTGTCATTGCAAGCTAGCAGAAAATAATGAGTGAATGGCAGCCATTTATTCTCCATCTGGTCACGATGGCTATTGTTCAATGGATGCTCTGTACTATTGTGTCCTCCTGAGGCAGGCAGCAGATTGGATATGTCCTGTATCTGCTGCTCCACTGACAATAATACATGTACTGTCGCTTCTGTTGCTGCCAGCCAGATTATGATAAATGTGTGGGAGTGGCCCCTCCTGCATGGAAAACATCAGTGCGAATGTGTGCCATTTGCTGCATTGAGGGTGGTGTGTGTGTGTGTGTGTGTGTGTGTGTGTGTGTGTGTGTGTGGTTCATCGTTCTGTGACTTGCAGAAGCCCTGGAGCTCCCCTTTGGTAGTACCATGCTGCTTCCACTCGTTACATAATTATGCTCTTCTCACACTATTACCCTTTTCTCTCTCTGTTTCTCACTCGCTGCGTGTGTGTGCGTGAGTGTGTGTGCGTGTGTGTGTGTGTGCGTGTGTGTGTGTGTGTGTGTGTGTGTGTGCGGGATCGTCTGTATGGATGTGGGGCTTGCGTGTATAGGAGCGTGTGCGTGCCACAGTGCAGCATACTGTAACTTGACATCCAAGACATCCAATCAATCAGTATTCCTCGCGTTCCTGATAACGTGAGCTCACATCCTGTATCGCTCTACGGATCACTCTGGACTTCCAGCCGCCTTCAGTGATTTCCTGAAATGACTATGTAACCGGGCCAATCAAGGGACTGTGTCGTATTTGAGGACTGCCGCTGGCAAAACGGTAATGGCATCTCCCGGAGAAAAGAGTGGGAACGTTAACATTAATAGAGTAAACTCAGTTATAAGTGCAGTTATTGCAGAAATAGACCAATAACAACAATTAAACAAGAACAACAGCAGCGGAGTTTCTCGGTGGAAAAGACATTTTCGCTGTTCTTCCGAGTGGATTTGGATTGGATTTGGCGACGCTGATTGGCTGAAGGAGTTGTCTGTCAAGGCAAGTACTCCCACCCACTGAAATCGCTGTGGGCGGCTGGAAGTCCAGACTGATACGTAGAGAGAAACAGGATGTGATGTCACGTTCGATCAGGATGGTTTTTTACCAGGCTAGCATCCTGCACCCGCTCATTCTCTGCGCTACACCATCCTGTGATACGGCTGGAGCTGCAGTTGGAAATCCAAGGGAGAATGAGATTTTTTTATGGGTACTCCCTTCATACTCCCAGCCACCTATAACAGCGTTCAGTTATACACCAGGGAGCTATTATCTTCCCAATAAAGATAAATCGAATGAGGGAGAGATGGAGAGGAACAGAGGGGAGTTAATTCTGTGATATTTAGCAATCATGCTGCGGGGTAATTCAAGTATGAGAATTTATGACAACAGTTATATTTTCTAAATCTCTAGAGGATGTTAACCTGACGCTGCCAGATCCCGTGTGAATCCAGCTGCCTTGCAAGGTTAAGAGGACGCTGAGCACAATCGGCACTACAAACGCCTCAACCTTCCTTTCTCTGACCCTGATCTGGAATTGGATTTTTTTTTAATGAATCCCAAAAAGGTTGAATTGCAGCAGTCTCATCAAGCTCGGACAGTTACCTTTTAAAGGTAATAGATGGACAACGCTGACTGCGGTTGCCGATTGGTGACGGGTTATCTCCTTCCCTGTTAGTAATGATATTAAGCCGAGCACTCCTACACACTGTCAGGATAATTGCTGTAGAGGGCAGATGGAATGAGGATGCACGGTGTGTGCGTCAGGCTGAGCTTGGACAAAAGACCAGACATTTCCTAATAGTCAGTGTGAATCCAGACTGATGAGTGCCTAACAGCGTTAATTTGTCAGGTTGTCAATTGTCATAGCCATTATCGGCATTAACGATTGGTGTTTGTTGTAGATGACCCTGTTACTGTAGACAGAGAGTGATGTTTGCTTTAACCTATGTGTGTGTGGTTATGATTAATAACTAATAGCAAATAACTATTTGTATCTGTTATAGCTTATTGATTTATGAAATGATAGAACTTAAATTGTCTCCATCGGTGTTAATGAGGACAATAATAAAGTGATACTATGTTGATCCCTGCAGGGAAGTTCCCTATTTGCTTGCACTCCTCACAGTAGAGGTCAGTGTTTAGTGTGCAGGGTCACCTACAGAACACCACACCTGGAGCTGGTCAGGAGTCAGTGTCTTGCTTAAAGGAAAAATCCATCCTAACGCACTTTAAAATTGTAAAAAAACAAAAAAACAACAGCTATTGGACATTGCTTTTCTGCTTCCTTTTGGTTGTTTGGTGGTATATTTTTCTTATTCCTGCGGCTAACTAGCCGAATATAGATTACATTATGACGTGGAGATATTTCCAGACAGTGCAGCTAAAATGTCGTTTAGTAGCAGGAAAAAAAGTAAACGGTTTTGGTGTCACAGTCCCACAGAATCAAAGAGTAAGGAGGACTTCTTTCTAGACTCACCATTTTGCATCAACGTTCAACAGTCCTACAGGGAGAAATCCATCAGAGAAGAGATGAATACACGTATTTCACATCCCACCCAAATCAGCCATTTGAATATGAATGAATGAATAATGAATAATTATTTTATTTGCGTGTCATGCCACATTGTGGCCCATCCCACATGGGATTATATGACACAGTTACACAAAATATATACATTTTATTTTTCTTATTTTATCTATACATTTCATTCCTCCTCATCAACCAAGCCTTTTCTAAGAAAGTGGCAAATGCAAAAGTTTCATATTGGAAGAGCCGTATGAATTTTTCTTCCAACCACACAAATTCATTTTCTTTGTCTACCTTATTAAAAAAAACCTTGCCTGATAGTATTATAGAAGGGACAATAGAATACAAAGTGCGTTTCGTTTTCAACTTCCTTAAGTTCACACAGACTGCACAGTCTATCCTCCTCAGCAGTGCCCACAAATCGGCCTGTCTCAATATGAAGGCCAAGTATGCCAGCTCTGATTTGAGCACATAGCCTTTTCTTAGACAGATTATACAAAACATAATTCTCTGTGCCGTACACATGCTTTATTTCATTAAATTCCATTTGTGTCTAAAATGCAGGAAGTAACACAATATAAAAATTACGCAGCCTGCATTGATATAAATTGTTTCCCCTTCTTTGTTTTATTTCCTGCCTTTTAGACACAAAATGGCTGATTTGGGTGGGATGTTGTGAAATAGGCTAATAGACCATAATGCATCGCAAACATGAGACACAAGGGGACCGCAAGGAGACTGGAAAAACTTGCCCTCTTGGTTTGGTTTTACTATAATAACTATCACTAATTGCTCTCTCCACCTACATGCAGAACCCACAGCTGAAATGCAACAAGTTCAGGCCTGTTCTCCGAGAGATGTTGAAAATCATTCTCGGAAATGCAGGAAATCACCATCTAAAATAGAAGCAGACGAGGCAGATTGAAGGAAAATGGACACACCAAAAATGAATTGCAACACTTCACCGCAGAATAACTCCTGGAAGGCTCTGAACATCACAGATGGATGCTATATAACAATATAAGAGTATCGGGGGTAGAATTGTCCTTTAAGGGCTTCCTTCAGCGGGGAGGATACTTGTCAACATGGGGTTTTGAGGGGGGGGGGGGGGGGGGGCTGGCCTCCAGTTGGTGTGTCTCTGCTCACTACGGCAACCTGCTGCGCCAATTTCGCCCCGAAGCCAAATTCCTATGACCGACAAAAGGTATGAGTCACTAGTCTGTAAAGCAAAAGGTTATTCCTTTGATCTCACGGTATACACATTTTGAGTTGAGGTTAATGTTTCTCAGCTTGCGTACATCGAGCAAAACACAGCTTGACAGGACATGCACACACACACACACACACACACACACACACACACACACACACACACACATGCGTGCAGTACACAGAGATTTGCGTTTGCATGTGTGAGCAGACATTCGTTCGTGTGCACGTCACACACACTGGCGACAACACAGAGGGTCACAGGCAGGTCGCGGCTCTAATGACGACAGTGTGCAGCCTCCATCTCTTGTGGCCTGAATGTCTGCGTATGAGTGCGTACCACCGTGCAGAGTTCAAAAAGAGTGCGCTGTGATTCATTCACTTTGTCAGCCAGTTCCAGTGACACAAACCGGAGAACTCATCATGGTTTGCTCTTCAGAGAGAGAGAACAGAGGCAGACAGCGACAGAGGGCCTGGGGTTGCGTGCAGTCGAGCGGAGGACTTTCTTAATTGTTCATCCCGCTAACCTGAATGGAGCTGCGGCCTCACACGGATTTGACACAAATGTAACAAAGCTTTACGCGCGTCCCTTCTCACCTCAACCCCCACACGGACTCTCAGAGGATGTTTACAGCTCTTAAAACTCCATTTCCTCCTCGCATCCCCCCTGCCATTCTACAACACTCCATCTTATAAAACATTTACTGGAGCTGTCTCGGTTCCACTTCCCTCCACCCTCTTCTCTTCTCCTCTCTTCTCTTCTCTGTTCTCGTCTTGTTTCTCCGCTCCGCGGTTCCCTTACACCCTGACCACCCACCTCTCATGCGTCACTCATCTCTCTCGGCCAGGAGATGGAGCTATGTAGACCTTTCCCCCACTGCCTCACAGTGAAGATGTTATGTGTCCGCTCTGGTCCCTGTGCCACCCCTCTATCCCCTCTATCTCCATCCTAAGCCGAGGTCACCACCCTCCCGCTGAGGGTTGACAGGTTTGATTGGCAGATGGTGAGGTGTGAGTGAAGGGGGTGGCAGAGTGAAGGCTTGACGTTAACTGTCACGGGTGCTGTGACAGCAGGCAGGAGCGGCAGGGCAGTTCCTGCTGCTCCTCAGCCTCTCCTGTCACAGGCCTGTTTGTCCCAGTCAGGGAGCAAAGACAGATTGATATCATGGTCATCTGGTAAACCAGCCGGTCACGTGAACTCACATTTCATTTGGTTCTACCAGACCGTCTGCCCTCCAGCTTTCACCCAGTGTTTAGCAGTGGGCGGGAGTTGGGTGCGTGTACTTGCCTTGACAGACAGCTCCTTAAGCCAATCAGCGTTGGATCCAGTCAAATCCAAATCCACTCGCAAGAACGGCCAAAACATATTTTCTACCGAGAAACACCACTGTTACTTGTTGTTATTGAGTCTATTTCTGCAAAAACTGCCCTTTAGGGCTGTTTAAACTCGACGAACGTTGACGTTCCTGCTCGAGGCGGACAGCCACGGAGGCAGCCATTACTGTTTTGCCAGCGGCGTTCCTGATTGGCCGGTTACGATGTCAACTACGAGGCGGGTCGTTGGTTGGCTAGAGCACTTTGTAATTTCTGAAAACACCCTCCCAGTGCTGGAGGCCAGACGGTCTGGTAGAACGAAATGAAATGTGAGGTCATGTAACCGCCGGCTGGTTTACCAAGCTAGAGTAACAAATCACTGTTAACACGGATTACAGTAATCTGAGTACCAGAAAATGGTTGGATGAAATTTGCAGACACTAGGGATGGGACAATAAGGGATATTAGTATAATATATATCGTGATGAAAAAACAATAATGGTTATGACACCGCCCCTAATTTTTGTTTCCGTGACCACCGCAATAACAACAAGTTATAGAGTACCCCAGGGATTATGTATTTTTGGAGGCGTACTCAGAACTTCTGGGTATGGTGCTACTGTATGAGGATAATGATAAATGCATTTTCAAGTAATTGAAGCATACCGTATTCATGTACTGATTTTGAAGTTTTCATCTTGTCGTTTTCATGTGGATAATATTGTATATTGAGATAATCTTGGTGATGTTGGAGATAATCATACTATGAAATTATCAGCACAGGCCTAGTGGACACCCTGTATTACTGTAATAAATTAAGTTTGGATAATGGGCTAATCAGTAATCTCTTATAAGTTATCTTTCTTTTTTTAAACCTTCCCAGTCCTTGTTTTCACAAAGATCAGTTAACTGGGCTGAGTGGAAATGGCAAAAACTGCGTCTATTTTAAGCCGTTTGCTATTTGTAAACCATTTCCACCGCTCGTTTCTTTATTATTTGTCTTTGCAACACTCAAAACTCTTAACTATGAAACCTTTTTTGGTAATCATCTCGTTTCTCTGTTTCATCACTATGCAAATAAACTCAAATATACTAAGTATTTTGGAAGGGTGTGTGTGTGTGTGTGTGTGTGTGTGTGTGTGTGTGTGTGTGTGTGTGTGTGTGTGCTGCCCTGTCTGTGCGACATACAGTGTGGCGTTTTCCCCCTAGTTTGCAGACATAATGTCATAGACGGAGCCATTTTCCGTGCGAGATAATTTGACAGCCTGCGTGCCACCTAACCTGTAATTACTTTAACAGTTTAATGTCACCCCCCCCCTCCCGCCAAACCTTCTTTCCAACATGCGGCTCTTTTTCATAATTCCTGCCCTTTAATGGAATTTGGGGCAGTGAGACCTTAGGAGGAATATGAGATGAATTGCCATCATGCAACTATCCCTCCCTGTAGACTTCCACATGCTCCACAGGCCTCTTCTTTTTGTTTTCATTTATCTTGATGTCAAACGCATCCTTCATCCCTTCTTCCTTTGTAGCAATGAGGCCGGCTGTTGTGAATACCAAGTAGTATTATGATTAATCAGGTGGAAATCATCCGATTTACAATCCAGCATCTAGATCGGGTTTAAAGATGTACACCGCCGTTTGTTTATATATGAGCATGCAGCCATGAGGGAGATGTACAGCCACAACTAATGCTGCATTCATGTGCTCCTCGGGTATATCGTATTTACGAGTTGCGAGCACATGAACGGAACCTCAAATGTCCTATTTACGAGTGGGAATTTGGGAAGTTTCCATACCCGAGTTTCCGTGTTGTGACGTTGCGTGAGGTTTTGGGACTATAATAGTGGCGAAAAGTATGGAGTCTGGGTCACCGATTGACTGTAAAAATATATTTTGTTATTCTGTGTTCATAGTAGCTATAATTTATTTTAGTAGGTGCAGATTATGGCCTATGGAGCTACCATAATGACCCACTACTTGCTTTTGGTACGAAAACACCAACAACGAGAAAACATACTTCTGGCGTCCATGTTTGTTGCTCTTTCCGACCAAGAGCACTTGAATGGTGTCATGTCGTAATTGCGAATTCACAAAATGGTAAGTAGGGTACGAGCTTCCGAGGAGCACGGGAACTAGCTGTGCGCCAAGCTTTAAGCATTAATTTCTTTGGATATATGATTTTAAAATGTTATACTGTACTGTAGTAGCGATATAATACCTAGTCTATTTTGAGACTCTGGTAAAACTACATAACAAGTGATTACGGTAATAATATTAGGCAGGTGATATGAAAAATATGTCAGAAACATTGATGAAAAGAAAAATATAAAGTACATGGTACATAGAAACAGAACAGGCAGGGAATAGAATAAATTCAACAAAAGCCAAAGATGTTCTGCATGTAATACTCAGGCCTATATGCAAGTAGCTTGACAAAGTCTTATAGTATTTACAGTATTGGGTCTTCTCAACTGCTAATTACATTTCAGAGATATTTCTTCACATACAAACATACAAGCTGCAGCTTTATTTGTTGACCTCTTTTTGAACAGGATGTGATTCTGGCCGGAGCCAAATTAAATGTTTCTTAATTCATTTAATCTAATCTTATCGTTGACATGCGCCCCCCCCCCCCCCCCCTGAGCCTACAGTAATTAGCCTATCCCCGGAGGTCATCGTGGGGTCATATCATCCCTCTGCGGAATTACTAATCACACCCAGATAGACACTCAATCCGCCCAGCACTGTGATTAAGGCTCAGACTAGTCAGCCGGTGCAGGGGGGGATCAGCCGACCCGCCTACGCCTCCACAGTGACAACATTGGTGCAATGCAGGAGAAGTCTATTTTTGGAGAGTGTGAGAGCAACAGAGCTGACACCATGGCTGGGACTGGAGGGGCTGGCTGGCTTGGGTGGGATGGGTGGATCTGTAGGGAGTAGGCGTGGGGGCATCCAGTAGATGTACACAAAGGGGATTGATACACACAGTATGATTGAAGAACAGGCAGCTGTAACAGAGGAATGGCGTATGACTGCAGTGTCCACTGTCAGTAAGGAAGTGTCATGTAAGCATATTTGGGTCGGGTGTGGTGCATATCTTTTTCTTACTATTCAGTATCTCCTCAGCTGAGTGAAAACTTTTCCACAGCTCACAGGGCAAAACGACAAAAATCACACAACAACAGTAGCACAATTTCACATCGACTAGTGCAGTGCCCGTTAACTCACTCACACACACACACTGAGTCACTCACTCACTCACTCGGGCCTTTTATGCCCTGGGCTACTGCGGCTCCATCCAGTGATGTCATAATCGTATTGTGAAGACCACAGAGTTCATCTAGCTAGTCCCTACTGGTCTTGCAGCTCTCCAAACACTAATTTTTGTTTGGAAAAAGAAGGTTGCACTTCAACAATGGGCTTGCTTCTCAGTGAAGTGCTAAACCCAAAATCCAAAACGGATGAAAAGGGTAGCAGCACATCTCAATGTTCAAAGTCAAGGTGGACAGAATACTCACATTTCACTTCTTTATTTGGCTCACATCACACAAAAAAACGCTTATCCGGTTCGGCACAGAGCCTTCTTCAGAGTGTTTGAACTATACAGATTCAGTTTGGTAATAACAAGTTATATTGTTATGTTATATTACCAAACTGAACCTATATACAGTATCTATAAATAAATAAATAAATAAATAAATCACTCACCACCGCTGGCTAGTGGTCAAGCTTGATTCATACCCAGAGTACAAAGCTCCTATTGAAATGTGCAGGGCAGCATGTAATTGCTTCTTTATGTACACTCTAATGGCAGTCGATGTAAAACACAACTTTCACAATTGACAAGACACAAGATAATTAATGTGAGTTTCGCCATTGTGCACTCAGATAGCTAGGACAGTTTGGGACCAGGAGGCAGATGACTTTGAATTCAATTTCTGTGTTCTGTAACAGTGTATTGTTAACAGTTAACAATGGCCTTATTCAGTGTATTAACCCTTGTATTAAAGGATTTACGGTAGGTTCTATTCATCCTGGACCTGCCTTTATTTTCCTACTCTTTGCCAAAGTAATGCCAATAATAAATCAGCCATAAATGTTTGCTTGCTCAAAGTCGCTTTAAACTCTTTAAATATGGTTGATTGATTGTGTCAATACATTAACTGATCATTTGTACTTTTTAATTCCTTGAACTGTTGTAACTGTCGAAGTTGATGGATTCCCTGCTTTACCACTTGACACACTTTGCAAGTGGGAGATATCAGAGCCTGCAAAAGATTTCAACATATCCTAATTGTAATTAACATGGATATTATTTTCTCCCAGTTGGTAGTTCACATTCACGGTAAATGCTAGTTTACATAAATAACCTAATATCTTAATTCAAGTTCCAGGCCATGGATAATGGGAAAATGGGATGTAGGCAGGTCTCATTGTTGCAGTGATTGTGATTGTGCTGAAAAGGACATATGAGGTGCTTTGGGTTTGAGTGTTCCTTGGCTCTTGGTGAAACTTGGATCAAAATTGATCGCCATGGTGTCAAAAACCAGGAAAATAAGGCTCAGGTTGAAAATATCTGGAATTATCCTTTAATCTTTAACAGTTGGTTATTGTGTATACTGTAAGTACTTAATGATAGTCTCCCTAATACATTATGCACTTACAAGGGTATAACAACACAGTGCATGCTTTACACGTATGCCCATACATTGTGTTTTGGGAGATTATCGCGAAGTACCGCAGAATGATTGTGTTTCAAATTCTTACAAAACCTACCGATAGATTAAATGATCATTTGGGGGTATTTTCAGGAGCCTTATTTTATATAGAGGGTTTTAACTTGACAACAAAAACATTCTAAATTGAACCCCAGCTCACTTCCTGTTGCAGTGTTTGCTATGAACTAGGGCTGTCAGCGTTAATGCGTTAATCGCGCGTTAACGCGCGCCGATCATAACGCGTTATTTTTTTTTAATCGCGTTAATCGCATGCCGCTATTTTGTCCCTTCGCGCACCCGTACTTGTAGTCAAGCCGTTCGGTTTCCTGTCTCCTGCTTGTGCAGGCGAGAACGACAGCAATACGCTTTTAAATGGCTCGTTTTACTTCCCAAATGGCAGAGTGGATAAGCCAAGAGCCGTAGTTTGCGCCTTGTGTAAAACGGAATTAAAATATCACCGAAGTATCGAGTTTGAGGCGAGCGATCACCTAAAAGTAGCTAGCGGCCAGCTAGCAGCCAGCCAGTTAGCGCGAGACTCATCACTCATTCTTCCTTCAGAGTCTCGGATGCGCGGGTCCTCTAACCACCGGGAGGTCGGCTCCAATGGCTTCACGCGATATACACGTTATCAATACACAGTTTCCAATACCGAGCCATTATTCACATGGAAGTGCCAAAGTTTTTAGCTCAGATACAGCCTTCTTCGGCTGTGTCATTTTGGGTTTCGACTGCTCCACAGCGCCGCCGCCGGAAGTATCGGTTCTGGAGCGTTCTGGAGTGTTTACAATTATTGTATTTTCTATTCAAGATGCATTTTGTAGACATTTTGTGACCTCCTGTCTACATTGCACTTCTATTGAATTGAAAATAAATCTAAAATTCAAGATCACAAAGTACATTTATTTGCATTCATTTGATTCCCAATCACGACACACTGGTAATAATGATTAATATCTAATTAAAAATGCTTTGCAATGCAAAATATAGCATTTTAAACATGCAATACAAAGATGCGATTAATTGTGATTAATTATAGTTAATCGCACGATTAATCGCGATTAAGAAAATTTATCGTTTGACAGCCCTACTATGAACACAAAAGTAAAGAAAAACATTAAAGTGGACTGTTCCAGTCTTAGGGCCCTATACGTCTACGCCCGTGGGGGAGGCGTGCCCCATGCCAAACCAGGCGTGTCCCCGCAAAATGCTTGCATTCAGCTATCATCAGCATGCCGCAAATTCTTTGCATGCACGCAATTTTAAGAGCACCTAAAAGCAGCTCTTAACCAGCTCTTAGTGCAAAAACACTCCACTGCGCTTGGCGCACCAGTATTCTCCGTGCTGTGCAGCGCAGTGCAGGGGAATTCCTTTTGGATAGGTCATTACGCACGGATGTGCCAAACGCCAGCAGTGGGTTGCACCAGCTGTGCGTAAGTTGGAACGTAAGCTAGTTTGAACGTAAAGTCTCACTAAGTCCGAGTTTACGCACTACTAAAAATATTTGGGTTGCACCAAGTGAAATAGTTACAACGTAGGCATAAGTTAGAACTTAAAATGTACACCTACGTCTTACTAGGTGTAAAGTCCTCCGTAAAATAGCAGTTGGCACGGATTGCAACTTGGCACCGTGGCGCATCGTTGTTTTGCGTCCGCAACGCGCTCTCCGTGATCAATTATTACAGTAATTACACCCTTTGATATTTATGACTCACGCTTTTGTTTCCCACAAGCTGCAGCACTGCATACAAATTAAAATAACCGCAACAATTTAGCGAGGCAGGATGGTTTTAAATTAGCCTCCAATACTGATGAAGAGCTCACAAACGTTAACAGTAATATGAACCTAAACGAACGTTACTCAATAACGATCTCATTTGGTTAGTGTTGATGAAATATGAAAGCACTCATTTGCGGTGGGCAACATGTCCTGTTTTCACTCCACTTAATTAAACAACCGTAAATAAACACCGTTTCCACCGTGCTTTTCACTGATTGGTCACAGATACTGTACACGTCATTGTCTGCGACACTATTTTGGTTAGTATGGACTTTAGGGTCTACTAGTTAAGATGTACCTTACGTCTCCGTGGTGCAACTAAACAAAGACACAACTTTAGTGTCAAACTAACTAGTTTGAACGTAGCAGTTAGTGTGGACTTTACACCCTAACTTAAGACAGAACTTACGTTCAGCTGGTGCAACAGGCTGCTGGACATCAAATTCTGCTGCTAAAATTGGGTACCAGCAGATAATTCAGTGAGGCAATCAACTATAATTCACTGAGAAACTTTTATCACATCGCAAAGAGGGGTTAATGGGAAATTAATAGAGAAAACTTGGACATTGTAGCCTACTTGCAATATTATTGTTAATCAAATGTCCCTGTTTCCCCGTTGCAAACACGTTTCTATTTAATTGCATCAAATCACAGGTGTTTTTAACAGGTGTGTGATGTGATGGTGTTGTTGTGAGATATCCATTACGCATGGAGAGAATTACAGCATGCATTGCACAAACTGTATTAAAGAGACTGCGAGACAGGAATCTGATTGGTTTGATTGATGCCCAGGCATTGCCAGGCCACACCTGTGAATAATTCTGGTGGTTAAGACCGCCCAAATCCCATTTGCACCATGCACAAATGGCATTGGCACGCCTCCAATTTGCGCATGCGCCCGGTGTTTTGCCGTGTTCTGCATCCCCACCGAGAATTGCATCCCCACCATATTTTGGGGCTGTTTTGACTTAAAAACAGGGAGGTCACATCTACCCAGACAATAATATAATTTTTAAACAGTTACGTTTCTTTTTTTTTTTTACAATATGCTCCCGTGAGGTGGGGATGCGTTTGGCGGCGGGGGTGCAAAACTCGGCATAACACCTGGAACGCAAATTGACACTTGCTCTCGTCCCTGCCTTAAGAGGCAGGGAAGATGGCGCCTGTACGACGATAGGGCCCTTACTGTTTTCTGTATTTCCATGTTGAAATAATAGTGGTATTGATAATGGTTCTTCTGTAAAAGTAACAAAGTAATAGTTGAAGGCGATGCAGAGTTAGTCACCCAGTCAAGCACCAACTGTGAGCAAGACCCGTCCTCACCAGATGGTGTTGTATTGCAGAGTGCCTGGGGTTATTATGGGCCATTGATATTTCAGAAGGCTCCCATCTGTACCTGCTCCGGGAAACAGGCTTTAGAAGCAGTCAAAATGGACATTACCCACTCACTACAGCGATGCTCACTATGTTTTTAAACAGGGTCCATGGCCCCACCATCTGATTGAGATGATTCACTGATGAGTGAAGACGAGCACATTGCTGCCCTTCTTTATTGTGATGAGTGAAACTCTGGAAGCGCTGATGTGGAGTTTTTACTCACACGTACAGATTCAAATTGTTAGCGTTTGTCTTATGTTCTTATGTGTTAAAGGAATGGATGAGAGACCATTGTCTTCTTACCTGTTACTGTAAGTGATGAGAACATACAGTAGACACTAAAATCATCCATGTGTCCCTCATAGATAGTTCATGCTATTGGTAAAAAAAAAAGAAAGAAGAAGAAGAAAAAGATGGTATTTCAAACCTTTTAATTGGTAGTGTATCTTAAGATGGATATATGCAAATGTTCGAGGAGAATAACATTACTTAAGTCCCGAAACCATTCCCCCCCACTGCAATTTTTTTTAATAAAATAAAAATCCTATAGGAAACACTGAGACGTTCACAATCACATTAACATGTCGTTATACCAAGTAGGCTACCACCACAGGGGCAAGAGAGAGGTTTTGGGATTTGGGGACTGTACAGTGACACTAGCGTAATGTTCAACTTCATTCATGAGCAAAGCTGTCCTGACCCAGATGTCTTGATCTACTGTTCCATACTTTCTCCTGTTTTATAGATCTGTATTTTTAAACCATATGTGCACAGTCATAGTTTGTAAGTAGTTTACTTAATTACCAGACAAGTAATGGGTTGATGAATTTCTGAGTCAGATTACCACAAGAAGCTTGAGCACAGAGATCTGCCCTATCTTCAGCTGGGCTGACCACTACGATTTGTACATTTACAAGCCCCAATGGAATGAACACCACCCACACACCATGGTCATGGTCATGGACACAGACGTTGTATTCCAGGACTCACTTCAGCCACCGAGAGCTTTCTTGAAACAGTGTCTTAAAATCAAAGAGTCGAATAAGCCTTTTGTCAAGCCACTCCAAACGTGTGCAGTGTCATTTTTTTAAAGGGACTTAAACATTCTTCAAATTCCACAAAGGGCCCTTGAAGTCCCCAAGGTCCCCATTAGATGTGGGCATCTAATTACAAATATCTGATTTGAAGGGGGAATGAGTTAACCTTTGCTGAAATGCCAGCGCAGAAGCATCTGTGCAGGAGGACTGGGCCCAAGGCGTCTCCACGGCGACAGACCGAGTGACGGACAGCTGGCTTACTGTAGATACAGAGGAACAAAACATGCTCGCTCTCTTACCTTCTGTAGAGATTTGCTTCCCTATTTGAATGGAAAGTATGTTGGCTGATGGCGGTGCTGATTGTGGTGGAGAATGTAAACAGACATATCTAAAGTGAGTGGCTTTTAAGTGGCTACGCCGCTTTACATAAACTACAGTTCAGCCGTAATATGTACACTATAATGATATTGATTAGCGGTGCAATGATTACAATATTTCACGGTTCGGTTCGACACAACACGACACAGAGGCCATTTACACCTGGCGTTAACGTGTGGTTTCTGCCATCAGATTGCAATGAGATTGTATTTTATCACGTCAGCCTGATTCCATTTACACCTGGCGTTAACATGCATTTTCTGCAATCTGATTGCAATCTGATCACAGAAAACGCATGTTAGCGCCAGGTGTAAATGGCCTCACGGTGTCATGGTTTGGAACGTTTTCTATACAGCAAAAACGTAGAAATGGCAGAGACTTTATTTCAATTTACAGTACGACAATGTTTTTTAACACCTTTTTCGTCTCAGTTTTAGTTTTCCACGATATGCTTGTGGAAGCCTTGTGCATTGATCCAAATACGCGTATTGTCGCACTACAATATTGATACGTTCCTTTCCTCTCAGCGTCGGTGACCTGATTTGTGTCATGTCTTACAAAACACTGGGAGCTAAAGCGCTCGTGGCGTTGGGAGGCCATGCTGTTGTACCCGCTCTATGGTTTGACTGTCGAGGTTGTTCAGCCCTGTGTTCTCTGGAATATCGATCCCGGCGACAAACGAAGAAAAGTACTTTGCTAAATGTCAGCGCACATGAAATCGATAGGCGCTTGTTCCGCTGTGTAATCCGGCCCGTTTCCCCGATCCCCAGCCCCCAGAACCATAAAGAGCAGCTAATGTCATGAACAAGGCCCGCTGATTCAAATCTGATGTGATGCTTTGTGCCGGAGATGGGAAATGGATTGTTTTGCTCACAAACAGGGGTCGCAGATGATGATGGGTTAATACTGAGGCGTAGTACTGTATTGTATGTTATTGCATCTGGTAAATATCATTTTCAAGGTTTCTATGACATGGATCTCTCCAGAGCAGCCACATTTCATCTTGACTTCATTCTGTCTTCATCCATCTTGGCTTGTTCTGTCACAGCGCCTCTTCCTTCTCCTGCCCTCTTTGCCCTCTGCTGTCATGTCCATCTCCTTCCACCCTCTATACCTCCTCACGCCTCCTCCTCTGTCTCTCTCTCTGTCTCTGTCTGTCTGTCTGTCTGTCTCTCTGTCCATGCTGTTCTCACATTCTGCTTCGGTCTCTCCCTCTGTTTCTCTCTCTTTACATTTCTCTCTCTCCTGTCTCTCTCTGTCAGGCTGCAGGGTGAGTTATGACAGCTCACCAGTGTTGAGTAGAGCAGGGGGCAAGAGCCCCAACGGAGGGGCTAAGATTATATAATCTCTCTCTCACACACACACACACACACACACACACACACACACACACACCCGCACAGGGACACACAGGCACTATTGTTAGAGTGCTCTCCTCAGTGTCTATTTGTATAAGAGGTGGCTGTAAAGATATGGGCATGTGTGTGGTGTGAGTGCGCGAGAGAGAGGGCAAGAGAGACCATAATCGTGTGTGTGCGTGTGTGTGTGTTTCTGTGTGTGTGTGTGTGTGTGTGTGTGTGTGTGTGTGTCTGTGTTTCTGTGTGTGTGTGTTGTGTGTGTGTGTGTGTGTGTTTGTGTGTGTGTGTGTGTGTGTGTGTGTCTGTGTTTCTGTGTGTCTGTGTCTGTGTGTCTGTGTGTCCATAATATACTGTAGCTCAACAGTCACATGATGGTTCCATGACGTCATGGTTCAGGAAGAGTATTTCCCCATTTCCTGGCTAACAGATTTCGGTTTGAAATCTGTTAGCCAGTTCGTTCACTAATATGCACCGAAATGTGTCTATCTACGCTAACTTTAGCCATTGAGCTAATAGGGTAATGACGGCTGCTCAGACCGCTGGTCCCACCCACTGCCGCTCAGAGTGCTCCCCCATTGGCTGAAACACTCTCTAATCTGATTGGCCAGAAATGCCGAAATGGATTATGGGATGAGTAGTGTCTTCACTCTTACGATATGTTTTTCAATGTTTTTTCAACTATGAATCAAGGTTTTAGGCTCACAATTCTCTGGAAGACTGGTTGGCTTGGTTCTGCAGGATTGCAGGATTTTTCGAAACATGATAGAGAATCTGAATGGGGAAGTACTCTTCCGGAACCCGTGACAGCGCAGAACCGTCACGTGACTGTTGAGCTCTATGAATAACAGGTGCGCTAGCGCTTTACAGATGCTTTCTTGTTGAACCTTTAAAGCATCTTAGATTGAAAAGTGAAAACTGCTGGTGCTAACAGCACCCGCCCACACACGCACACACACACACACACACACACACACACACACACACACACACACACACACTCCACCCCCCACCCCCCCCTCCCCACAGGCAGATTCCTCAGCCTTCAGCGCTTCTCTGCACTCTTCATGGGTGCCTGTAGTGGGTGAAGGTGCAGGTTTACAGAGGCTGTGAGGTGGTTTGACTCTTGGCTAGAGTTGAGAGGCTGCTGACGTGTGTGTCGGGCAGGATGTGTGTAAGAAGCTGCCCTGGATCCTGTTTTTCAGACCGCAGCAACTGGAGCCTTGCCACGGCTATGGTTTTATAACGCAAAACACACACACACGAGCACACACACACACACATGCACACACTCACACACACACACAAACAAACGGACAATCTTAGTGCTCTAACCCCAACCTCAACCCTGAACCTCCTTGCCAATGCCACTCACACGCAAATGCGCAAATTTATGTGTCCCTCGAAAGCCGCACATACTGTACACACACACAGACACACACACACACAGACACACAAATAAACACACACACACACACACACACACACACACACACACACACAGAAACAGACATAAATAAACACAAACTGACACACACACACACACACACACACACACACACACACACACACACACACACACACACACACACACACACACACACACACACACACATACACACACACACACACACACACACATACACAGACACACACAAACACAAACTGACACACACACACACAAATAAACACAAACTGACACACACACACACACACACACACACACACACACACACACACACATGTGCGCGCGCACACGTACACAGCAAATGCATTCTTAAATAGCTTAAATATTTTTGAATGACATGAATTGTATTTTTTGCCATAATTCCGTCTTGTTTTTAAGATGATGGAGTTGGTGTTAAATGCAACGTGACATGCTGTGTTTCTAATAGCTGTTTGCTTCTAGGCGTGATGGCTGCGTGCGTCTGGGGTCTGACGTCAGCTGTAGGAACAGAGGTATGCATTATGCTGCAGTCAGGCCCGTGACATCCTGTACAACTAGTTTCTAGAAACAAACATGCCTTGAGAGGCCCCTACACGCGTCCTCACACGCCACAGCCACACACAGCATCCAGCCCATGTCACACACACACACACACACACACACACACACACGCACGCACGCACGCACGCACGCACACACACACACACACACTACACTCACACACACACACACACACACACACACACACACACACACACACACACCACAGTCACACACACACACCATTCAGCCCATGTCACACATATGTATAGACACACACACACACACACACACACACACACACACACACACACACACACACACACACACACACACACACTCTAAAGTCACTTACACCATCCAGCCCATGTCACACATACAGTACACACACACACGTGCAGGGTTTGAAATTCCATGGTTCATTGACATGTATAAGGAGAAGGAGAGCCAGCACACAGAATGTCCTTTCTTTGTGTTTATTCCAGTTTCACCAGGTACAGACACGAACGTTTCAGCCTAACGGCCTTATTCAGCGTGTTGCTGTGTCAGGCGGAAATGACGCGTAAATACAATGAGACCGGAAGTCCATTCAATAAACGAAATGTCATAATTCAGTTACAGTATATAAAGAATTCAAGAACCAAGCAATGCACAAGTTCCAATGTCAAAGAAAACAGAAATTTATACATAAAACAATGGGTGACCACAAAAATTCATTCATATTGCATGTATTTACAATACTAGTTTGGGCAGCCCCACTGTGTGGAAGAGCAGAACCAGGCCTAGGTAGAAGCCCTGCTGTGTTCAAAGTGACAGGTAGGGGGGAGTAAGCCAGGTCTGGAATACAGATTGATACAAAACAAAAATACAATAAAAAAAAAGAAAAATAATTATGCTTAGATAATTGCACATATTTCCACTGTAAATGACCTAGGCCATTACACACATATTTCCACTGTAATGCTCTCCTGTGCCGTGCACCTAAACTCAAAACACCGGTGAGTGTGCTCGCTGCTGGCTGATTGCCAGTTTGTTTGATCATTGACATGTATGCAGAGAGGCGTCGCTTAGAGTAGCAAATATGTGTGTGTGACAGGAAGACAGCAGCGATGTAGTGATGACGAAAAAGACTACTAGATGATGACAAACATCTACGAGATGATGACAAACATCTACGAGATGATGAGAGATGATGATGAGAGACAATTCGGTAACACTTTCTATGAAGGTCATGTCTATAATTTATTATATACGCATTATATAAGCACATTATATAAGCACATTCATAAGACATAAAAATCTCTTCATAAATGTTTCTAATCATGCGTGACAACTTCAAACAAGGTTTATAAAGTATTATAAGTGGTGGACATAATGTATTATAAGTTTAGCAATCATAATGCTTTACTGTATATCCCCATGCCAAAGTGACAACAGTGTTTGAAAGAATAGTCTTGTTTTTTTTTTACACTTTACTTAGAGCCACCAAATACTGCTCATAAGTCCTTATAACTGTGCTATAGGACGAATCAGCGTGACGTCACAACAACCACCCAGAAATCCGGAACCCCGCGGCAGATGTCTCAAATCTATACATCACATCGCTTATATTTTGACATTCTGAGTGAGAGCAGAATTAGCTCAAGAGTTTGATGTATAATATATGCCTGTCATGTTAAAGTTGTGTGAACTGTCGCAGTTTTTAAAATGTAAACAGAGTCAGCCAGCTAGAGTCAGACTCTCAAGCTCATGCACCATAGATTCCCATTGCCGTTTCGACCCAGTGACGCGGGTTGTTTAGCAAAATGCTGCTCGGCTGATCGCTCGTATAGGTATCATACAATTGCTACCGTAATAACCTTCTAGTGCTGTCAATTTATTTAAAGCTCACAAAGGCATGCTATAGCTGACAGTGGTTCTCAAAGTGGGGTCCGGGGACCCCCAGGGGTCCTTGAGGGGGTTCCAGGGGGTCCCAATCAAAAAGGGTAATACCTTATTTTCACTAGAATTCCAACCATAAGTAACTAAATTGATATGACTATTTTGGTCATGGGTTTCATACACTTTCTGTAATAAAACATCTAAAAGTATGAGAACCCTCCCACCAGTCTTGCAGGAGCCTGGTGTTTTGGGGTCGTTAGGCTGATTGGGTGCACCTGGGCCCAGTGTGCTCATTGGGCTTAGGAAGACCTTCAGACCATTCAGTCTCTGTCCCTCCTCACCCATGCATCTTTTGTTCTGTTTAATATAAATTAGATTGTGGTGTCTTGTTATTTTCTTTGTTTTAGTTAATCAATTGTTTTTCACTTTTACTTTGGTGTATAACTGCCCTCATATGTTACAACCCGGCTCAAGGAAGTAGCAACTGAGGGGAGTCATACACCAAAGTAAAAGTTAAAACAATAATTCATTAACTCTTAAACAAACAAACAGAACAAAAGGTGCATTGTGAGGAGGGAGAGAGACTGAATGGTTTGAAGGTCTTTCTTAAGCCCAATGACTAGACCGGGCCCAGGTGCACCCAATCAGCCTAACACCAGTATCCTGCAAGACAGTTAGGTCCAGGAGGTTGGGAGGGTCCTCACAAAAGTTACAATCTTATCAGATGGGGGACCCTGGGACAAAGTCTTATCAAATGGGGCTCCGTGGTCTAATTTGTGTCACTTTAGGGGTCCTTGACGTGAAAAGGTTTGAGAACCACTGCTATCACATAATTGATTGATGTTTATTATAATTTTTATGTTTATTATATAATAATATATAATGTTTATTATAATACATTATCCACCACTTATAATACTTTATAGAAACCTTGTTATAAGTTGCCATTCACGATTACAAACATGTATACAGAGTTTAATAAAGCCTTATAAATGCATTATAATGTCTCATGAATGTGCTCATAATGCATTATAGACATGACCTTCATAGAAAGTGTTACCAAATGAAACACAGGTGAACTGTGTTCACCCATGTAGCACACAGGGAGGTTGTAGCACAGCCTTCTCCAAAACAACTGAAGTCAATGGGGACCTGTTCTCTAAGGTTCCAAAATAAAAACAGACAGACAGTCACTCTGTGAATAGAAAGACCTATACCATTATTTGTTTTCAAATCAATCAGCTGTAGTTAAAATGTGCACTAAATAAGGGTGTGATTAATTAGCCTAGGTCTTTTTGGAACTCTGAAGAGCAGGTCCCCCCCACTGACTTCAGTTGTTTTGGAGAAGGCTGCTATGGAGTTGTGCCTGGCAACCTCCTCCCTGTGTGTCACATGGACACACTTCACCTGTGTTTGAACTGGCATGAGGCTCAGTAGTAGACGATTATAGAACGTTCATTTTTGTGTGAACTATTCCTTTAAGGAGGAAAGAGGAAGAGCTTGTACTTCCCTGTGTAAGACTTAAGGAGGGAGGAGGGATTGGGAAATGACTCCTGTCATCCCTTTCCTCACATTACTCTGAGGGTGTGCGCCTGAATGTCTGCATTTGCGTCAGTGTGTATATTTGCACGTGTGTGTGTGTGTATGTATAATGTGTGTGTGTGTGTGTGTGTGTGTGTGTGTGTGTGTGTGTGTGTGCGTCTGTGTGTGTGCGTGCGTATGTACGTGTGTATTATGTGTTGCTCTTTGAATGAAGTGGAACGCATGTGGTAAGAGGATCACTAGGTTTAGCTTACTGGAGACTGAAGGAGCAGGCGCACGTCTGACACTCTCAGAGGGTCAGGACATCCCACTGAGGAGACACCAGAGAGGGAGGGAGAGAGAGAGAGAGAGAGACAGAGAGAGAGAGAAAGACTGAGAGAGAGAGAGAGAAGTGGGGGGGAACTCTAGCCTCTCTGTTTCTGCCTCCGTTTCCTTTCTTCCCTCCCTGTTTGAGATTGAGCAGGCAGAACAGAGAGAGGGAGGCAATGCACGAGAGAAAGGGTGTGTGAGCGCGCGCGCGTGTGTGTGTGTGTGTGTGAGAGAGTGTGTGTTTGTGTGTGAGTGTGTGTGTGTGTGTGTGTGTACAGTAAGTGTGCAACATGCTCTGTCATGCTGGTGTCGACTACCGCTGCCTCTCCAGCCAGCGTCGCTGGCTGTCAGGAAAAGGAATGTTTTCCGGAGGAATGACTCCCTGAACCGGTTCACCATGTGGATGTGGGACAGCAATTTCCAAACCCTCGCTGGAAGAATCCCACGGAAAAAAGAGCAGCGGCCCGAGAGCTTAGCCGGTCCTGTTGGGTGGCCGCCCGCGTGCTCACGCTACCCAGACTTTTGTCATTGAGATACACAGTTCACACCGGTGCTCAACTCTGCTCCAGTTCATGCTTTTTTTTTTTATCAGCTTCTCTTTCGGATTTTTGCCTTCTTCTTTCCTGGAACTTGATGGATTCTAAGGCGCTAAGCTTCACTTTCACGTTGCCTTGTAGGACGTAAAGCCGGTGCTTCTCGCAATGATGCCATGAGGACAAGCCGGTGGACGTTTAGTAGCGGACTCATTACTGGAATCTGAGTGTGAATGGGCACAGCACAGCACAGCACAGCACAGCACAGCAGCGGACTGCAGTATGGGACTGTGCATGTTGTGCTGCGGCCTGTGGATGCTGTGGGGCCAGTGTCTGTAGATAGATAGATAGTGAGACAGATTAGGGGTTAAAGGTCAACAGGTAGGGAACATTCCTTACAGCCCAGGTATGAAGCCTGGACACTGTCCACCCAGGGCCAGTGACAAGTCCATCATGCACCTCAGCCATTTCCCATTCAGGAGGCACTCCTGGATATGGTGAGTATTGGTAGTGGACGGTGATGGTGTGTGTAGTGTGTGTGTGTGTGTGTGTGTGTGTGTGTGTGTGTGTGTGTGTGTGTGTGTGTGTGTGTGTGTGTGTGTGTGTGTGTGTGTGTGTGTGTGTGTGTGTGTGTGTGTGTGTGTGTGTGTGTGTAGTAAGACATGTGGATGTGTGTACTTTTTGCATCTGCTTCTGTTTTGTCTGACCTTTACCACTGTTGCTTTGCAGTGTGTCTCTGTCCATTTCACATGTGTATCAGTCTGTTTACACATAACATGCGTAACTCTGCGTGTAGGTTGGCGTGCAGATTCACTCATATGTACAGTAATGTGTGTGTGTGTGTATGTACAGTAATGTTTGTGTGTGTGTGTGCGTGCGTGCGTGTGTGTGTGTAGTGTGTGGTGTGTGGTGCGTGTGCATCTGTGGCTCTGTGCGTTTCTGTCTGTGTTGTTTTGTAGTGCGGTTAGGGCTCCCCTAAGGCTGGCCCAGCCCAGCGTAGTGTTTCCCAGCTCGGCTCGCTCAGCTCGGCTGCATTGAGGGGAGATTTATTGTGAAATGGGCCAGACGTTTCCTGTCGTTCTCTCCCACACTAAACGCTCGGGTTGATCCATAAACCGAGAGGCTAAAGTCAGGAATAGCCAGCAGCAACACAGA
This sequence comes from Poromitra crassiceps, assembly GCF_964638095.1. Lineage (NCBI taxonomy): Eukaryota > Metazoa > Chordata > Actinopteri > Beryciformes > Melamphaidae > Poromitra > Poromitra crassiceps. Next base: position 13,879,712 of record NC_139631.1, on the reverse strand, counting down.
GGTGCTGTAACAATGAGAATGCTTCTCCAGAGCAAAACAAAGCTGGGAAAAGAACTTGATCAAAGTGCTGACTGTGTGGTTGGTTTCTCTTGCTGTCTTGTTTTTGATGAAGCAGATTAACCCATTGGTACCTGATGCAGCATTTGTGTGTGTATCCCTTTAAGACCGCGAACCGCGATAACGCGGTTCGCGGTCTTAAAGGGATACGCACACAAATGAGGGATATACACACAAATGCTGCATCAGGTATCAATGGGTTAAGGATGGGTGTCTATTGGAATGGAGTTGTCTCACAGCTGCAGTATGAACGGGGAGAAAAACAGAGAAGTCATCGATGTCATCGAGTGCTGTGTAGACAACCAACACTTTTTATACCGATCTTTCTTTTCCTCGTAGTCCTCATAGCCTGGCAGTGGTCACATTAACAGAATATTTTCTTCTTTTACAGATTTGTTATTATTATTTTTTGTTTCTTTCTTTCTTTTTACCGGCGATTCATTATTTTTCTAAGGCTGTCTGTCATTTCAACACAGGTAATAAATAGATGATGACAGAATTTTTACGATCCTGTCTGTCAAAATGACAAGACAACGAGAAAGTCCAACACAACCTCTGGCCTGGAATGAGGTGGTAGTAGTCAAAGTA